>NC_142588.1:89626225-89926225 GCF_965207765.1 Zootoca vivipara | reverse complement strand
GGTGCCTCTTTGCTTGCCTGGGCCTACGAATGATGGGTACTCACCTCTGCAGGGGTCATTTCGCCAGCTACTTCATATTCATCCTACAAGGAGGGAGAAAAGGAGTTGCATTTGTCAATGCCCCCCTGTGAAGGTATTGGGGAGGAGCTGAGCAAGCAAGAACGGAAAGAGATGGAGACAGGGCAGGGAGTGAACTTTGACTTCAGAAGAATACGAGGTGTGGAAAGTTCTGGGCACCCAGGGGTAGTAGGTAGCAAAGAAGAGAGCTGTGCACCCCAGATTTGTGAGGGCAAGGAGATCAAAAGCTTCTGTGCACATTTTGGTTTAAATCGAGCCCTAGTCATACATTACTTTCTGATGCGGCAAAGCCACCACAAAGTGAATTTTCACCCTGCTGGTTTTGCCTGGTGAATGCAATGTCTGAAGGCACCTTCCTGTGGAAAGAGCTCCTATTTACTACACCGGAACAGACTCTTCAGTGTGGTAAATATCAGTTCTCACCATGCAAAGGTTTCATATTCCTACACTTGTAAATTGGAGACTTGACTCCCCACAGGAATGTAGATTGGTGTTGGCCAGCAGGTAGGTTTCTGCTCAGGATTTACAAGCCCCTCAAGGTGAATGTTTGTCTAAACCACTGAGCCTCTTGGGCTTGCTGGTTGGTTCGAATCTGCACAACGGTGAGCTCCCGTTGCTCTGTCCCAGCTCCTGCCAACCTAGCAGTTCAAAAGCACACCAGTGCAAGTAGATAAATAAGTATCGCTTTGGCGGGAAGGTAAACGGCATTTCTGTGCACTCTGGCTTCTGTCACAGTGTTCCGTTGCGCCAGAAGCGGTTTAGTCATGCTGCCCACATGACCCGGAAAGCTGTCTGTGGACAAACGCCGGCTCCCTAGGCCTGAAAGCGCGATGAGCGCTGCACCCCATAGTCGCCTTTGACTGGACATAGCTGTCCAGGGGTCCTTTACCTTTTATACTTGATGTGCAGATAGATAGGCCTCAGAGCCACACCAAATGCTGTGTGTCAGAGAAACCTGGTTTGTCACTGAGGGTAGCCTCTACAAGGAGCTGTGACTCCTCTTTCTCAGCTCTGGAGTATCTCAATCCTTGGGGCTGCTTCCTAGCTCCCCATGTCTTTTCTCTTTCCTTTCCTGGGTCCTTCTGCCTGCACGGCCCCCTCTCTCTAGGATGAGGACATTTCTTCAAATGACAGAGACGGTTGAGAAATACCGAACCGAACCTAACAGAAACCACAGTTCCCAGAGTTCCTTAAGAGAGCGAATGCCTCTTTTAAGTTTGCATTGCATGGGTCCAGACTTGGACTCAGCCAAGAGGCAGCCCTTCTAGCTGTCAGACCTCTGTGAGAATCCAGGGAAGCTGAGCAAACCACTGCCAGAGGCTTCCCCACCACCTCAAAAGTCCTTAGCGTGTTATGATACACACTTAGCTGTGTGGTTTGCTGAACCAGCTTCTGGTTTTAACACACATCTTGGCAGCAAAAAGGATTCCTGCTCTTCAATAATAGATCAGATCAGTCTCTCTTCTGGTGCTTCTTGGTTAAGGTGGGGGCGGGTGGGGGGGGCGGGCGGGCGGGGAGAGAACAGGCAGCAGAAGCTGAGTTGGTGTAAAAACCCAGGGACGGGTAGCCAAAGCAACAACTGCAACAACCCAACAAGATAATTTGAACCTCAACCAAATCATGGTGTTTCTGGAAGCTCACACAGAATCACAGAAATCATCTCAATGTTGCAGGATTTCACTACAGGAGTTGGAAGAGGCGTGAATTAGCTGGGGAAACAAGTGATTCTGAAGCAAGAATGAAGGCGATGGAGATTTCTGATTGACCGTTCTGGCAGAGATCACTATATAAATCAGTTAGTTTGTAAAAAAAAAAAAGGAAAAAGGGAGGGGGGGGTATGGGTGGTGTTTTTTTTTTGGGGGGGGGTGCCACTAAGAGAGAAAAGATGAATCAAAACAAGAGGCCGAACTGTGCTGAAGGCTCTGGCTGTGCCGTTGCCCTGCTTTCACACTGTGGCGCTAGATAATTTCACCAGTCAGTCAACCGAGGAAGGAGCGGCGGCCTCGGACCATTTCTAATATAGCATCGGGAGCAATCCTGGGTTCACTCCAGACCAACACTGCACCTTGCTTCCCTTGCACGAATCGCCCACGTGGATCAGACCCAAAGGTCCAGCCATGCCCAGCATTCTGCTTCCAACAGTATTCAGGGATATGCTGTGCTTGAACATGGAGGTTTTATTCAGACTTTGGGATTACCAGGCAGTGATTGGCAAATTCACAGAGGAGAGTTCTTGTTCTCTTTTTAAACATTCTTTTCTTTTCTTTTTAATAATAAAAAAACTCACCTAAGGGAGTGGCTGGATCAGGGTTTCCCAAACTTGGGTCTTTGGACCACGACTCCCATCATCCCTAGCTAGCCGGACCAGTGGTCAGGGATGATGGGAATTGTAGTCCTCAAACAGTTGAAGACCCAAGTTTGGGAAACCCTGAGCTAGATCTTCAGGGAAGTGGGGAGGGAGATTTTGTCTATTTTGGACCTGCTGCTCCCCAAACATCATTGGGTCCCAAGTCATAGGGAAGCAGGACTGTTTTTGTGCAAATCACATTTATTTCAAATGACGGTTTTATGGGATCATTGTTCTACCTTAGTGATGTGTTTGTATGTGTCTGTACACACACACACACACACACACACACACACGTGGAAGGGAGGGATCATTTGTACCCTCTACCTCCAGCTTTAGTCTGGATAGGGGAGTGCTCTTGTGTTCGAATTCTGATTGCTGGTTCCCCACAGCCATTTGGTTGGCCACTGCGAGAACAGGATGCTGGACTAGATGGGCCACTGGCCTGATCTAACCGGAATCTTATTATTCTCAGTATCTTGGGCAGGCCCCAGTTGCTGGGGGGCCTGGCACTACAAAACAGAAAGGAAAAAACCTTCAGCACAGTCCCAGGCCTTGACGGACACATTTGGGGGAGGAAAAGGCTTCCTGCCCTGTGATTGTCTGGGCGGGAGTTGCATGGACGTGGCGTGGCCCACACTTACCGCCACGGAAATGCGGACACGCTTCGACTTGCGCTTTTCAGGCAGGCCCGAATTCTCATCCTTATTTTACCAAGGGGGAAGAAAATAAGGAAGAGAGAGAGGAATTATGGGTGTGGGACGGCTAGCACATAATTCCCAGGGGAAGAGAAGAGCCTCTGCCCAGAAACAGACCCAAACATGGCACATGGTGGGGTGGAGAGGAGGAAGGCCTCACCTCAGCTGACTCGGCTGTTGTGCTGTTAGCGCAAAAAAGGCTCCTCAGAGCGATGCCTGGGGGGTCCACAGTCCCAGCTGCCCAGAGAGAGAGAGAGAGGGGGGGGGTCAAGCATCAGTGGGGCCTCACTGGAAAGGGACAACGTGGGGCATGGGTTGGCAAACTAAGGCCCACCAGGGTCGTAAATCCGGCCCGCGGAGCCTGCCACCCGCTTGGTCAGTCACTGTGCTGCGCCGGTTTAGCTCCAGTTTAGCTCTGCAAAGAGGCGCTTTCCCGGGACTACATATCTCAGCATGCTCTGAGGTTGCTCAGACTTCCCTGACGCTGGCCAATCTGAAGCCTTAGCAACCTCAGGCCTCCCCTTCATTGGCCAGTTTGACGTGAGCCGGCGGCCGATGGCGACCCTTCCCAAGGCTCGCTGCTCCAGGGCAGGGTGCCTTGTTGAAGTCTAGCTCCGAGAAGGGAGGAGGAGAAGCGAAGGGGTGGGAAGAAGCGGGATCAGAGAGCCTGAGAGGAGGGAGGAGGAGGAGGAAGAGGAGGAGGAGGACTCCTCTGTGCTGCTTGGCGGTGGCACATTAGCAGCACGGTCATGGACACCCTGGGGTAGGGGCCCTTCCCGGCGGAGTGACTGCAGCCCCTCCACGCAAGTCGAGACCCAGCGCCGGTGGGGTGCATCCTCCCCAGCCCAGTGAACTGGCCCCCCTGCAGAAACAGTTTGCTGACCCCTGCCGTAGGGCTAATGGGGGACACAGGACTCACTGGAGACGCTCTCGGATAAAGTGCTGGAGGCTCGCTTTAGTGCCGGCTTCAGGGGCTTACGGGACTCACTTCGCGGCGGGACAAACGAGGATTCCTCGGTGATTATCTGAGTGTCGAGGGAGAAAAAGGGACGAGGTTACAAAAGGGATCAAGACTTGGACCCTATCGCTTTGGCACCTCAAGGCAACATGGGCTGCTTCTTCTGTTGACGCCACATTCCTCAGTTACGTCTGCTCTTTGCCCCTCCGAACCAACGTAGGCCCTCAATGAGAAGCATATTTTGCCAAAATGCTAAAAACAACAACAACACTCTCCTGGGTCTTTGCCCACCTGAAAGCGCACACCCGTGTCAGGTGTCTGGTGCTCCTCCTCGCCTTCTGGAACCTTCTCGGTGGCTCGGCGGTCGGCCTGGGCTTTCTCGCGCATGTAGTGGAGCCGGCGTGTGTAGCTCAGCTGCTCGCTCAGGAGGGTCACGATCTGCGTGCGCTCGATGGAGCCCAGAAGGATCATGGACTCTGCAGAGGCAAGGGAAACCAGGCTGAGCTTATTTCTGGGCCGAGATGCCATTTTTTGGCTAACAGACCAGGCGTGTGCTTTGATGGCAAGATGGCAAGCTTTTAAAAGAGATAGAGGACAGGACCGGGTAGAGGCAGAAGGAGATCAAGGACAGCTTGAGATGTTGTGGGTCAAAGAGGAAGCCCAAATGGTTCCTGTTCCCAGGGCACTGCCAGCTTGTCTGAAGCACAACTTTGGTACCTTCTCCACCTGAGATACTGGCAACCTGCCTCCACAAGGAGAAACGGCAAGGCCAAATTTTGCACAGGACTGTGTTGGGGGAGGCACCTGAAATATGACATTGGGTGCTTCCCACCCACAACACCATCATCTCCAAAGGTGCTCATGCTAGTCAGGTGTTAGTCAGGTGTCAGGAGCCGCCTGCAGCTTCCAGAGAAGATGAGGACAGTATAGATTTAGAACAGCAGTTTGCAGAAGGGCATAGTTCAGAAGAAGCAGAGCAGAAACGCTGGGAAATATTGGGGGAGCAGCAGGAGGAAGAAGCACCGGGGGAGAGACAGCTAACAGACTCAGTGTCTCTTGAAAACATTCCTAATCCCCCCCTCTTCCACAACCAGGCGTGCCGTGAGAGTAGCAGATCAGAAATCTCAGAGGCAGAAAGAACAGAAGCAGGGATGACGTAGAATAGGAGTGACTGAGCGGGTGGGACTTTACTTGGAGCAACACCATTACCTAAGAGAGATCACATTCCTTCGTTTCTCTCTGTGAATACTGAATAAACTACTTAGTAAGAACTCTTGGTTTTTTCTGCTTCTTAGCATCCCACCGTGGGAGGGATAGGATTCCCTGAAGCCTTGACACCAGGTTCAAATGTTTGGGAAAGTGCATCATGCAGGCATCACTGAACATTGCCACTTCAGAATACAGGCATTTCATAGAACCATAGAATTGGAAGGGATCCCGAGGGACATCTAGCTGAACCCCCCGCAATGCAGGAATCTTTTCCCCAACGTGAGGCTCGAGTTCACGACCTTGACCTTGAAATCAAGGGTCTCATGCTCTACCGACAGGGCTAATTTGTGTGGGAGGGCGGAGGTGCTCCATGTTGAAGGGAAACCCTCAGACCCACACACAGAATAACACCCCTGTGTGTAGAAAGGTATGGGTCATCTGGGAGAATTTATGAGTGCCCTTCTCCTGAAAGGGGCTGGCTGTCCAAATGCAATGTTTTCTCGGTAACAGGAGCGAGTATTCAAGCATGATTCTCGCTTTGCTACGCTGGTAGTTTCTGATGAACCACAATACTTCAGAAATGCCTCTGAGGCATAGCTGCCAAGTTTTCCCTTTTCTCGCGAGGAAGCCTATTCAGCATAAGGGAATTTCCATTTTAAAAAGGGAGAACTTGGCAGTTATGCTCTGAGGCAGCCAAGTATTTTTATGCAGAAGCTTTGACTGGAAGTTGCTGGCTGCTGCTGTGCCTTCGCGTGTGTGCTGCCTTGTTGCAAATGGATTCTGGGAGTGAACCACGAGGCGGCTACAATGCACAGCTGGGGCCTTGCTTTTTGGTGTGGCAGGTCAGCACAACTTCTAGGTCTTTACATGGAGGACAGAAGACACCTGTATTCCCTGCCAGCTTGCTTATCTTGCTTATCAGGGCCTGGCTCCAATGAGTCAGCATTGCCCCCCCCCCAATCAAACTTTGCAAATTGCCATGACAACACGGCATTGTCCCTGTTGCTGTGGTAGCCCCGTAAATGATAGCTGTGGCTAGCAGGAAGATATCGATGTCACAGCAGGGGAGCTGTCTGGCATGAAGCTGGGAGGAAAAGGGAGGAGCAGATCAAGCCCCAGGCAGCCAGGACAACAATGGCATCTCACAGGGAGCAACAGGTGGCATGGAGGAGGGATGAAACAGTGGCAGATAAAGGAGGGCGCTGCTGCATAGCCACTTCGCCAAGATGGTTTTTGGAGGGAAGTCTGTAAAAAGGCCCCCAGAATGCACATATTGGAAGAGGAGGTTCTGCAACCACAAAACTGCAATCCTAGTCAGGTTCAGAACAACTCGTGCAAATTAATACACCGGTCAAAAACTGCAATCATGAGGCCAAATAAATCAGGACAGAGAAAAGAAAGTCCCTCTTCACACAGCTCAGAGTTAAACTGTGAAACTCACTCCCACAGGAGGCAGTGGTGAACACCAAATTCCTGATGGTCATGCTCTGCCTTCGAATTTGCCCAGTCGCAGATGATCAGCCAGTGCAGATCAAACAGACAAGGTGTTCTATGCTGGCAGTAGTTTCCTCTTACAAACAGCCTAGGTCAGGCATAGGCAAACTCGGCCCTCCAGATGTTTTGGGACTACAACTCCCATCATCCCTAGCTAACAGGACCAGTGGTCAGGGATGATGAGAATTGTAGTCCCAAAACATCTGGAGGGCCGAGTTTGCCTATGCCTGGCCTAGGAGGTGGCTCTAGGGAAGTCATAGTCCCACTCTATTCTGCCTTGGTCAGACCACACCTAGAATGCTGTGTCCAGTTCTGGGCGCCACAATTTAAGATGGATATTGACAAGCTGGAACGTGTGCAGAGGAGGGCAACCAAGATTATCAAGGGTCTGGAAACTAAGGCTTGCGAGGAGCGCTTGAAGGAGCTGGGTATGTTTAGCCTGGAAAAGAGGAGACTGAGAGGAGATATGATAGCCATCTTAAAATATCTTAAGAGCTATCACATGGAAGATGGAGCAAGCTTGTTTTCTCCTGCTCTGGAGGGTAGGACTTGAACCAACAGCTTCAAGTTATAAGAAAGGAAATTCCGACTAAACATCAGGAAGAACTATCTGACAGTAAGAGCTGGGAACGAACTCCCTTGGGAGGTGGTGGGCTCTCCTTCCTTGGATATTTTTAAGCACAGGTTGGATGGCCACCTGTCATGGATGCTTTAGTTGAGATTGCAGGAGCCTGGACTAAATGACCCTTGGGGTACCTTCCAGCTCTACAATTATATAATTCTATAGCTCCACATAGCAGGATGAGTGGCCACAGACATTTCCAGAATCCCTCCAAAGAGGTGTCTGCAGATGAGGGTACCAAGAGCCCAGCAAGTAATGGAGAAAATGTGTATATGGAAGTCCTGTTTGCTCAAGGTGTACGATGGATGGAGGCAGTGCCTCTAAGGGTGCAAAAACCTACTGAAGCTTCATCCATGTTAAAACAAAAGCAAAACAAACTTGAGAGGGATTTGAAAAGACTGCTGCGTTACTGACAGTGATTGGATTAGTAAACGTTTCTGGTCCAGTTATGTTTCCAGTTCAGCTATGGCCCTGAATGCTCTGATTTTGTTATCGTTTTGGCCAAATTATCTCGGTAACTATTCCACCGACTCACTAAATCGATATGTGTAGGAAAATAGCCTATTGCATCAGCTGCCTTGGAAGAGGCGTCAGGAGAAGTTGGAGGATCTAAATTTGTCACCATGAAAGAGGCCTTCAATTAAATAATCGATGAAAACACTCAATTGTAGATGTGCAACGCTTATTATTTGCCTGCATTATGTGAGCACGGCAAAGGCAGAGACACGCATGAGGAACTCAAGGAAGCCAATAAAAAAAGGAGGCTTGGCTGTACTTGTCTGGCTTCTGCAGCAGAAGTGGAGACTTGGAGATTCACTCTGTTCCCTCCCCTGCCCATCGTTCAGCGGAATTTCTGTTCCAATTGGACGCGGAATTGGCAGGTTCCAGAATGAGAATGGCATCTATTTAATGCAATGGTGGGAAATCTCCCAACAATTACTTAATCAGGCCTGCTGGGTCTCCCCATTTGGTCTGTGAGTCACTATATCAGGTAGCTGACAGGTGGGCAAACCTGCCTGCTGAGGGTGGGGGAAACAAGGATCTCACCCACTTCTTACAACCCCTCCGAGCAGCTATGTATTTATGTACCTTGCACCTGAGGATAACACTTCCTGTACCCAATGAAGTGGACTGTACTCTAGGAAAGAAGACTACAATCATAGTATTGTAAAGTTGGAAGGGACCCCGGGAGTCATCTAGTCCCAACCCCCTGCAATGCAGGAATCTCAGCTGAAGCATCCATGACAGATGGCCATCCAATCTCAGCTGAAGCATCCATGACAGATGGCCATCCAACCTCCAAGGAAGGAGAGTCCGCCACCTCCCGAGGAAGTCTGTTCCACTATTAAACAGTTCTTACTGTCAGAGCTGTATGGTGAATTATTATGCTGGAGGATACTCTTGAGAGTCCCATGGACTGCAAGAAGATCAAACCTATCCATTCTGAAGGAAATCAGCCCTGAGTGCTCACTGGAAGGACAGACCATGGAGCTGAGGCTCCAATACTTTGGCCACCTCATGAGAAGAGAAGAATCCTTGGAAAAGACCCTGATGTTGGGAAAGATTGAGGGCACTAGGAAAAGGGGACGACAGAGGACGAGATGGTTGGACAGTGTTCTCGAAGCTACGAACATGAGTTTGACCAAACTGCGGGAGGCAGTGGAAGACAGGAGTGCCTGGCGTGCTATAGTCCATGGGGTCACGAAGAGTCGGACACGACTAAACGACTAAACAACAACAACTGTCAGAAATCCATTGGTTCAGGTCCTACCCTCTGGAGCAGCAGAAATAATAATAATAATAATAATAATAATAATAATAATAATAATAATAATAATAATATTGTTATTTATACCCCACCCATCTGGCTGGCTTTCCATCTTGTTTCCCCAGCCATTCTAGGCAGCTTACAGCACATTAAAGAACATTAGACATTAAAAATTTTCCCGAAACGAGCTTGCTCCACTCTTCATGTAATAACTCCTCAGATAGTTGGATATGGTTATCATGTCACCTCAGTCTCTTCTTTTCCAGGATAAATATACCCGAGTATCCATTTGTTAGTCTTTAAGGTGCCATAAAACTATATTTTTTGCTGCAAAAGACCAGCACAGAGGCTACTCCTCTGGAAAGACATATTCATGAGGATCTGCCTTGCCTCTCTCTTACCAGCTGATTCCACCAAAGCCAAGCTCTTCATTTTGGTTCCATGCAGCACATCCTGAAGATCGCGATAGCGGCAGTTCAGGGTTATGTAGCGCACGTCGCGTACCATGATGTCCTCCACGCGCACATTGTACTTCCTGCAGTACACAAGAGGCACTGAAGGAAGCCTGACTCATCTCTGCACTTCTCTCCGCCGCCGAATCTCCCAGCTCACTAAGCCCTGTTGCCCCTTCAGCTCCCAACACCTCCTCTCCTCCCAGGCTTCTCCCTGTGACTATTCACTTGTCATCCCACCACCACTTTCTGGGCTCTGAGCCTTCCTCCCCTGGGGGTTCCCCAGCTGGTTCCTCCCACAATTCCTCTGCATCCAACCCGTCCCTGACAGCTAACATGCCAACACACAGAGGCACACTTACTCCTGATGTCCCCATCCCAGCTCTGGCAAGTAGGGCAACTTCTTGATGCGGATGATGCTGTCGTAGAGGGAGGGCTGCAAGCTCTGGGCCACGGCGTTGGCCAGGATCACCGCGATCATGACTGGCAGGATGTGGGAGATCTGGCCTGTTAGCTCAAAGACGATGACCGCTGTGGACACGGTGTGAGTGACGGCTCCAGACAGCGCAGCTGCACCTGGCGGGGGTTAAGCATGTGAGTGAGCTGTGTCAAGGGCACTGTCCGCTCAGGTGCCTCGGAAACTTTCAGGGACTGGGCAGAGGAGGAGGAATTGTAGAGACCGCCTCCCCCCATCCTGACCCTTCCAGGGAGGAGGAAGAGGAAGACAGTATAGATTTACAACAGGGGTTCTTGGGGGGTCACAGCTCAAAGGCAGATGAGGGGGAAAGTTAGGAAATAATGGGAGAGAAGGAGGCAGAAGCTGGCTGACACAGTGTCTTTAGAAAGCATTTCAGACCCCCTATCTCCCAGAACCTGGCGAGCCATAAAGGTAGGAGAGCAAAGAGCTCAAAGACAGAGGGCACGTAGCAGCACCCGTAAAGGAGACAAATGAGGAAGTGGGAGAGACGGAGGTGGAGATTCACTCGGGACAATGACACTATCCAAGAGGCTGGGTTTTATAGCCTCTCTCTGTAACACTGAAATAAAAAAGGACGGTAAGAAATTTTCCCTTGTCTTTATACTTTCCTGGGCAACCAGCCGGGAGCCGCTGACAGCATCCTGACAGAAATGCAGGGAGGTCTTAGAGCAACCAGGGGAGAGAGGCAAGCAAGAGCCTGAGAAAGCCCCCAGCCACCCCAAAGGACCAGGCTAAGTCGGATGCAGTATGCCAAGCCTAGCACAGCTCTCACGATGGCTCTTGGGAGCCTAGAGGCACCCCCAGCGGAAATGACACACCTCAATGCCTCATGCATTCTGGGAGGGAAAGGGAGGAAATGCTTTTTGGAGACCTCTCTTATGGGGCCACATGTCAGTGGTGGGTGGGGCAAGGGCCAAAAGTGGGCAGGGCAACCCATGCAAATTTTGCCTTTGCACAGCAGGCTAGTTTCTACACAGACACACACCCCTCCTCTCTGTTCTTCATCCAGGCAACTAAGAGGAATTATTAGAGCTTCAGCTGGGAGAAAGGACACTCTAGGAGACAGTTAATCAGGGCTGATGGGGA
Organism: Zootoca vivipara; assembly: GCF_965207765.1. Taxonomy (NCBI): domain Eukaryota; kingdom Metazoa; phylum Chordata; class Lepidosauria; order Squamata; family Lacertidae; genus Zootoca; species Zootoca vivipara. The sequence goes on along the minus strand of NC_142588.1, from coordinate 89,915,035 downwards.
CATGGCCTGAGGAGAGGCCTGAGTGACTGAGGGCCTTGGGGGGCCACATCTGGCCCCTGGGTCTGAGCTTCCACACACCCTGCTCAAAGGCCCTACTCCCAACCTCTGGACTGCTGCAGTTTGTGGAAAGGGCCATGGTGACAGAAGGAGAGGCAGAGGCGTGGGCTGGATTCACATTATACCAGGCATAGGCAAACTCGGCCCTCCAGATGTTTTGGGACTACAACTCACATCATCCCTAGCTAACAGGACCAGTGGTCAGGGATGATGGGAGTTGTAGTCCCCAAACATCTGGAGGACTGAGTTTGCCTATGCCTGTATTATACTATGATGATGCCGCCTTAAACAGTCATGACTTCTCCCAAAGGATTGTGGGAGTGGTAGTTCTGCTAAGGGTGCGGAGAGTTGTTAGGAGAGCCGTCTTGCCCCTCACAGAGCTACCATTCCCAGAGTGGCTTAACGATTGTTCCTTCTTCACCAGGAAGTGCCCAGGCCCTAACCACTATGCCACCCTGTTCTCGGCAGAGGTGGTGGTGGTGGAGGAAGGGGTCCGTGTCTGAAAATCCACAGTTCGAATGAGACACTCAGAGAGGATCCAGAAGCTCTGTTTCAGCTCCTGTCACTTTCAAAGGCTCCTGTGCCATAGAGGTCGAATGCAGTGTCAAAATTCACTTTGGATAAGGCTATCAGTAGCTCCCAGCTGTGACTGGCATGCACTGTCTCCAAGATCAGAAGCAGGGCAACTCTGAAGACCACTTGCTAGGGAACAAAAAAACAGCCCGAGAGGGCTATTCCTCTCAAGCCCTCCTCGTGGGCACCCACAAGGTTTGTCAATGTGGGAAAAGAAGATGGACTTTGGTCTGATCCATCCAGGCTCCTGTCACTGCGCCCTGACCCTCTTTCGGTGAGGGAGTGCCCACCCCCATCTGAACACCCCAGCTTTTGGAAATGGTACAAGAGAAGCTGCCTCTTACCCACCACTGCGTAGCCGCCGGGCACAATGCGGTAGATGTTGCTGTCGGTGTGGATGCCGTCTGGGAACCATGCTGCCATGCTCTCGCCCACCAGCCGCCCAAAGGCCGCACCTGCCCAGAGAATCAGGGGACAGAGTCCGAAGGTGGATTTGGGTAGGTATGGTTGGAAGAGGAGCAGAGGAACACTCTGAACCCACCCGGACTCTACAATCATCATCTGAGGCCCATCTTTGCGTGCCTCCTACGTGTCATGTCTGCAGAGTGGCAGAACAAGAAAGGGCCTTTCCCCCCAAAAAAACCCAGACACCCTTTTCTTGGGGATAATTCAGATGGCAATCCCCAGGTGTCAGAAAAGGTTATTTATGTATGCAACAACTGCAGCCTGTGTTTCGTTAGCCCCAAAATGGAAAATGAGCAAGGTCCTAACTAAAGAAGATTGGCAACTTAAGTTGACAGAACATGCACAACTTGCAGACTTAACATAGAACAAGAGAACAAGAATAACATACGTTGAAAGAAGATTGGAAAACGTTTATTGAATATGTGGAAAATAATTGTGCGCAAGCAAAAACCGCCGGCAGCATTAAGATAAATTCAACAGCATAAATAATTTTTGATGGATATAATAATGGAAAACAGATTCATATAGTTTTTCTAAAATATGCAGGGATATAAGATATGCAAAATGAACCATGGAAAGAAAAGAAGGGAAGACACTGATATCTTAAGTAAGTAAAACATTCATTTGAAATTGTAAATCAGAAAATTTAATAAAAATCATATTGAAAAAAGAGAAAAAGTAAGGGCCTTTTCTGCAGTGGCTCCCCATTTGGGGAACAGTCTACCCAAGGAGGTTCAGCTGGCTCCTTAATCACACACCTTTAGCTGCCAGGCAAAAACATTCCTCTTTAACCAGGCCTTTGGCTGATTAATCTTCTACGGCCTTTTAAATGTGTTTGTGCAGGGGGTGGGGTTTTTGTTACGTTGCTTCTGGTTAACTATTTATTTGTACTTTTATCTTGTATTTTTATCTTGTGAACTGCCCTGAGATCTTTTGGCGGAAGGCGGCATATAAATCTAATATATGAATAAATGATAAAAAAGTAAATGTGCCAAAATCCAGGCACTAAGAGCCCACAGGCAACCTGAGTTCCTGCAGAGGTTAGGATACCCATGTCCCTGCCAGCAAATCTTCCTGGCTCTTTAAGTTTTGCAAAAAAATTTTTTTAAGTAAAATAAAACCCCATATGTGTTGTCATTGTTTTTTTATATATATAAAAAAAATACACAGAGATGGCAATAGCGGGATGTAGGGCTTGGGACCCGGACAAGGAAGAGCAGGAATGGCTATTCAGTGTGCACAAAGGAATTATGGGTAATCTTGTCACCACAAATAGCTTTAGTCAAAAGCGGTCACTAGGGTGGATGAATATCTGTCATTTTGGGTTACTCTCAGTCTATCAGTTTTCCAACCTTACGCTCAGTTGGCCTTTTTTTTTTTTGATTAAACAAAGTTCAAACGAAAATTTGCATGCATTGTCTAATATGTAATTTTGTGCCATTTATCCCAACATATGGGATTTGGTGTGCAAAATGTGAATCATTTTCACTACCATATGCACCTTTCACACACAAACATTGGTTGCAGAACTGCAACTTCCGAAGGAAGGCTGCGTTTCAGTTTTTCTTATTGGTCTGGCAAGTGTGAATTAGGCCGGGTCACTTTTAAAATGCTAACGGCACAAATTTCTGTCCCGTTCCCATTGGACACCAAGGGAGGCGTGCTTGATCCGCTCTGGGAAGGGTTAAGGGTCATTACACAGAAGCACAGAGAAGGTCTCCTACTCACCAATGACAAAGACAGGCATGAAGGCTCCACAGGGCACTGGGATGGTAGTGGCCAAGGCTGACATCCAGAACTGGGGAAAGAACAAAGAGACAGGGAGCTGGGTATGTTAAGGTTAAGGGGTGATATGATAGCCATGTTCAAATATATAAAAGGATGTCATATAGAGGAGGGAGAAAGGTTGTTTTCTGCTGCTCCAGAGAAGCGGACACAGAGCAATAGATTCAAACTTCAAGAAAGAAGATTCCAACTAAACATTAGGAAGAACTTCCTGACAGTAAGAGCTGTTCGGCAGTGGAATTTGCTACCAAGGAGTTTGGTGGAGTCTCCTTCTTTGGAGGTCTTTAAGCAGAGGCTTGACAGCCATCTGTCAAGAATGCTTTGATCGTGTTTCTTGCTTGGCAGGGGGTTGGACTGGATGGCCCTTGTGGTCTCTTCCAACTCTATGATTCTATGTCCATTATCAGGAGGGGAGAACCAGGAATGCCCTATCGGCGGAAACCAAGTGACCTCTTTGTGCTGAAGCGCTGTGGGAGGGGGAGAGAAGAAAGGAGAAGGGCCCAAACCCCAGGACAGAAAAAGAGACTGAAGATTACAATTCCCACAACGGGCAGGAAAACCTCTGCAATTTTCAAGCGTTCCCTGTTGGGGGAAGTTTGGAAACCAGCAAAGGAGACCCGAGTGCCTGGGGACTAATCTGTGGTTGACGGAACCAGCTGCAGTCTGAAATGCATAATTCCCTACTGGTTGGTTTTATCTGCAAAGGAGAAGAGGCTATTTTGACTTCAGCACTTAGCAATCAGCTAGTACAGGGGGAAGGGAGAGAGGAAGGAGAGGAGAGGGTGGGTTGGAAACGGAAGATGTGCTTGCATTTTCTAGGCCCCTCAGCAGCTTCTCGTGTACCACCCGCAACACAGCCCTGAAGACCCAAGGGCAACTGTTTGGTGCCTAAGCCCAACTGAGTCCTGGGACGGTAACCAGCAGAGCTCTTGTTCACAGATGCTGCGTGGTTCCTGAGAAAAAAGCCCTGCTGGATCAGGCCAATGGCCCGTCTAGTCCAGCATCCTATTCTCGCAGTAGCCAGCCAGACGCTCCAATGGAAATGCTGTGAGCAGGACCCGAGCCACTCTCGCCACTTACCGCTTGCGGTTCCCGGCAACTGCTTCAGTGGCACAATGGGCCAAGCGCACCTTGCCGTTGAGCAGAAGGTTTGCTCCATTGAGCAGAAGGTTGGCTGTAGGGGCAGGATCCCTGCATTGCTGGGGGTTGGACTGGATGGCCTTTGGGGGTCCCTTCCCACTCTACAATCCTGCGATTCGACTGGAGGAAAGGGGTGACAGGGAAGGGCGACGCACCTTCATGAGGATGAAGACCACCAGGGTGACAAAGACATTGGAGCGTGGGTGCTTCCAGGCCTCGGAGGGGCCCACGTACTCAAATTCTTCAGCTAGGCCCTGCTTGGCCCACGTGCGGTTATCGAACAGGGTCACAAGCGTCTCCTTCTGCGTGAGCTGAGAGGTGAAGAAGGGGAAGAAATCAGGGGGCGAGAAGGGAGCGACACCAGGCGAACGACTGCATGTACCGTATTTTCCCGTGTACATTGGTACGTCCAGTTGTGGACAGGATCCGTTCCGGAGCTCCGGTCGGATCCTGAGGTTTCTGCAACCTGAGGTGCCTGTTCTGCGCATGCGCGCTGCGCGATAGGGTGCTTCTGCGCATGCGCGAGCAGCCAAACCTGGAAAAAATACTTCCAGGTTTGCTGCTTTCGCAACCCGAAGTTTACGTTACCTGAGGGTAAGGTAAGCCGAGGTTCTACTGTATAAATCATGTTCAAAAAAAAAAAAAGGCTCAACAACTTTGGGGAATCTCCCCCCCCCATTTTCTTAATTTTGAGTCCCCCAAAATAGGGGGCATGTTATACATGGGGGCGTGTTATACACGGGAAAGTACGGTATGTTGCATGGCTTGAAATCTTACCTTATACTGCCCGGTAGTTCTCCCTGGTTTTATTTATGTTACGTTATGCTTATGGATACGATTTGTATATTTTGCCACCCACATCATTTGATGCAGAGGTTTATCCCCGCCTCCCTGGTACTTATTAAACTATCTTACAGATAGTTAAGTGGCCTATAAGTGGATCATAGAAATAAATAAACAGGGTACCGTCAGCCCAGAATTGCAAGTTACTCTTCTTAGGTGAGCCAGGGGAGGGGGAGAGACCGTTATTATGATTCTTTTATTATTGTTTTTATTATTGATGCTACATGAAGTGTTCTTAAGGTTGTACACTACCCTGGGATCTCTTGATAAAGGGTGGAATAAATAATAATAATAATAATAATAATAATAATAATAATAATAATAATAAATGTTCAAGAGCTACAAATTACCTGCCCAGCCATGAACTGCCCAAAACCAGGTGGGAAGGTCAGCGTCGCTATGAGAAGCGTGACGAGAGCGGGGAACAGCAGGCGCCTGGAAGGTCACAGATAGCAGTGGTTAAAAAAAAGAGAGTGGCACCACTGCACATCTCCCCCAACAGAGGCAGTGTGGTGTAGTGGTTAGAGCATTGGACTATGGCCGGGTTCAAATCCCCACTCAGCCACGAAGCTCTCCCTGGGTGTGACCTTGGGCCAGTCACTGCCTCTCAGCTGACTCTTATCTCATAGGGTTGTTGTGAGCCTAAAATGAGGAGTGGGAGAACCAAGAACGCCACCTCAAGCTCCTTGGGAGGAAAAGGCGGGATGTAAATCTGACAGATGATAATAATACACAAACAGACAAACAGTGGGCACAGCTATGCTCCCCAAGGCTGGCAAACCCTCGGAGGCTCAGAAGGTCATTGCTGCTTGCTTGGGGAAGCAGCTGCTACTTGGTGGATTAGCAGGCTTCCATCTTAAGGGCCAGGGTAGATCAGTATTCTGCGACTGTTCGTGCACAGAAAGTGGATTCAGGCGCGTGTGATTGGGGGGAGAGGCAGGCAAGGGGAAACCCCAGCCCCACGAGCCACAATTTATCTGCAGCCAGGTAGAAGCAGCATTAGAACGGTGTGCTCTCTACAGCATTTCATACAAATAATTGTATAAATAATTGTAATTTATTATTTGTACCCCGCCCATCTGGCTGACTCTCCCCAGCCACTCTGGGCGGCTCCCAATCGAATATTAAAACAATACAATGCTCCCAACACTCACCCACATAGGAACCTCCCTAGTTTATCAGACTACTTATATCCCTCCAGAGGTTTTGGGCTAGAATTCCCATCAACACCAACCAACACGATGGAAATTGTAGTCCATAATATCCAGGTTGGGGAAGGCTGGGTTAGGCAAATATCAACTCAGAAGTAGGTACAGAAAGGCCCTCAGACCTCCATCTCCAGCCTGACCCCACCTGTTACACAGCTGGACTAAGCCACCCTTGGGCCTCCATTGCCCTCTCTGGGGCCCCACTCATGCTCAGGGCAAGGCACCCATGCACCCATGTGTCCGGCGGCCATCGTGCCTTACTTTTTCATGAGGAACCGGTTAATGGCCTTTTGCTTGCGCATGAACTGGACAATCTTCCGGTTGAAGTAGACGAAGAGTGCTCCGCCAAAACCGCTGGCGATCCTGAACAGGGGAGAAGAAGGCCTCAGTGGGGGGGAGGAGGGGTCCTGCCGGTGGGGGGGGGGAAGTGTGGGGAGACCCCAGAGAAACCCTACGAGACTCACCCAATGACAGCAAAGGCCGGCAGCTCCTGCAGGTCGAAAGGGAAGTCCAGTCGGAAGCGGGTTTTGAAGAGAGCTGTGATGGTTTCTGAGGGAAAGAGAAGGGTTTGGGGCGACCAATCTCAAGTCTCTAGGACAAGAGGTGTGGGGGGGGAAATATGCCCCCCCCAAGCTTCTCTACCTGGCCCTAGGAACCCACAACATTTCTTTTTTGAAACAGCCATTATGGATTTTGTTACAAACGGATCTAGAATTGACAGTGTTGGTTTGCCTCATGAATCACAATAAACCATGGTTTGCCTTACATCATGGTTTATTTGCAAATGTGCCTGCTGCCTGCTGCCCAGCTCACACAAATTAGATGAACCCAGACAATTATTTTCTATTTTTTCAAACAAACCATGACCCATAAGACAGAAATCAGCCAAGGTTTGCACTTGTCTTATTTCTGGCTCAACACTCACAGTTTGCATGAAACGAACAAAACGGTGGCCAGGGTTCAGAGGACACAGCAAGCTTTAGGTGGGGAGTAGGGGAGCCATACCCACAATTAAACCATGGTTTAAGACAAACCATGGCTTCTCTCTTTTAATCCCCAATTTTATTTTATTAAGTTTCAACATTTTTAACATATACAGTCAACACAATTCAATCTTTTCCCTTATTTTTCCCAAGGAGTTTCCCCCCCTCCCCTTCTGGGTGCACCCTATCTTCTATCTATCAAGTCATAACCACTAAATTATAATCTAATTACTTCTGTTGCTCATAGCTCAAATTCTGCTCCTTAAATTGTCCAAAAAGGCATCAACTCTTCAATAAAACATTCGTCATTAGATTCTCTTAATTTTGCTGTCAATTTTGCCACTTCTGCATAGTTTGTTAGAACTATGCAGAACAAACTATGGCTTCTCATGATGTGCAAGCCTGGACATTGTTATATTTGATTGTGTTTATCTTTTGACAGTTCTTGTTCTATATTTTGAGAATGACAGTTTGCTGTCTTGATTTTAGACAGGCAGGCATAAAGCACTTATATTTTCTTTTCTTTTTAATGCAAGTTGAATGAGTTATTCTGATTCCCGATTTTGGGGCTGCATTGATCCAAGAGTTCTGCAGAGAGGCCATCATGATCAGTCAAGAGAGATGTACAGTTCTGCACGGACCCCAACACTCCCTCGTTCCAGCCCTGGCCTCACCACCAAAGTAGACAGGTTCGGAAGCAAGCACTAGAGACGTTCCTGTCTGGGAAGGAAGAGAGGGGCCGTACCTTCATCCTTGTTCCACACAGCGAGAACCCGGAAGATGAACGCACTGAAGGTAGCGGCGAAGAAGCCACGCCAATAGTTGCGGACGGCGAAGAAGGTTGACGTGACTTCGATGCTGAAGAGGACACCTGGTGGACACAAAGAAGAGGGAAGAGACTGGGGGCCACCAGGGGGTTCTAAACTCAACGCACACAAGGCCCCTAAACCACTACCGGGGGGGGAGGGTCCAAGTGCCCATCTCCCCCACTTGGTTCTCCTCCTCGGGCTGAGTTTGCCAAACTCATAGAGTTAGGGAATGCAGTGCACCTCCAGCAATGAATGGAAAACAGAGGCTGCATCCACCCAGTGTTGGCAGCCTGGCACAACTACTGATCCCACAGCAGGTCCAGTCCCAGCTCCCTCAAGCTGGGAACTACTGAGCTGGGAACAGACAAAGGCCGCAGCTGTGCTGTGGAAAATCTGGCAGACTTTTCAGACTCCAGAGAAGCTAGGCAAGGCCAAATGACACATTACGCTACTCATGCTTTTTTAAAAAGTGTGCATAAAGTTATCTGCTGTTACTTTGAAGGAAAAGTGGCAGTAGGCCCCAATCCTGATAGGGACTCCCGTCAGTTTCCTTCCCCGCATTTGCAGTAAACAACACCTTTGGGGGCAAGGAGCAGCTGGGGGAAACACTTTTGGGCAATAAATCGGCGTGGGGTTCTGGATCACAGATCCTGCTGACTGCTTTCCTTTCAAACAAAAGTGGCCAAATTGGACCCTTTTTTTCTTTTAAGAAAGTACCATTTAGCAGTTGAGCTTCCTTCCTTTCTTTAAGTGACACCCTTTCAAACAAAAGTGGCAAAATTGGGCACTTTTTTCTTTAAAAAAAACCATATCATTTGAGTTGTGCTTCCTTCCTTTCTTTAAGTGACACCCCATACTTTGCTCAGTTCCGTGCTTTGCTTCCCCAGATGCCAGTGTGTTCAAGCTACAGGTCTAAATATTATGACAGTTCCAAAGTGCAAGCAACGTTCTGAGATTTCCTACCGAGGACACTGTTTCCTTGCCAGTTAAGTGAACACGGGCAAGAAATTGTTTCTTGACAAACATCACATTGCCGAAACCAAAACACACAACACGCACAAGTCACCATGCCACAACTGTCGGCAAATGCCCTTCTGCGAGGATGGATTTCAAAGCTTCATCTCTCAGCCACCAGTTGGTAAAATTAACCCCCCATTTCTCCAATGGATGCCTTCCCTGCTTGCTAAGGAACCCCAAACCAAAAAAACTGGGCTGTGGCATCCAGAGCAAGGGGTTGTTAGTCCCTGGCTCAGAAGTCCAATTTGCCTCCCGAAGCAAATTCTTCTGTCCCTCTGCGAGATCCCAATGGTGTGTATATATATATATATATATATATATATATATATATATATATATATATATATATATATATATATATGAGGTGGATACCTACGGGACTGCCTCTCCCGGTATGCCCCGCTGAGGACATTAAGGTCCACAAATAATAACATACTGGAGATCCCGAGTCACAAGGTTCTGGACTAGATGGGCCACTGGCCTGATCCAGGCTTTTCATGCGATGAGTGGCTGTGTGCCTTTGCAGATTTAACCACCGCCATACAATGCCCTGCTTGGAAGCCTCTCTCTTTATTTGCTCTCGCCAGCAAATTCAATCCCTCCTTTCCTGCAACTGCTGCTGATTGAATTCCTCTTAAAGAGAGAAGCAGCCTGGATGGGGTGCCACTTAGTCACTTAGACGCATCCTGCGGTGGGGCATTCCCCCCCCCATCCGCTGGTTTCGCTTGGCTTTTGAACCCCGTACGTCTGCACACCCCGACAGAAAACTCCCGTTCATGTTCATGTATGCAAGTGTAATCTGGGCAAATGAGAAAGGGCCTGCCTCCCTCCCTCCCTCCCCTGACTTCCTTTGGGAAAGCTGGCAGAAATTGGAAAACACACACAGAGGCACACAGATCAAGCCTTTGCTCACAACAGAAACCACCACAGAAAGGGAGACAGACACCAGTCACCAACCTAGACGCGCAAAAGCAGCGGCGAAGAGGATGCACAGGAAGGCCTGCCTGGGAGGAGCCCGCAGCAAAAGGGGGAGAGGAGGAAATGAAGTTATGCCTGCAGTTGGAGAGAGGGTTCGCCCCGACCCCAAACCCCACCCCAGGCTCACATCAGCTGTGCAGTGCATTTAGTTATTGCACTTATTATTATCCAAGGAGCTCAAGGTACTATACAACATCTCTCCCTCGCCTCCCTGTTTATATCCTCAGAACAACCCTGTGAGGCGGGCTGGGCCCAGAGAGATGGGGACTGGCCCAAGGTCAGCCAGTGAGATTCATAGCTGACCGCAGGTTTGAGCGCCGGTCTCCTGGGTCCAAGTCCAACTCTCTAAGTTCTGGCTCAGCGTATAACCTGAAAACCCAAAATACTTAGGGATCAAATGATGGAGAACCCTTTGCTCAGCCCAGCTAAGGAGGATACTAATTGCTCCTTTCCAATCCGCATGGATCAGGGGGCTTATTCTGAGGCTAGGCTCCCCAGCTCTCCCAAATTATTGTTGCTTAGGCCCCAGACTCCATTTCTGGCATTACCGAAGAAGAGACTGGCACTTAAGTGCGTGCAGAGTGCTATTTCTCTCAGCCCTTAAGCACAGCCAACTCCCATATAAATAGGACCAGGTTGCAATAACTTTTAGGCTTCATTTCTGCACTGAGCAGAAGCAAAGACATATTTTGGGAGAGGGGTGTAACCCTGTGGACATTGTCTGTTAGGGTTCACCTCCCCAACCAGAGGGGGCCCAGCTGAGAGAGCTGTCCCTACTCTTCTCACTCCCCAGACCCTGCAAAGCAGACCCTTCCCAAACAGCTCCTACTCTTTGCTCCCTCTGTAGAGATATGGGAAGCAGGAGAGGTTGGTGGAGGATGTCAGCTGGGGGCCAGTCCTTCCTCAGAAAACTCCTCCCGCTTATCCATTTGCAACTGGCCACAGCATTTAGGCAGGTGGAACTGAATGCTCTGGGCACAAGCTCTCACAGGCTGGTTGGTGTTCATTGTGCCTGGTAGGGTGGGATACAAGGAGACGAACAGTAGGTGGCGCCATAGCCAATGACAGGCAGAGGAGCCAACTCAACACTGTCCTCCTCCTGGTGTTCTATGAGGGTGACACTGAGACTGAGAAGGAAACTGGCAGCCAGGTAATTAATCAGCATTTCACTGTGAAATTCTCCTACCTATTTTTGTATGCGATTTAGCCTAACAGACATGCATTTTTGCACACGCAAAAATCCCCCATATAATGAATTTGTGCACATTATTTTCACTAGTGTGTGCATTTTTATGCAAACGTTTCTCTAGCATGCGTGTGCATAAAAATGCATATATTAGTAATAAGATTTGGAAACTGTTTTCTCCAGGTCACTCCACATATCTCTCAGGGCCATTTGATGTGGATACACTTTCATTCAGGTCTTTGGTGTGTGTGTGTATGGGGGGGGGGTGTTTGTAGCCAGCCAAAAAATCACAACATAAACCACAAAAAGCAAACAAGGTAATCCTTCTTAAAAAATTCTGGAATGAGCAGAGGAATCTATCCCAAGTGACTTCTGATCTATCGCTAGGTGTTTAAGAGGGGGGGGGGGTGTTAATAAATTACTAGGCGATCCTCATGGTCTCTTCCAGCTCTACAACTGATTCTAAAACCAACCCTTTTGTGGTTGGATTTTATTTTAATATACCAAGCTGGGGATCTGGAACTCTTTGTATACTCAAGAGTCCATTTTGGTATCCTTACCTCCAATCGGAGCAGCAAAACAACAGCCAACACCCACAGCACAGGCAGCTGCCAGCATCTCGATATTGCGGGACTCGTTCTGCAAAAGAAGCCCAAAGGGCACAAAATCCATGAGAAGCAGGTCTGAAGGGGTGGGTGAGTGACTTCCCCTTGTCCAGTTCAGAGAAGGGGCTCTTTAAGAACCAGGTTAATTCGAAGCAATGGGCACCTGTTCTGGATCAGCGCCGTGGCACCCCTGAAAAACTAGCCCCTGGACTTTTTGCACAAAAAAGAAATGATGATATCTGCATTTGAACATTTGTTTATAGAAAGTGGCTTTGTTGGGAGTTATGTTAGACTGGATGAAGAAAATATTGTTTTATATAGATTGTTTTATATAGACAGATGAAGAATTGGAAGTTCTTTCTTTTCTGAATCTTATTTTTCTGTCTTTCTCTTTTAACCAATTTCCTACTCTTCTTAAAAATTTCTTTCTTTTTCTTTCTCTATTTCTTTCTCCCCACTCCCCTCCCTTTTGTGTTTTTTATTGTATCTAGATAAAAGTTTTGGTTTGGTTAAGAATAAAGATATAAAGTTTTGTATTTTTCTCTATAAACCTTAATAATTTTTTTAAAAAAAAAATGAAATGAAAAACTTCCCCCACCATCTGAAAGCTCCTGCTCGATACATCTCCTGTGCTTCTCGACTCCTGCAGCAAGAACCTCTGCCCAGAAGTTTTCCAAACTGGTGCTATCACCCCCTCAGCACCTTGCAGCCCTAATACTAATACTAATACTAATGTTATTATTCATACCCTGCCCATCTGGCTGGGTTTCCCCAACCACTCTGGGTGGCTTCCAGCAAATATAAAAACATACTAAAACATCAAACGTTAAAATCTTCTAGGTACAGAAGATTTTGAAAGTTTTTTGAAAGTTTGTAGTCCTTTATCTCCTTGACATCTGATGGGAGGGCATTTTCAGGCTTCAGGGAATCGGATCTGTCTCCCAGTGACAGTGTTTAAGAAGATCAAGCAAAAAGAGTGTTCTTACCAGAGTTTCTTTCATACTCACAGCAAGAAACAAAGGATGCATATCTCTCTCTTAAAAAACGGTGTTGCTCCCAGTAAAAGTTCACCCCCTCCTTCCCCATTCATCTATGTCACTCCTACATTGGGGGTAATCTGAGCTTGCTGTTGCTGTGTTTTCTGTTCTATCACTCTCAGAGCCCGTCTAGTCCTAGGTGAAGGGGCCCCAGGAATGCTGTCCAAAGACAGTGAATCTGCCAGCTGTCTCTCTCCTGGTGTTTGCTCTTTTAGCCCCAGGACTTCCCAGCTTTTCCCCTCTGGACTATATACCTCTGCAAACCACTGTTCTAAATCAGTACTATACTCCTGCCCTTGGGAAGGTTCAGAAAAGGGGGGGGGGGCTCCCACCATTCCTTTCTCAGTCCAGTCCCTGACAAGCATTCCACAGGGAGGGCACCACCACCGAGAAGGCTCTGTGAGGGCCTTCCACGAGATCCTCACACCTCAGCACTTTGCAACCCCATGCGTCTCACCTCATAGATGCCACCGAAGAGTGAGAGGAACTTGCTGAGGAGGGCGGCACACATGCTGGCTATGTGGACGAATGGTCCCTGTGTGGGAAAGGGAAAGAGGAGTCAGCAAGCTGGCTGTACCTGCCCCACAACACACAGACCCTTTGAGAACCAAGCAGCAGCAGCAGGTTCAAGGAGGGGGACATCTCCTGTTGCCCCATACCCCCGGAACTCTTCCTCCAAGAAGTCCTCAATACGGTCAGTCTTGCCCCCATCCTGTGTGCCCCACCTGGCTGTTTCTCAACAGCACCACTGGACCCCCACCCACCACTCACCTCTTTGCCCAAGGGCATCCCACTGCCCAGGGCACACGTCAGGCCAATCACTTTGGCCACAAATGTCTTGAGGGTAAGGTACTCTTTCAGCACCACGCCCCGGAGAATTGTCTTCATTTCAGGGATTCCAGAGCCTGGGGGAGAGAGAGAGAGAGAGAGAGAGAGAGAGAGAGAAAGGGATGGAGGGTGAGAAAGGCACAAGAAGAGGGAGCTTCTCTGTATACAGAGAAATAAATGGAAAGCTGTGGTCCTCCGGATGTCGATGAGCTACAGCATCTATCATCCCTGGCCACTGGTCACGTTGGCTCAGAATGATGGGAGTTGGAAGCCCATAAACACCCGAAGAACCACAGGCTTCCCACCCCCTGCTCTTCCGACTGCAAAATAAGTGACCTCTGTGAAGAAGAGGTCCCTCTGGTTAGAGGCAGGGCACGCAGTGTGCAAGTAAATCAGATTCAGTCAGTTCACACGGAAATGAAAGTCCAATATGGAAATTTCCAAGGTCTGGAACACTGAAGCTTTTTGCAGAGGTAATATTGCGCCCCCTCCATACCCGAGTACAAAATGAATTGGGTGTGGGGCGAGGAACACTTTGGCAGGAAAGGTTGCTTTCATAAGCCCCTTGAAAATGATACCTTTTGTACCAACAGGAATCCACTATCCCTGGACTCACCTACAGCTTGCGGAGCCAAGATCTGAGTGAAGCCGGCTGAAAAGGTGATGAGGACCACAGGGTAAGTGACCCAGGCCATGTACTGGAGGAAGATGTTGGCATCCAAACCCCCATACATCCACTTCTGGGCTGCACAGAGACAGAAAAGGGGAGGGTGCTTGTGTAAGGTGTGCAAGGGGGACATTCTCGCTTGTTAAGCCCGGGATGAGAATCCTTTCTCTCTGCTGAAGGCAGCTATAGCATCAAAAGGGCGCCTTTTCAGGAGGCCAAAGGAAAAAGCAGGTGGGATTTTTGCAGGTGATGCTCACTCTCCGCTCCAGCTGCATCAACTAAGGACCAAGCCTAATATCTTGGCTTCCTAGTGGTGCAGCAATGAAACTGCTAGCGTATTTGCAAAGCTAAGCTGGGGCCAGTAGGCTTTCAAATTGGATGGGGGACTGCATGTTGAGATCAGGAGGTTGAATTAGATGATCCCTCAGAGTCCTTTCCAACTCTATGATTTTAAAAGAGAAAGGGTGAGGGTGAATATTCAGGGGATAAAAAAGATGCTCCACTGAAGTCAAGAACAGGCATCAGTAGAAAGGGGGTATGCAGGCAAAACTTCTATATCTTTATGCCCTTATTTTCCAATCTCTCTCTGCCCAGGACTTTTGTTCTTTCAGTTCTACCATTTGCTATCTGGCCCCCCAAGTCTTCTCCTTCCTTAAAATGACTCCAACTTTCCTCCCTTTCATGCCAAGGGCCTTGGACCCCATGGAGAACAGCCGATTCATGGCCCTGTGGGTTGGTGCAGCTGGCCGGCCCATCCAGTTGACAGAGGGGAGCACCAGCCTTCCTCTCGATGTCACCGTGGGTCAGCACTTTCCTTACCTTGCAGGCAGGTGGCGATGGCAAAATCCATGGCCCAGCTCACTAGGGCCATAAGCAACCCCAAGAGGATCAGGAAGATCCAGTCCTCGCCCACCTTGGAGATGAGGAACTTTTGGCACCGCACAGTGCAGACTGCAGGAAGAGGAAGAAGGGATGGAGAACAAGGGCCATGAATGTATAAATAACTAAAAAAACAAAATACTTTCTGTATAAACTGGGGCTGCCAACAGCGGGTGCAAGGGGGACCTTGAGCGCCACCTCCCAAGCACTCCCCCCTTGGTCACGAGGCACAGATTTCCCACCTTGGTTTTCAGTAAAACCTTATCTTACCTTGTGGTCAGGTTAAAGCTTACTGGGAAATGATATACAGTGGTACCTCGCAAGACGAAATTAATTCGTTCTGCGAGTCGCTTCGTATAGCAAAAATTTCATCTTGTGAAGCAAAAATTTCATCTTGTGATGCACGGTTTACCATTTACCTGGTCTACCCATTTAATTAATGCGTTCCTATTCGTCTTGCGAAGCGCAGCCATAGGAAACTTCGTCTTGCGAGACGCCTCACGCAACGCAAAACGCTTTCGTCTTGCGAGTTTTTCGTTGCACGAGGCATTCGTCTTGCGGGGTACCACTGTCTAATGAATTGGAAAAGATGTTCAAAATAACTTTTATTTTTTTAAAAGAACCCAGAAGCTTTTCTTTGGGGAATCACAGGGACAGAACTGCCTAAATTGTACAGAAATTTATTCATGTATGCTACTACAGCAGCAAGAATGCTACTTGCTCAAAAATGGAAAGAAGCAGAAGCCCCAGCAAAGGGAAAAACTTATGGGATATGCAGAAATGGCAAAACTTACCAGAAGAATAAGAAATCAAGATAACAAACTCTTTATAAAAGAATGGAAATGGTTTATTGAATATTTACAGATAAATCGTAAACAGGTTAAAACATTAGCAGGATTATTGTGATAACCTGCAGTATTATAAGAGTACATATTTACAGTAGGTAATTAAATGAGTAAACTAAATTAATTTGGATATGCAGAAGATATTAAAAAATGAAATTAAGGAACCACAGAAAGAGGGGGAAGGAAGTCAAATTTTGAAATGTTAAATGAATTGTAAAATTAATGAAATGTATAAATTTGAAAAGTATAAATAAAAAACTTTTTCCAAACAAGATTCTCAGTAAAACCAACCCACTGTTGAGCGGCCTTCAAACATTAATCCCAGTGCACGTGTTCAGCTACTGATCTTTGCCACATGTACAATTCGTGGACACACAGTGACGGAGATGTGCCAAGCCTCTGCAAACACGATGGTGCACACCACAAATAAGCACGGTGTTTGCTCCTAATCCTTAGATTGCAGCTTGCTGGGGTGTTGTGCAAACTCAGCAGCCCAAATTTGTATCCCTTTCCTTTCCTTTATTTACTGTTTTAAAACCCCCAGTTATTTTTCAAGCGGGGGGGGGGGGGAGGGAAGGAAAACATTTATATTTTTAGACGTTTCCGTGAAACTGACTTGTTTTGATTAGAGTAACGACACACATTCAAGAGCTGAAAAGGGACCGCTTGTCTCAGCAGAGGCGGCAAAGCCAACAGCCCATACGGGGGTGGGGGTGGGGGAATCCATGAATGAGTGTGAATAAGGAGCTGCATTTTAAGAACCACAAATAAAAGCTTTGGGTCAGCCTGAACAATGATTGGCAAACTTGCCTCGGCCAACTGGAACACAAGACTCTGTCGCCAATTTGGAACTCTGCGCGGAAGCTTGTTACATAACCACACAAACATGCACCCATGTGTCCCCTAATGCTCACATAAAGAGCTTCATCAATACATTACTTTTGGAGTCAGCCACAGTGCTTGCTTTCTCTAGAAGCAATCACAATTAGCATCAGTGCGGACCGGTAGCTCCCTCCAGTGGAGACTTGAGAGCTGTCCTAAATGCAGTTCCTGCCCCCCCCGCCAATATTCTCTTTTTTGCTTCGCTAAAAGAAACAGCTTGTTCCTCCACACCCCAAACCTATAACATTACCCCCCCAAAAAAAACAAGACATCTGTTTGTACAAACAAACAGCAAAAAAAAGCTTGCTTCCTTGTAAAAAACAACAACAGACAAGTTAGCAAAGGCATTAGAGCACACATAGCCAAAAACTGATAATAAAACACAATTCCTATTTTAACCCAATAATAATAATTTATTATTTATACCCCACCCATCTGGCTGGGTTCCCCCAGCCACTCTGGGCGGCTTCCAACAAAACATTAAAATACAGAAATCAAGCATTAAAAGCTTCCCTAAACAGGGCTGCCTTGAGATGCCTTCTAAAGGTCTGGTAATTGTTGTTCTCTTTGACCTCTGGTGGGAGGGCATTCCACAGGGTGGGTGCCACTACCGAGAAGGCCCTCTGCCTGGTTCCCTGTAACTTGGCTTCTCGTAGCGAGGGAACCGCCAGAAGGCCCTCGGCGCTGGACCTCGGTGTCCGGGCAGAACGATGGGGGAGGAGATGCTCCTTCAGGTATACTGGACCGAGGCCGTTTAGGGCTTTAAAGGTCAACACCAACACTTTGAATTGTGCTCGGAAACGTACTGGGAGCCAATGTAGGTCTTTCAGGACCGGTGTTATGTGGTCTCGGCGGCCGCTCCCAGTCACCAGTCTAGCTGCCGCATTCTGGGTTAGTTGTAGTTTCTGGCTCACCTTCAAAGGTAGCCCCACGTAGAGCGCATTGCAGTAGTCCAAGCGAGAGATAACTAGAGCATGCACCACTCTGGCAAGACAGACCCGGGCAGGTAGGACTCAGCCTGCGTACCAGATGGAGCTGATAAACAGCTGCCCTGGACACAGAATTGACCTGTGCCTCCATGGACAGCTGTGAGTCCAAAATGACTCCCAGGCTGCACACCTGGTCCTTCAGGGGCACAGTTACCCCATTCAGGACCAGGGAGTCCTAATCTCAATCTGTTAGCTGCCATCCAACCTCCAACCGCCTCCAGGCACTCACACAGGACCTTCACTGCCTTCACTGGTTCTGATTTGAAAGAGAGGTAGAGCTGGGTATCATCTGCATACTGATGAACACCCAGCCCAAACCCCCTGATGATCTCTCCAGAACGGTAACAGCAGCTTCCTTTCAGGCAAGTTCCAGTCCAACAGGATCTCTTCAAGCTTTCCTCTTTCTCCTTGTTGCACACTCTCAGCCCCAGTTCTGCATCCCAGAGCAGCTTACATAGTCTCCCACATTTGGCAGCCTCAAATAGGGAGTTGTGACATGTCGAAGCCAGGATGTAAGCCTCGGCACCAGAACTTAGTACAGTGGTACCTTGGTTCTCAAACTTAATCCATTCGACTCCCGAAACCATTCGAAAACCAAGGCACGGCTTCCAATTGGCTGCTGATACTTCCCGCACTCAAGTGAAAGCCGCATTGGACGTTCAGCTTCCGAAAAACATTCGCAAACTGGAACACTTACTTCCAGTCAGCCTATGTGGTGTGCGGGTTGCACAATCAGTGACACCGTGGCACAGCCTCTCCCCAGAGCCCACCCTGGGCCACCCCCAGCTCCCACTCACATTGAGGGTCACGTCCCGGCGACTACTGGGAGCTGCTCCTTGAGTATCGCGGCGCAGCTCCCATTTGCCGATCGCAGACACCACCGCCAAGCAACCATGTAGCCTGCCTAGAAGAGAAGCTTATGGCAGCAGCACCAGAGGAAGTTCCCGGTCTGCCCCTGCCCTGTGCTTTGCTGTCCCCTGCAGGAGGCAGGGGAGAGCTGAGCCGGCCGAGCACCAGACAAAAGTTGGCTTTGTGCAGTTTATTGGCAAGTCTGATATTTTGAACCGGCAATTGCGACATGGATTTCAAACTGGTTTGCAACGATTTCTCATTAAATCACCCAGACCTAGTCCCCACCCACTGCCCATCTCACGCAGAGCCCCTTTCCTTTGTTCCCCCTTAATGGCTCATCACCCAGGCTATCACCTTGGCAATGGAAGTTAGCCTGGCTTATATTTTAACATTTGCTGGATCCAGAAGTTAAAAGGAGCTCATATATAACCCTCAGTGAGAGAAGTGAAGTTACAGGGAACCAGGCAGAGGGCCTTCTTGGTAGTGGCGCTCACCCTGTAGAATGCCCTCCCGTCGGATGTCAAGGAGATAAGTAACTACACAACTTTTAGAAGACATCTGAAGGTAGCCCTGTATTGGGAAGTTTTTTTATGTTTGATGCTTTATTATGTGTTTTATTATGTGTTGGAAGCCAGCCAGATGGGCGGGGTATAAATAATAAAATTATTATTATAATTATTTTTACTCCCCCCCCCCAAAGCTCATAACAAGCGTTTAATAGCAGGGCAGACTTTGAAGCATTAAGGAAGTGTTTGAAGTTCCCTTCAAGTCGACACAAAAACTATAGTCATAAGACCAAATAAGTCTCAGCTCACTAAAACTAATCGGAACAGCTGCTTGACCCATCTGCTGTAAAAGGGCTGTAGGCTTTAAACTCATTCAACATTTCCCCAGTTGAGAATGAAGGGGAGCCTCGCACTGAACAACTTACTGAGTAGGCACTGGCTCTCTTGGTCTCTGTGTCTACCTCACAGCTCAACAAGGTTGTTGGAACAATAAAGGAGATTAGAACCATTAAGCACTCTGTATCTCCAGGACGCAGGTGGCGCTGTGGTGCAAACCACAGAGCCTAGGGCTTGCCGATTAGAAGGTCGGCAGTTTGTTATTCAGTCCCAGCTCCTGCCCACCTAGCAGTTTGAAAGCACGTCAAAGTGCAAGTAGATAAATAGGTACCGCTCCAGCGGGAAGGAAATGGCGTTTCCATGCGCTGCTCTGGTTCAGAAGCGGCTTAGTCATTCTGGCCACATGACCCGGGAAAACTGTCTGCGGACAAACGCCGGCTCCCTTGGCCTATAGAGCAAGATGTGCGCCGCAACCCCAGAGTCGTCCGCGACTGGACCCAACGGTCAGGGGTACCTTTACCTTTACCTTCAGGACATGGCTAGGACTCCCCATCAACACCACGCCTTGCTTTCAGTCTTATCTGCAGATTAAGGAGCAGGTTGTTTCTCAATGCTTCATTCAGATTTTACTGCTCTCAAACCAAGAGGTTGAGGGGGAAGAGAGCTATGAAAAAAGGGTTGAAACCAAGGGTACGTAATTTGCACCAGAGACTTAGGCCTGGACTGCAATACCTCAAGGATTGCCTCTTTCCATATGAATCTACCAGGACCCTGAGATTATCTTCTGAGGCCCTCCTTTGGGTGCCTCCTCCTCGAGAGGTCCAGAAGGTGGCAACACGAGAAGGGGCCTTCTCTGCAGTGGCTCCCCATCTGTGGAATGTCTTCCCAGGAAAGTCTGCCTGGTGCCTTCATTATGCACCTTTAAGCGCAAGGGAAAAACGTTCCTCTTTAACCAGGCTTTTGGTTGATCTGATTTACATCTCATGCCCTTTTAAAATGTCGAAATAAATAAAAAATTGTCCAGTTGCATATTAGAGACCAACTAAGTTTGTTCTGGGTATCATGCACACTTCTTCAGATACACTGAAACAAAAGTCACCAGACCCTGACTTCTGGTGACTTTTGTTTCAGTGTATCTGAAGAACTGTGCATGCACACGAAAGCTTAACCCAGAACAAACTTAGTTGGTCTCTAAGGTGCTACTGGACAATCTTTTATTTATTTCGACTGTGTCAGACCAACATGGCTACCACCTGAACCTTTTAAAATGCGTTTGGTTTTTTTGGGGGGGGTATTAGATTGTTGTTTTTAGTTTTATTATGTATTTTGTGGTTTTATATCTTGATTTTATTCTGTGAACCGCCCTGAGATCCCCGGGTATAGGCCGAATAACAACAACAACAACAACAACAACAGCGTGTGGAGCACCCTGCTTTATGGTAGTGAGTTGTGGGCAACTTACACTCGCCAGGAGTGCTAGAAGCTCCAGCGGATCTCTCCCAAGTGAGTGACACCGATTTACCACCTCTATCGCTTCCATATCACGATCAAGGGATAGAAGCAAGAGGTAGCGACATTATCCGCATGCTAATGAAAGTTGACCCCAAACCTCTGGCTGCTGGAGGCAAGAAATAACCTGGTGGCCCTCAGCCAATCTTTTGGCAGTAGATGTCCAACCTGGAGGACCAATGAGACCATGGAAGGGGTGAGGGTAGGCAGGCTCTAGCCCACAGGAAGTGACATAAACCCAGCTGATCAGTATAAAATGGCAGGCCCTTCGTGGGACCAGAGAGAGAAAGAGAATCAAGGGATAGAAGCAATAGGTAGTGCCATCATTGGCATGCTAAAATGACAGACGCTTCATGGGACCAGAGAGAGAAAGAGAGAGAGAAGGTATCTTGCCAAGCCAGCCTGACAAACACTAGACCAACCCTAGGACTTCTGGGCATCTAATGAAGCTGAATGCTGGAAGATTCAGGGCAGCCCAAAGAAAATAATGCTTCACAGAGCACGTTGTTAACTTTATGGAACTCTCTTCCAGGGGAGGCAATGATGGCGACCCACCTAGTTGGCTTTGAAAGAGGATTTGGCCAAGTCACGGCGGAGGAGAGGGCTATTGACAGCTACTAGCCACAATGCCTCTACTAGCTCTGCCTTCCACAGTTGGAGGCAGCGATGCTTCTGAATACTAGTTTCTGGAAACTGTGGGAGGGGAGAGTTGCTCTTGTGCTCAGATCCTACTTGTGGTTGGTCACACTAAGAGCAGGATGCTGGACTAGATGGGCCACTGGCCTGATCCAGCAGGCTCTTCTTCATACATGCTTAAGCCAGCTTCCGCCGCTGTGGCTCTACCACGGACATTTTTCCATTGCGTAACAGGATCGACTGAGCTGCTCCACTGAGCACCGGAATCACAAAAACGTGCCAAGAGAATATTTCCGCTGAGTTTCCAAGCTGGGGTTGTTTTGGGGCGGGCAAAAGAGAGAGGTTTCCAGGCACAAGCCAGCTCCCTTGTTTTGCGACACTCGCGCAGCTGAAAGAACAAGACTGCCGCCACCCCACCAGCGCACCCCGCCTGCGCCACAGCCCCCTTGCCCACGTCGCCTGGGGTTTGCAGAGCGGACGGCCTTCCCCCTCTGGCTTTGTGAGGGGGGCCTGGGGCCTGCCACCCCACCACTCGGTTGCTATGCTAGCCACAGGCAGCCAGCAGATGGGCCCAGAGGGTGGCAAGGATGGAGGAGCCCCACGCCGAGTTAGCAAAACATGCCATCACGCTAGAGCAACACAAAGCACCGGTCAACACAACGCGGCAACTGGGAATGGGGTGGGGAGAGGGCGGCCACGCCCAGGGCCATGCCGGGACAGGCCGGCTCTGAGCGGCTCTCTGGCTCACGCTGCGGCCCCAGGGAGCCGGCGACATTTAACAAGAGAATTTGCCTCAAGAACAATGCAGCCCTCGGCCTCGGCAGTTGCTAAGGGAACTATTTTAAGGCAGAGGGAACAAGCAGATCCCGTGAATGACGACGGGAGATCTTTGGCCAGGGTATCCGTGCCTTCGGGGTTGGGGTGGAAGGAAAGAGGGAACAAGGGTCTAGATTATCAAGGTGTCTTAAGATTTTAGAGCTGGAAGGAAGGCTGTTTAAAAGTTGCTCTTCATCTGCTGGTGCTTTGCAATATATAAATGTATTAAAGTCAAGATATAAAAGAAGAGAGCAATACCATGGTCCTATTCACACATGCAGCCACAAGTGACCACATCTGGATGCTGCCACTTTTTATTTAGTTGAAAGAATGTTCTGTCTTTTCCCTCCATTCCCTAGCCCTGAGCTTTTGTGAACCTGGTATCAGTGAGAGTGTTGGACTAAGACCCTGCGAGGAACCAGGGTTCAAATCCCCACTCGGCCATGAAACTCGCTGGGTGACCTTGTGGGAGGCAGGGGGCAGTCACTGCCTTTCTCAGCCTAACCTACGCCACAGGGTTGTTGTGGGGGTTAAATGAGGAGGGGGAGGGAACTGTGCACGCCGCCTTCAGCTCCTTGGAGAAGAAGGTGGGCAGATTTGAGAAGCACAGTGCAGGAAAGATTAGGCCTAAGAAGCCAAATCAAGCCTAGACCAAAGGTTCTCCCAAGGCACAGTCTGCCCATTTTACAGATGCACCATCGTTCCTCTCATGGACAAATACTTGCACACGCACACTCTGCTGACTCTATAAATGTACTTCTGCACACTCCATATCTTTTGCCCAGGACCTCTGGCAATTTTGCTGGGGAAGCTTCCAACACAGGAGATGTCGTGAAAGCTCTCTGACCCTCTTCCTCCAAGCGCCCAACAAATAGTCGTGCGAAATTGTATCTCCCACTGGCTCGGTGCACTCGCATGCCCAAGGATTCAGCCGGAGGCCTGTCAGGCTGAGGTCATGAATACTCTGCCTATTGTTAGAGGATGCTGAGAGCGCTCGGTCCGAGAAGACAGACAGAGACAGGCTGAGCAAGAAAGGAAGGCGGAAGCAAGAGAAGCAACAGAAAGGAGAAGTCAGTCAGTAGCAAAGAGGACTCCCTGCACAGTTGCATGTGCAAAGATGCATGCGCAAGGAAAGCCAGAGATGAATA
Organism: Zootoca vivipara; assembly: GCF_965207765.1. Lineage (NCBI taxonomy): Eukaryota > Metazoa > Chordata > Lepidosauria > Squamata > Lacertidae > Zootoca > Zootoca vivipara. The sequence continues at coordinate 89,891,456 of NC_142588.1, read as the reverse complement.
AGTACAACTTTCCAGCAGCCAAAGAAACTGTGCACAGAAGCAGGTGTACTAGAACTGTCAAGTATACAGCAATGCATGAATACAGAGAGTGGTGTATGCAACAGGTAAAGTCTAGCCTGGTTCACCCGAAACAAAGACCGAAAGCAAAGTTGCATGCCGATTCTTACAAAGTATGCATGCACCATTTATGCACAGGCATGAGAAAGGGCTCAGGGTGCACCAAGTGGCTGCAGTAAGGGATTGTCCAAGAGGTGAACCCTCTACTACTGGTTCAGTGCTGTGGTAAGTAAGTGGGAGCATGGGAAATGAAGGGGGAGCATGGGGAGTGACCTGGGGAAAGGCCAATACATCTTTTCCCAGGACCCCCACCCTCAACCCCCAGGTGAACGCCTGGAGGCAGAAGCAGAGTTTACACCGTTCCCAGACAATTTCATACTGCTGAGACGTCCTCCATCTTCGGGTGGAGAAAACTGCAAAGCGAGAACAGAACAATGCGTCCCAAGGCCTCCCAAAATCTGATGTGGCCTGCTTGCATGTGCATTTACAGAATGAAATAATACGTAAAAGCACAGCAAGGCAGAAGTTTTATCAGCATGTAACAAAAAAACACTGGCTAGCGACCTCCAAGGGAGCATGAAAGGCTGAGAGTATAATTGTGCAAAGCCAAGCAAGCCTCTGAATGTAGGGTTTGGACTATGTACACCAGCTCTGAAAAGCTGAATGGCAGGCCCAGGATGCCCCTCCCCTTCCTCTCCCCCCACTCCAGAGGCTGCAAGGACTTATAAAGATGCATTTCCACCCCCAGTTCTCTCCCTGCTCCCCAGGACACAGCAGGCTCCTTACTGCGGCAGCGGGCACATCGGCTCTGGTCATACTCCAGCAGCTCAGAGGGGCGCAGGCGGTCCTTTGGGGATGGCTTCCAGCGCTCTTGCTGCAGGCGGATGCGAGCTGCTTCGTCCTTGGCGTAGGCTCCCAGGTCCTGCGTGTAGCGGCCATACATCTGGGGATGGAACACACAGCGAAGGGTCAAGGACACAGCCGGGCACGTGAAGGAGGAGATGCAGCAATTTGGGTGGTCAGAAGGCACCTCCCTGCCCTTGGAGGTCAAGGGTCAATCTCCCATGGATGGATGAGGCCTTCCTGCTATGTATACAAGTTGCCCAAAGTACTGACCCTGCAATGTTCAGGAGAATAGCGCATAATGCAAGGGGAAGGAGAGAGACCGGAAACTATGAAATTCCCCCCTTTATCCCAGAGGTTCGCGGTTATTTGGAGGTACACAAAATGCACTCAGCACATGTTCAGTGGTGCTCTCCTCCTTTCCTTGAGAATGTAAGAAGAGTCCTTCTGGATCAGGCCATAACATCGATCTAACTCTGCATTTTGTTCCCACAGACGCCCATCAGAAGAGCACATGCAGATTATTAATGCAGCAGCACTCCCTGGCTGTTGTCTCTCAGGGACTGGAGTTCGGATCCTGGAGGCAGCATATAGCCATAATGATGTCCAGAAGCTGCTGCTCGGCCTCATCCTCCCTCCCACGGCAGCAAATTCCTCAAGTTAGCTATCCACTGTGCGAAGCACTAGCTTATCTCGTCTAAAATGTTCCAGGGTTGAGGAACAAAAAACAAATCTCAAGGTTAAGCCCTCAAGCAACCCTTAACTTGTTTTTAAAGAGAGGTGTCCGGGCTCCATCCTGCCTCTCTGACCTGCATCCTCCCCAATTCCTACTCCAGGTGTAGGGCTGTAGCTCAGTGGTGGGGCCAGGCTCCAGGCAAGGCTGTGTGAAAGTTCAGAGGGCTTCTGCCTTTCAGCCTAGACAAAACTGGGCTAGTCGGTCATCTGTCACGGATGCTTAAGTCAAGATTCCTGCACTGCTGGGAGTTGGACGAGATGACCCTTGGTGTCCCTTCCAACTGTAGTCTATGATTCCATGCTCTTACGTCCTAGGAGTTGAGCTGGCACTGTGGCCACTTGATAACATCACCTCCTACAGACCCTACACTTCCAAGTGCAGCTCCTTCACCTTGTCTTGGGAGCCTAGAATAGGCTCAGCCCCGCTCGCTCTGCTGACACTATCCACAACAAAGCTGGCCAGGCTCTCTGTGTCTTTCCTGTTTGGCCTAGAGACCCAGAAACATCACTACCCTTTGGTACCCTAGCCAAAAGCCTTGCGAGGATGGAAGGAGCAGAATCCCTTAACATCCTGCTGGGATCGGGACATGGCTCCAAGGGTAAAAGATCTGCCTTGCATGGGGCAGGTCCCTGGTTCAATCCCTGGCACCTCTGGCTCTTTTTAAAACAAATCACCATTATCATCATCCCCAACTAGGGCTGGGAGAGCACCCCTGCCTGAAACCCTGGGAAGCTGCTGCCAGTCAGTGTAAACAATACTGAACTAGATGCACCAATGGCTTGGTTCGGTATAAGGCACCTTCCTATGCCCCTATGTGTGCGGGCATGTTTGCTATCATACAATCGATGACCAGGAAAACAGTAATTAACCACCACTGCTCCAAAGTGTTGGTGCTGACCTTTAAAGCCCTAAATGGGCTCGGTCCAGTATACCTGAAGGAGCGTCTCCACCCCCATCGTTCTGCCCGGACACTGAGGTCCAGTACCGAGGGCCTTCTGACGGTTCCCTCGTTGCGAGAAGCCAAGTTGCAGGGAACCAGGCAGAGGGCCTTCTCGGTAGTGGCACCTGCCCTGTGGAACGCCCTCCCATCAGATGTCAAAGAGAAAAACAGCTACCAGATTTTTAGAAGACAACTGAAGGCAGCCCTATTTAGGGAGGCTTTTAATGTTTAATTGTTTTATTTCATTTTTCTGTTGTAAGCCGCCCAGAGTGGCTGGGGAAACCCAGCCAGATGGGTGGGGTATAAATAATATATTATTATTATTATTATTATTATTATTATTATTATTATTATTATTATTAGCAGCCCGTGAGGTGGAAAGTTGTTCAAAAGTTGTTTGGCCTTTCCAGTGGTTTTTCGCTTGCTGGGGAGACACCAGAAGGTGGGAACAAACTTCCTTCTCGCTCAGTGGGGTGGACTCTTGCTTGCGCATTTCCCCTTATCTCAGCATAAATAGAAGCAATAGAAGCTTCCAGCTTTGATTCAGAAAATAAAACAAACAGCGTTCTGCAGAAAAGCCCATGAACATCCCAGCACAGCCCTTTCCCAGAACACAGGAAGGTCCATCAACACTGGTTGGCAGCAGCTCTCCAAGGATTTCAGATGGAGACAACTGGGACTGAACCAGGGACCTTCTGCATACAAAACAGATGCTTCTACCGGTACCCCTGAGCTATAGTGCTTCCCCTTCCTCTCTCTCCACGTTTCCCATCCTCTTGGCTCTCTGGCAGCCAGGCAGTTCTGCCAATGGTGCAGACCAGGCAGAGAGAAGGATCTAGGCAAAGCAAACACAGAGGCCTCTTCCCTCTCCAAGGAGGCCCCTCCAGAACAATGGCAGGCAGATAAGGAGGCTGCCCTGCGGATCAATAGCCATTGTTCCCCAGTGCAATGCTACTCCCAGCACTGAGGCTGGAAACGGGCTGGCGCTCCCAGCTGGCACTGGCAAACGGCGCCACCCAGCCAGCCTGATGTCACGAATAGCCACGTGGGCCTGGGCAAGGGCGGTGGGGGTCAAGCCAGGCCAGGCTGAGCACCAGCAAAGAGGTAGCCACAACCCAATCAAGGTAGCCCAAAGGAAGCCCCCCTGCTCTCTCGGCCTCAGCTCTGCCATCTGTAACATGGGCGTGAAAATACGGTTGTGTACAGAGAAACCATTCACGGACAGGGGTGGCTCCGCTGAGCTCTAGAAGTCCCTTCCCACCCTCCAGGATCACCCAGCAGGAGTCTTCCAACCAGGAAATTATCATTGAGGGGTCAGTGGTTGCATTCAGCCTGTCCGTTCAGCCTGTCCAATGATTTAACTGCCTGGCTTCCCTCCCCTCTGCCCTAAGCCAGGAATACCAAAGAGCCAGGAGAAGTTAGCAGGGCAGGCAGGGTGGATGACTGCTTCAGCTAGGGGGGGGGGAGAGGGAGAGAGAGAGAGAGAGAGAGAGAGAGAGAGAGAGAGAGAGAGAGAGAGAGAGAGAGAGAGAGAGAGAGATGTAGGGCCCTTCCAAAAAGTCATTTTTATTGTACACACCTGATTATTGGTGCACACAAGGGCAGTTACACACAAGCCGCTTTCAACACGACTTTGCTTCTTCAAATAAAACACGCTTAGACTTGCAGAATTTTGCACATCGTGAATCACAGAATTGCAGAGTTGGAAGGGTCATCTAGTTCAGCTGAAGCATCCATGACCAGTGGCCACCCAACCTCTGCTTAAAAACCTCCAAGGAAGGAGAGTCCACAACCTCCCGAGGGAAACCCTTCCACTGTCGAACAGCTCTTATATCAGAAAGCTTTTCCTGCTGTTTAGTTGGAATCTCCTTTCTCATAAATTGAAGGCATCGGTTGGGGTCTTACCCTCCAGAGCAAGAAAGAACAAGCTTGCTCCATCTTCCATGTGACAGCCCTTGAGATATTTGAAGATGGCTATGCTATCTCCTCTTACTCTCCTCTTTTCCAAGTTAAACATATCCAGCTCCTTCAACCATTCCTCATAAGGCCCTTAATCATTTTGGCCGCCCTCCTCTGCACATGTTCCAGCTTGTCAACATCCTTCTTAAACTGTGGCGCTCAGAGTTGGACACGGCATTCCAGGTGTGGTCTGACCAAGGCAGAATAGAGTGGGACTATGACTTCCCTTGATCAGGACATTAAAATTCTGCTGATGCAGCTTGGAATAGAGTTGTGCTTTTTTTGCTGCTGCTGCATCACACTGCTGACTCAAGTTAACAGGTTGAAGAGTTGTGAGCACATCCATCATGTGGGCATCGTTACAAATGTCAAGGAGGGAAACCCTGAAGGAGGAAGTGATAGAACTGGGTCCTACCAGACTGGTGTTTCTCCCCACACCCACTGGGCTCTTCCCTGTCCCTTGCAGAACAAGTCCTTGCTCCCTGCGCAGCAGCCCCACGGAGGACCAGCAGCCCAGCCCAGCCCAGCAGCCCCAGGCAAGGCTGGCTGTGCCCTGATCTCCCTTTCCTGACATACATTAATTGGTTTGGGATTGTGACCTGCCATCCACCTTTCCTAAAAAGGAATTGCAGGCCTTATTATATGCCGCTTCCAACTACTACAGTGGAACCTCGGTTTATGAACACCTCGGTTTACGAATTTTCGGTTTACGAACGCTGCGGACCCATCTGGAACGGATTAATTCACTTTCCATTACTTTCAATGGGAAAGTTCACTTCAGTTTATGAACGCTTCAGTTTAAGTACTCTGCGGACCGTCTGGAACAAATTAATCCACTTTCCATTACTTTCAATGGGAAAGTTCGCTTTGGTTTATGAACGCTTCAGTTTATGAACAGACTTCCGGAACCAATTGTGTTCATAAACCGAGGTACCACTGTACTTGCTAAAACATCTCCTGCATGCACCCAATTTCCACAGGAATTATATATACTGCTTCACTACCTGTGTACTGATTTGTAATCAAACACCCTCTAATGAAAAGATTATTTCTTTGGAGTCACTTCCAGGTGGCCCTGTTTGCTGAGCAACCCCCTTGATTGATTTTCAAGGGGAATGACCCTTTACTGAACCTTCACTCTGATTTGTCTGCAGGTCTTATGATATTGCATCCAGAACTATCCAGTGCATTTTCTGCCCCTTACTGCAAAAAAGAGGAGGAGAAGTCCAGTTTGGGGAGGAAATGAGTTTCTTGCAAGAGCTTTAATTATGCAACCTGAATTTGCCAGTATGTGACTCAATCACATCAGAAAATGATGGTTATCTGGGAATGCCATCAACCTGCTTATTGAAGACTACATTTTCCTCTGCATTTTCCCGGCCCCTTCTTTATCTTCTGTGGAAGCAGGTTTGTTGCACAAGACCCCCAAGACCGACTATAACATCGCAATCTGAATTTGCCAGCGTGTGATGGAAATCCACCTTGGGGGGGGGGCAACTGAAATCGCCCTGGGGCTCCCTTTGCCTTCGGAACAATGCGCAAAAATTAACAGTGAGATCGTGACACACCCTGAAAACAGCTACATCCGTAGAACTCAAAAACTTCAAGGGCACATAGAGAGGCCGTGCTCCGCATTTTTGGAATTCCTGCCTCCTCGTTGTTTAGGTAACAATGGTAAAGTTTGTTCTAGATTTAAGACTGAAAGCACACTTAGTCAGTATTATGTCCATCTCTCTTGTATTTCTTGCACCTACATTGGCGGCCAGGTAAAGACCTTTTCATCTTCCCAGACTCACAAGATCAGTTATCATTACCGGGCAGCATGCAGCTAAAACAGCTCTGCTAGCACAATAATAAATTTTAGCTGCACAGTTCCTTTCACCCTCTGGAGCAGATTTAGGAGTCGTGTCAGGGGCATGCAGAGGGAGGACAGGGCGATGAATTTCCACTTCATAGCTAAAAGTTCTAGCAGAACTGTTTAGCTGAGCGCCACCCATGGCTATTTTCCCTGCTGCTGGTTTTACTCTGATTGCGGATCACCTGTTTTAATTGTTGTGTTATGATTTGACATTCTGCTTTCACAGTTCATGGTTTTAACCTCTTGTCTGTGGACTGCCAAGAAATCTGTGCTGCTGTTAAGAACGGGTGGTGAAGAAACGCTGTCAGTAAAATGAGGTGAGTAATTTCTTTGTGTCCCATCATCCGACACATCAAATTGTCCAATGATTTCTGGGAGATGCTTCCAGGATCCCTCCACTTTTGTGGGCTGCAGCCCAGCCTGAGAGAATGAATCCTGGTGCGCCCTTACTCCCTCTGTCGCAACAAAAAATAAAAATAAAATCCTTCCAGTAGCACCTTAGAGACCAACTAAGTTTGTCATTGGTATGAGATTTCGTGTGCATGCATGGTATCTGAAGAAGTGCGCATGCACATGAAAGCTCATACCAATGACAAACTTAGTTGGTCTCTAAGGTGCTACTGGAAGGATTTTTTTTTATTTTTTATTTTTTTATTTTTTATTTTTTGTTTCGACTACGTCAGACCAACACAGCTACCTACCTGTAACTCCCTCTGTTGGAAAATGGGTGGCTATGGGCGTTTAATGCTGCGCAGAACCTCTACAAGAACCTCAAATGCGCCTAACATGGCCGCAGTGTATGTGGGTTGCCAGTGTCCAGGGCAGGCAAGCTGCCGATGCCACAGGAGTGCCTCCCCCCCAAAAAAATGAATCCTTAAAAACAAAACCCATTCAACTTGGTGGTCATCATTACGTCTTCTGGGTGCGAATTCCACAGTTCAGCTATGCGCTGTGCAAAAAAGTAAATTCTTTTGTCTGCAATCAATCTTATTTCAACTTTCAGCTTCTGTCCGTGAGGTCTAATGTTGTGAGATGGAGGAAAACTTCCTCTCCTCTTCCCACCCCACCCTCCGCCACCCCACAACGTGACACTTAGGTAAAGGAACTCTAATGCTAAGTAGGAAGATTCAGAATACTCCAGAGACAATTCCAGCCCAGGAGAGGGGCAGAGTTGAAGAGTCTCAATTGTGGGTTGAATTGTCAGCAAGCTCAGTTTCAAAAAGATATAATGTTCAGGAACGTTGAGGGGAAGGTGGCTGCCCTCTTTCCATGTTGCTAGATTCAACCGCTCACTGAGAAAGAAAGAAAGAAAGAAAGAAAGAAAGAAAGAAAGAAAGAAAGAAAGAAAGAAAGAAAGAAAGAAAGAGGAGAAAACCTGCCAGCCTTTATTCTCTCTGGCACAATTTCCTGGTCTGCCCCTGCCACAGAGTGCCAAGAGCACTGGATACAAAGGGAACAGCGGCTGAAAATCTGTGTCATGCTGAATTTATTCAGCAAATCTCTCCCAGGCCGCTCTAATCAGTCCCGATCGGCTGCACGCGGAACAACGGGAGCTTGTGAAGTTTAATCCCAAAGGACCCTCTGCCCTGCTGGGTCCAGGGATGGCTAAGGTGGAGGCAATTCTGCTCAGAAGCATTTTCTCCGCATAGAAGCCCGGCGGCTTCTCCCGACACACACAACTTTTGCTTCTCGTGGTGGAGTTCCCATGCCAAAGTGACTCGCCGAGGAACCTGCCTGCCACACTGCAAAGGAACCCTGGCACACTGCAAAGGACTCTGGGAGGTTTCCTAAGGTGTACAACTAAGGGCCAGGCTGCAGAGTCACGTCAAATCCACGAATGCATTCAATGCGCCTGTTTCATTCCTTTGGAAAGATACAGAGTTCCCAGCACCCTTAACCAAACCTCTTCTTCCTATCTATCTATCTACTGAAAACACACTGAGACACCAAGCATGCCACCCTGACTAGAGGAAGTGCAGGATAAAAAGTTAACAAAAAAATAATCATTAATTTCCAAACAGGAGTCCGGAGCGAGGCATCTGTCCCCAAGCACACAGCGCTAAGCGGATGCTAAGCAGCCGCCAGTGTCCATCAATTGCATCTTCACATCAGTCAGATTCAGGGAGACGATATATAAATCTAATTCTTGACAGATCTTAAAATAACTGGGGCTTTTTTCATGTTTCCAACTCTGCCAAGCATTAAGTTGTCTTTAGATACAGCATGGTTTTATGTCACTTTAGCAATTGGCCCCGTTTTTGTGGGCCATCACACAAAGGCTTCAGTCATAAGAATCTCGGGTAGACGCTGGAACAGGACGAGACGTCCAGAGAAGCAACAGTACAAAAAAGCACATCCTTGGCTTGAATCTCTCCCGTGACACAAACTTTCTAGGTGGCAAGATAAGTGTTCAAACTCATTGTGCGGGCACCCACCCACCCACAAACTAGCCATCTGCTACACAGGGATAATACTACTAATTCCCCATTATGGAATTCTTGCATTGGTTCACACAGCACATAGTTAATCTGTGGAACTCGCTGCCGCAGGAGATGGTGATGGCTGCCAACTTGGATGGCTTTAAAAGTGGACTGGGCAAATTAACAGATGGTAAGGTTATCAATGGCTACTAGCTGGAGGCAGGAGGGGAGAGTGCCCTTGCCCTTGGGTCCTGCTTGTGGGTTTCCCACAGGGTTCCTGTTGGCCACTGTGAGAACAGGATGCTAGACTGATGGACAGTTGGCCTGATCCAGCAGGCTCTAATTATGTTACTTATTCAACGGAGAGGCATTCCATTTACTGACAGCTGTGGGGCCACACCACTAACACTGTTCCTAACATCATCCCATGGAAAGCGAAGGAAACTTGTTTTCTCCTGCTCCGGAGGATAGGATCCAGACCAATGGATTCCAAGTTACAAGAAATGAGATTCTGACGAAACATCAGGAAGAACTTTCTGAGAGTAAGGGCTGTCTGACATGGAGGTTTTTAAGCAGAGGTTGGATGGCCATCTGCCATGGATGCTTTAGCTGAGATTCCTGCACTGCAGGGGGTTGGACTAGATGACACTTGGGGCCCCTTCCAGATCTACAATTCTATGATTCCATGATCATCACTATCTCCACCTTGGGGCCTGGGCTAGTTGTGATGTCAGGAGAGGGGCTAGAGGCACAGACCCATCAATGCATGGAACCCTGCTCAAGTGAAGGTAAATTTCTTAACACATGAAGGGGTTGTTGAGCTTGGACATCTGCTACAGGGAAGCTGACACAGAGAATCATCTCGTCCAACCCCCTGCAATGCAGGAATATCAGCTACAGTACCCATGACAGATGGCCATCCAAACCTCCAAGGAAGGAGTGTCCACAACCTCTAGTGGGAGTCTGTCCCACAGCTGATCAGCTCTTACTGTCAGAAAGCTTTCCCTGATGTTTAGTTGAAATCTCCTTTTCTTGTACTGTAACTGCAAGCCAATCCATCGAGTCCGACCCTCCAGAGCAGGAGAAAACAAGCATGTTCCCTCTTCAATGTAACAGCCCTTAAGATATTTGAAGAAGGCTATCACATACACAGAAGGAAGGATGGCCACCAGCTTTGCAAGGTCAATCCCCATCGTGACCAGGTGGGGCTGGGCGTGTTCCTTCTCTGAAATCTGGGGTGCTACTCCTGGCCAGTGTAGACCAGATCTGTGGAACTCTGGTCTTCCAGATGTTGCTGAACTACTACTGCTTTATGGAAGTGTGTCATGGACAACTTCCAACTGCCAGGAGTGACGGCTCGATGCCTTCCACATGTGCTGTGTCAAGAAGGAACGCCATGGCGCATCTGCAGCAGTACAACTGAAAGCCTTCCTCTGCCCCAGTTGCAACAAAACATGTCTCTCCTGTATCGGTCTGTACAGCCACAGCAGGTGCTGCAACCTTCAACAGTCTGACTTCACCCCCAAAGGCGCACTCCTCCATTGTCTCCCAAGACAGACAGGTGCCAGCAACAACTCCCGTCAGCCCCAGCAAACATGGTCCCTCTGAGCCCTCAACTGCAGAGGGCTCAATAAAATGTGGAAGTATATGAATGGTTGCTTGGCATACAGTGATGCCAGGACAGAGCCAGCCATCATGGCCCCTTCACCTGAGTGGCACATGGAAAGCCCATTCCCAGCCTTCCACAGTGACCTCCAGACTGACCAAGAAACAGACCCTGGTGCAAAAGGAAAAAAAGGCCCAAGGCTAGGCTATGCACTGGGAGCCAACTTGATTCTTAACAAAGTGGGTCACCAAGGACAGGAAGCAACATTCCCACTGGAGGACAGCATGTGCTAAACTTCTGATAAGTGGATTAATAGGCACTGCTTCAGAAAGATACCAGACAACAGATTCAGGGCAAGTAGTAGCTTGGGCTTGGGGAAAGAAGGTGTTTAGACTGGGAAAATGGCAGCAGAAATGTTACCCCATCATAGAAACAGAAAAACAAGGAGACCCACAATGTAGATCTTCTGCCATGGCTTGGCCATTGGCTTTGAATGTTCCAAATCAGGGGTGGGCAAAAGACAGAATGGAATCAACTGGTAGACTGTGGGTGGTTTTGCAGTAGATCAGCATGGCTTTCCACATTCCCTCTGTTTAACGGTATTAACAACAATAGGACTCTTACCCATTCCAGAATTAGGATGATAAACGGAATAACCCTTGAAGGCCAACAAGACATGGGATCTGTGTGTGGAAGGATTGTGAGCTTAGCTCCGTTCTGGCACTCAAAACAATCCCCTCTCGGCTTCCAGATGACCCATCGCTCGAGCTTTCACCCAGATTTTTTTTTTTTTTTGCACAAAGTTTGCAGGGAGGTTAAACCACATTGGCTATTTACTGAACATTCGCCCTGATTTCTTTGTGGGCAGATTATAGCTACAACGTTGTGCCAAGCCATTCTTTTCCCACGCTTTTAAGTGCATTTTCTCTTATAGCAAGAAGTCCAATTGTTGTTGCATAAGAGCACCAACCAACTTCGATTCTGCAACCTGAATGTTTCAGCATGCAATTGAATTTCACGCCCAAATCGTGACAGTGTGGATGAAGCACCCCTGGGTTCAGCAGCTGTTCAGAGATTATTATTTTTTAGTTCAAAATGTGTCTTTTACAGCTGAATCCAGTTGTAGATCCTACAAGCCTAAAGTCTGTCTGCTGCTGTTAGGAATGCAAACTCTTCCAAATGTTAAAGCTTGTACCCACCACCCAAAAGGAATCCACTCTGTGTTTCTCTACATCCGTTGTTGAGAATTCTTCCCAACTGTTTTATGTAATTCACTTCCATAAGTTTTGGTGCTGTGCCAATAGCTCACAAAGTTTAGAAGCGAGATTAGACAAATGGATGGAAGAGGTCTCTCAATGGCCACTAGTTGTGTCAGACTGGGGAGACACAGGTTCAAATCCACCCTGCTGGGCCATGAAGCTCAAGAATCCGCCTTAGGCCAGTAGTCATCAGTCTTCAACCTGGCCTACCCCACAGGGTTGCTGTGATAATAAAAAGGAGAAGGTTGAAAGACCTTGAACACATTCTTTTGATCTCTGGAAGAACGGCAGGCCAGAAATGTAATAAATGAATGAACGGAACAGAACGGAACTCTACGGAATGAAACCCACAGGTTCAGAGGCTGGAAGTCACAGAATCATGGAATTGTAGAGTTGGAAGATACCACCAAGGGTCATCTAGTCCAGCCCTCTGCAATGCAGGAAACTCAACTAAAGCATCCATGGCAGATGGTCGTCCAGACTCTGCTTGAAAACCTAAAAGGAAGGAGAGTCCACTGCCTCTACTGGGAATCTGTTCCACTGTCAAACAGCTCTCGGTGTCTGAAAGTTCTTCCTAATGTTGGGTCAGAATCTCCATTCTTGTACCTTGAATTCAGCATGAGGAGGTGCTAACAGGTCAGAGATCACTACAGGGGCCTGGCAACCGCATTTTTTAGCTAGGCTACCAAGGCCAGCCATCAATTATGAACCAGTAGATCGGAACCCCAAATAAGCAGGCAAGCCAGAAGGAAACTGCAACAGCATTGCATCGCTGACCACAGTCCATCACACCACATGCGGTGTTTGATTCTGCGAATGTTGAACACAGACTTCTTTATCTGCACCGTGTAAAAATTGCTGGCAAAGGAACTGGCATGAAACGTCCTGGATAGATAATACAGTCATTCTCATATTATGCTTTAGAAGGTTCAAAGTGATTCACACATATTTTATCTCAGTAATCTTTGCAACCATTCAGGATTATTATCAATCCCTTATTGCCGGGGGATTGGGGGGGGGGAGAAGAAGAGCCAAGGCTGAGAGATACGGCCTTGCCTATGGCCACCAAGTGCGTTCGTGGACAAAAAAAATATTTCAGCCCTCCCCCCCCCACTCCCCAGTGCCCTCCAGACACTTTGGACTCCAGCTGGCTATGGGTAATGGGTGGGGAAGGCGGCAAGACCCACAAATCATCAGATGTCATGGAAATGAACAACTATCTGACTTTTAGAGGACATCTGAAGGCAGCCCTGTTTAGGAAAGTTTTTAATGTTTGATATTTTATCACATTATTATTATTATTATTATTATTATTATTATTACTTTGGGAGCTGCCCAGAGTGGCTGGGGAAACCCAGCCAGATGGGCGGGGTACAAAGAATACATTATTATTATTTATTATTATCTTTCCTTTCTGCAGCAAGCAGCAATGCTTGTGGATCCAAAGCAGTAATACACGAGGGAGACGTCAGCACTTTGCGGGGAAGGAACCCCAAGACTTGCAGAGGTACAATAAATAAATATATGAGCATGCTCAGTGTTCTGAGGAATGCAGACTGGCTGTTCCGGCAGGGAATGGAAAACCAGATGGGAGGGAGGAGGGATGAAATGGAGTTTCCTGGAGGCGGGCATGGGCTGCGCGGCTGGAACAGTGAACAGGAGCTGTCTACGCCCCGTTTGTTCCAGGTCCCACTTACTGGAACTGCTTTGGACAACAACAACAACAACAACAACAACAACAACAACAACAAGAGCTTTTGGTTACTGAAAGGGTAAAAACAGATATGCTAATGGCACCCACGTAAGTAAGGGTCATGCCTACTTTGACCCCAAGTTGCTGTCAGACTATCCGTCCCTTGTTCTCTTCTTAACAAAATGAGCAGCAACTAAAAGAACAGATCCGTTTGTCTCCCTTGAATGTAGGTTGCCATGAGAGCTGATCACAGCCACGCAGGCTTTGCAGACTGAAGGCGGAAACTCCCAAACATGCCCAGGATTGGGCTGCTTAGTGCTTTGGTGGCCACACACACCAACAATCCCTACCTGGCAGAGGGAATGCCTAACTCACTATCCCTGGGATAGCCAACACGGCATCCTCCAGGTTTTTGGGACTACGACTGCCATCAGCCTCAGCAAGCACAGCCAAAGGCCTGGGGTGATAGAATCACAGAGTTGGAAGAGACCACAAGGGCCATGCAGTCCAACCCCCTGCCAAGCAGGAAACACCATCAAAGCATTCTTGACATATGGGAGTTGGAGTTCAGCAACATCTGGAGGGTCGCAGTTTACGCAGCCCTGCATTACAGGGAGAGATATCCATGTGTCATTGCAAAAAGATCGCTTGCATGTGTACGCAGGTGCAGAAAGAAGAGGGGCAGTTATTGCTTTGTTTTGTTTTTGTTCCTCTTTTTATTATGTATCTTGTGTTATTATCTTGCATTTTTATGCTGTGATCTTCCCTGAGCTCTTCGGATGGACGGCACTATACAAATAAATAAAATCATCACCATTTAGACTTCATTCCCCTCCCCACCCCACTCTATGCATTTGAGAATGCTGGTGTAAAGTGCTTCCTGACCCTCTTTTGCCTGTGCATGCACATGAACAAGAAGAAAAGAAGAAAAGAGATCCCTGCTTCCATTCCATTCCCCTCCACCTCCAGAAAGACATCCAATCCAGTTAGCAAATGAGTACTGCTGAGTATGGTTGGAGTTGCAGCTATTCTGCAATAAGCGAGATGGGAAGTAATAGTACCACTGTATTCTGCTCTGGTCAGACCTCACCTGGAGTACTGTGTCCAGTTCTGGGCACCACAGTTCAAGAAGGATACTGACAAGCTGGAACGTGTCCAGAAGAGGGCAACCAAAATGGTCAAAGGCCTGGAAACGATGCCTTATGAGCTTATGGCTTAGGGAGCTGGGTATGTTTAGCCTGGAGAAGAGAAGGTTAAGGGGTGATATGATAGCCATGTTCAAATATATAAAAGGATGTCATATAGAAGAGGGTGAAAGGTTGTTTTCTGCTGCTCTAGAGAAGCGGACACGGAGCAATGGATTCAAACTACAAGAAAGAAGATTCCACCTAAACATTAGGAAGAACTTCCTAACAGTAAGAGCTGTTCGGCAGAGGGATTTGCTACCAAGGAGTGTGGTGGAGTCTCCTTCTTTGGAGGTCTTTAAGCAGAGGCTTGACAGGCATATGTCAAGAATGCTTTGATGGTGTTTCCTGCTTGGCAGGGGGTTGGAATGGATGGCCCTTGTGGTCTCTCCCAACTCTATGATTCTAAGTACAGCTGGCTGCAATGGGAGATAAATCAGTATATTAAACACTGTTGGGGAGAGGGAGAGAGAAAGAGAGAGAGAGAGAAATAAGGACGGAATGTAGGAAGGTAAAGGTAAAGGGACCCCTGACTATTAGGTCCAGTCGTGACCGAATCTAGGGTTGCGGCGCTCATCTCGCATTACTGGCCGAGGGAGCCAGTGTAAAGCTTCCAGGTCATGTGGCTTTTGGCGAACCAGAGCAGCACACGGAAATGCCGTTTACCTTCCTGCTGTAGCGGTACCTATTTATCTACTTGCACTTTGACGTGCTTTAGAACAGTTAGGTTGGCAGGAGCTGGGACCGAGCAACGGGAGCTCACCCCGTCGCAGGGATTCGAACCGCCGACCATTCTGATCGGCAAGCCCTAGGCTCTGTGGTTTAACCTACAGCGCCACCCAGGTCCCTTATGTAGGAATGTATGCTGTGGCAAAAATCAGGGCAGAGCAAAACCTTAAGGCAGCCTTCCCCAAACCTGCTGCCCTCCAGATGTTTTGTGCTACTATTCCCATTCACCCCCAATTAATGACCATGCTGACAGGGCTCAGTCAGTAGAAGGTGAGACTCTTAATTTCAGGGTCACGGGGTTTGAGCCCCACATTAGGCAAAAGATTCCTGCATTGCAAGGGGCTGGACTAGATGACCCTTGGGGGTCCCTTCCAACTCTATGATTCTATGAACATCTGGAAGGCACCAGACTGGGGAAAGGGAGCGTTGAGCAGCACACAATCCTTGAAATGAGGACAGGTGTTGCAAAATTCCCTGCGTTCAGTATTAGATAGCCGCTGTTTTGCCACAAGGGGATCCTGCCTTTACACTGAGCCAGGCCACGGATCCATCAACCGATGTGATTGGTCAGTTAGATAAGTATTTCTATTATTTTACTGGATGGGGGAGGGGCAGCTGCCCCCCCTTGACTACACCCATGACCCCAGCTCTAACTCTGTGGCATCCCTGCCGGACAGGAAGCAAGGCAGGAGAGGAAGAGCTGCAGGGATGGGGGAGAGAGAGAGAGGAAGGGAACTCCGTATCACAATTCCCTGGAAAAAAGTTGTGCAACGTTTGCACTGGCAATTGGGGCAAGTGTATTGACTAGGGAGAGCATAAAAGCCCATCATAAAATGGGATTAGGTGGCAGATAGCTCACCGGCGATAAGGCAGCCACCAGGGGAAAGATCAAGGTCAGCGGGCGGCGAAACTGGAACGGCCACAGAGAGTCGGGCAAACTTTTGCGGGGTGGGTGAAGGAAGCAGGGAGGGGAGGAAGAAGAAGAAGAAGAAGACGACGACAGGAGAGCACTCCAGTTCAGAAAAGCAAACACTGCAAAAAACAAGGGAACTGAAGCTTGTGGTTAGAAAGGGAGAGAGGGCCTGTCGATTAGGGTTTTCTTTATTCTTTTCAACAACAACAAAAAAGGCAGCACCTGCATTTCTTTATTTAGGATTGTCGCCAACCAAGCTGTCCCATTGGCGCAAGGACTCGAACAACAGATTTTCACTGGAAGTATATAAAGGGCAGAGCGCAAATGAATATTTCATGGTACAGGAGGGCCAGGCAAGTAAAGGCAAGGGGGATTCCAAACTGAGCCCCAACTTCCAAGGAAACCCCTAGTATTGAACACGTCGTCCACTTTTTCTTCTCCCCCACCCTCCATCCAGATATGGGCCAAAAGTTCTTTTAAGCTGCTCCCCACAGTGACAACAGCATCACAGTCCCCATCTGGAGCTTGCAAAGAGCCTATTTATGTATTCCAATGTGTTCCAGCCCATCCAAAGGTCAGGTTACAATGGTTTAAAAAACAAACTTACTTGTAAATATCAGGGCTATCTGCCACTCGACAAATTTCTAATTGATTAAATGCCTGGCTTTTTAATAGCTAGTTACTCAGTGAGAGTGTAAATAAGGTTTTCGAAACTGTGCCTCTAAGGGAACGGCATCTCTTAAGGCGTGAAACAACAAGAAATATTAAGGACATAAGAGGAGCCTGCTGGATCAGGCCAAGGGCCCATCTAGTCCAGCATCCTATTCTCACAGGGCCCAACATGCAAAGTCGACAATTAAGACTTTTGTGAAAGAGCACTCTCCCCTCCTACAATTTCTAGCACGGAGAATTCAGAGGCCTCTGAACATAGGAGGCCTCCAGGATTTACATACATATTAGTGTTGCAGGCTCTGCCCTGTGAATAAACTCTTTGTTATTACTAAGAATATTAATAATAATTTTATTATTTATATGCTGCCCACCTGACTGAGTTGCCCCAGCCACTCTGGGAGGCTATCAGCACAATATAAAAAAATCAAACATTAAAAACTTCTCTATATAGGGCTGCCTTCAGATGTCTTCCGAAATTCAGATATTTGTTTATTTCCTTGACATTTGATGGGAGGGCGTTCCACAGGATGGGTGCCACTATCGAGAAGGCCCTCTGCCTGGTTCCCTGTAACCTCACTTCTTGCAGCGATGGAACCGTCAGAAGGCCCTCAGAGCAGGATCTCGATGTCTGGGATAAATGATGGGGGTGGAGATGCCATTTAGGGCTTTAAAGGTCAGCACCAACACTTTGAGTCATGCTCAGAAATGTTTTGGGAGCCAGTGAAGATCCTTTATGACCGGTGTTATGTGGTCCCGGCAGCCACTCCCAGTCACCAGTCTGGCAGCCGCATTCTGGATTAGTTGTAGTTTCCGAGTCACCTTCAAAAGTAGCCCCGTGTAGAGCGCATTGCAGTAGTCCAAGTGGGAGGTGACCAGCGCATGGACCACTCTGGTGAGACATTGTGCAGGCAGGTCGGATCTCAGTTGTTGTGACCTGCACCTCCATGGATAGCTGTGAGTCCAGAATGACTCCTAGGCTGTGCACCTAGTCCTTCAGCGGCACAGTTGCCCCATTCGGGACCAGGGAATCCCCCACACCTGCCCTCCCCCTGCCCCCCCAAACAGTACCTCTGCCTTGTCAGGATTCAACCTCAATCCTATTTTTGGAGATTCAGCAGGAACTGTCCCTGCCTTCTTTCAGATGCTTCTTGAAAGCTGTACTTTTTAGACAATACATATTGCCATATCACAATATGGATTTCTCCTTTTAGCCAACCAGGACTTATGGATGTTTGATTGTTGTTTTCAATCATGGTTTATAGATATTTACAAATTGATATTTACAAATTGATTTCGTTGTATTTTATGATGTGAGCTGCCTTGATTTATTGTGTGCCCGTGCATAATCATAAATATTCAAAGAATCAAATAAGCCTGTTCTCACACTGAGCTATTTGTCCACCCGCCACCCCCCAGGGAGAATAGGATGCATCCAATTGACTACAAAGGAGCAAGGAAGTGGGGCGAGGGGGGGGGAGATCAGTTCCCACTGGCTCCCTGCTCAAACCAGCTTGATCAAGCTCTATCAAGGCATCATCTCTGCAAGACAGGCTAGTGTGGGACGGGGAACACATTGGGCAGTATGTGGTCTCCTTACCACTCCCAGCCCTGTCTAGTTAACCATCACAAATGCCTATCCGCTGGTCCTCTTTGAAGTGGTTCAGTTTTCCAAAGCCAGACACCATGACTGATGGACAGGAGAGAGGCAACGGCAGAGGTTGCAAATCCAGACACTGGGCAGCAGGGGCAGGACAGAGAGAGGTTTCACAACAGCTGGCAAAATGTGTTGCCTGCGGCCATCGAAGGAACAGTTCCATTTCCCAATATTTTTGTCTGCCGAGAACCCCAGACAGGAAAGGTGGTTCCATCATATTACAAGCAGATAGAAGACAGATAGACAGATAGGAGATATTGCAAAAGGGCAATGGAAATTCTTGGGAAGATAAGAGTGTTTCATAAGGAATATATTTATAACAGGGGTGGGCAAAACAGAAATCAAGATCTGTTCTGGCAGATCTCAAGGTGATCTGCAGTAGATCAGTAAGGGTTTCTGGCTCACAATTGTCTGGATGCAAATAAATAAATAAATAAATAAAATGGGGTGGGGCGGGGTGGGGTGGGAAGTCTATGGATAAATTAGAATCATAGAATCATAGAGTTGGAAGAGACCACAAGGGCCATCCAGTCCAACCCCCTGCCAAGCAGGAAACACCATCAAAGCATTCCTGACAGATGGCTGTCAAGCCTCCGCTTAAAGACCTCCAAAGAAGGAGACTCAACCACACTCCTTGGCAGCAAATTCCACTGTCGAATAGCTCTTACTGTCAGGAAGTTCTTCCTAATGTTTAGGTGGAATTGAATGTATTGCTGATGGTAAAGTATGTGAACTTTTGAAAACTAAATAAACAAAAATTAATTAATGAAATGCTTCTCCCCACCCACCCCACCCCAGTCCACTGCACCATAAATTGTGAATGCTGGGTGATTGTTTTTTTACACAATATTTTTGAATAAAAAGACTGAGGGGTTCAAATCCTTGGGGTGGAACATGTGCTCAGAGTCACCCGTCCTTAATTCTGAGTCTATACCTGCACCACTGATTTGCACCTGGCTGAGGTTGGTGGACCTGGGGGTGGTAGTGATCAACAAAGTCAATCCCCACCAGACTGACCAACCCTGTTGCATATTCTGAAGCTTTATGTGGAATTGCAATAAACTGTGTACTGTGTACACTTGGGCTCAACCGTTTAGTTTTCCTCCCCTGTACATGTTTGCAAGCATACAGAGGTGTATGTACAACCCCTCAAACATCTGGTCCCACAAAAACCTATGCCCCGATCAATCTGTTAAGTCTTTAAGCTGCCCCGAGATTCCTTCTTGCTTCTGTGACAGCACTGCAGGAGTTCTGGCAAAAGAGAGACTCCAATTTCACCCCTGGCTGAGATCCACCTAATGCAAAATCAGGTGCCCAGCAACAAATGCCCTGGTTTTTTTGGAACATAACCGCAGAGGCCAAGGAACATGAACAGATGAAGCTGTCCTGCACAGAGACAAACCATTTGTTCATCCAACCCGGGGCTCCGGCTGGCAGTGACTCTCTGCAGTCTCAAGGGGGATTCTTCACCCCCACCCCCACCCCGCAACCCCCACCCCAATGCAAGCCACCGCCTCTGCTCTTCACCTGGAGATACCAGGAAATGAACTCAGATCAGATGCTCTACCCCTGAGCTAGGACTCCTCTCCAGTTACACAATCCTGAATGATGCAAATGTGGTATAGCTAGAGACTCTGTTTTTCCCAGAAGGCTGGAAGCGGCACTGTTGTCAGCTCACAACTTTGTAAGAAATGCAAGAGGAACACAGGCAAGTCCAGAGGGAGGAGAGAAGGAATATTTAGGGAAGGGCTTGAACTCAGTGGCAGAGCATCTGCTTTGAATGCAGAAGGTCCCTGGGAGTATTCCCCGTCTGAAACCTTGGAGAGCTGCTGTCAGTCAGTGCAGGTATTATTGAGCTAGATCAGCGTTTCTCAAACTTGGGCTCCAGCTGTTTTGGAACTACAATTCCTATCATCCCTGACCACAGGTCCTGCTAGCTAAGGATGATGGGAGTTGTAGTCCAAAACCAGCTAGAGACCCAAGTTTGGAAAACAATGTGCTAGATGGAGCAATGTTTTGACACGGGGTAAGGAAGATTCCTATGTTTCTGAAGTTCAACCATTGTTTCTGATCAGCTATCCTAGGAAAAGACAACAGGCGCAGGCTGGACTTTTTCTTCTCCATCACAGACTTTGGCCTAGACAGGTACATTTTTTATCAGTAAGTACCTCTGCAGATTCTAAGAATCTGAAATACTTCCCTAGCTTTAGACCTTCAGGAACAGCAAACAGAGACTATGCAACAAGTTTAAAGAGAGATTTCCGCAGACCTGGATCAGGACCCTTGACTTTTGCCTCCCTTCTGCAGCTCCTCAGTCCCAGAAGTTTCAGTTAAACAAGGTTCCAAAAGAAAAGACCTGCTGGATGAGGCCAAATGACCACTAGTCCAGCATTCTCCTCTCACAGTAGCCAACCAGATACCTGTGGGAACCTGCAAGCAGAATCTGGGTGCCACAGTATCCCAACTGGTGACTCCCAGAAACTGGCATTGAGAGGCACATTTCCCCCAACAGTAGAGGCATGACATCACCATCAGGGCTAGCAGCCATTTGACAGTCCATGAATTTGCCTAATCCTCTTTTGGAGCCATCCAAGTTGGTGACCATCGCTGCCTCTCGGGGGAGCAAACGGAATAGCTTTGTCTTCATTTAAGTATTTTTTTAGTGATTTTCATTTTTCACACCACACATAAAAAAAGCATAACTCACAACACATCAACCAGTTTGCTTAAAAATATCAATTCAAATTCTCTCAGCGGACTCCAGAAAAACCTTTACACATAAGCAGAGTTTGGAATGGCCATCTGTCATGGATGCTTTAGCTGAGATTCCTGCATTGCAGGGGGTTGGACTAGATGACCCTCGGGGGTCCCCTACAACTCTACGGTTCTAGGATATTACCATGGTATTACGGTTCTAGGATATTACCATGAAATCTCAGAGGGTTATAAACACAATCTTCTTGATGTCTATAATCCAAAAACAAACTGCATAGTTTATGTTTTGTGTGGTGTGCTTTCTTTTGCCAGTCCTAAGATGCCAAAATTCAGACTCATTGGGTGCCCATGGATTCTAGTATAATGAGAGAGAGTATTATGAGGGAGGGAGGGAAAACTTCACATGCATATCTAGACTTTCAGGTAGCCAACAGAAAGATTGCAAAAGCAGTCTACAGCATCTATACTTGGCTCTGCATACAGTACATGCATGCATTTACCTTTACCATTTTTACATACAGTGGTACCTCGGTTTATGAACACAATTGGTTCCGGAAGTCTGTTCATAAACTGAAGCGTTCATAAACTGAAGCGAACTTTCCCATTGAAAGTAATGGAAAGTGGATTAATCCGTTCCAGACGGGTCCGTGGAGAACTTAAACTGAAGCGTTCATAAACTGAAGCATGGGTGTAATTGGTTCCGGAAGTCTGTTTATAAACTGAAGCGTTCATAAACTGAAGCGAACTTTCCCATTGAAAGTAATGGAAAATGAATTAATCCGTTCCAGATGGGTCAGCGGCGTTCATAAACCGAAAATTCATAAACCAAGGTGTTCATAAACCGAGGTTCCACTGTACATACATACATACATACATACATACATACATACGTATGTATGTAACAGACACCTTATGACAAAGGCCATTGTGACCAGGGACAGATGACTGAGCAGGCTAACAAGGCCGGTGATTAATTTCCCCATGGGGCAGGGTCATCACAGGCAATGCAACACCCACAGAACCCTCGCCTGCGTGTGATGTTTCTTACATAACACTTTCCAGGGAAGTCAATTTGGTTGCAAGTTGCAGCGTGCATGGCAACTGAAGGATTATGAATGAGGCTCTGGCAGCTGAATGGGAGGTTGAAAAGTCTTGAATTTCAGGTGGCGTTGGAAGACGTACGTAGCTTTGATACACCAGCAGGTTTGTCTCCTGGTGGTGATGTAGTCATCAAACAATGACTGTTCATAGGGTGAACCAAACTTAAGTGCTCAGAAAATGAGATGCATCAAGGAATTGTTTCTGTTCCTGAAGTCTCCTTTTCCCAGTATCTCTAAGGCCTATTCACCCAGTCTTGCAACAGCTTGCATCTGTGAATGGACTCAAGTGCTCAGCCTAACCTTCCTCCCAGAATACAAGTTTTGAACAGGCAGTCTTCTACAAGACTCGCAATCATTAGCTGCATTTAAACAGAAATCCAAGGTTGCGTATACTGTATCTTGATTCAACTCCCCCCGAAATCCTGTGAGGCAGACCAGACTCGAAGTTGTTGACTGGCTCAAAGTCACTCAGTGCGTTTCACGGAAGACTGGAGCTTTGAACCTGGGCCTCCCCAGCCCTGGTCCAACACTCTAACCACTACACCAAGCATGGGAAACCTGCATGTCTACGGATGCTGAATTCCAACTCCCACCAGCCATAGCAAACATGCCCAAGGGCCATGGGTGAGGGGAACTGTAGTCTAGCCATTTGGGACAGAGCAGAGGAAGGTCCTTTATACCAAACTGTGTTTGAAATCAGCCAGGAGCATGGGAGAAAAGCAATGACAAACTTAGCATCTTAAAAAGCAGAGGCATCACCTTGCCGACAAAGGTCCGTATAGTTAAAGCTATAGTTTTCCCAGTAGTGATGTATGGAAGTGAGAGCTGGACCATAGAGAAGGCTGATCGTCGAAGAATTGATGCCTTTGAATTATGGTGCTGGAGGAGACTCTTGAGAGTCCCATGGACTGTGAGAAAATCAAACCTCTCCATTCTGAAGGAAATCAGCCCTGAGTGCTCACTGGGAGGACAGATCCTGAAGCTGAGGCTCCAATACTTTGGCCACCTCGTGAGAAGAGAAGACTCCCTGGAAAAGACCCTGATGCTGGGAAAGATTGAAGGCACTAGGAGAAGGGGACGGCAGAGGACGAGATGGTTGGACAGTGTTCTTGAAGCTACTAACATGAGTACCAAACTGCGGGAGGCAGTGGAAGACAGGAGTGCCTGGCATGCTCTGGTCCACGGGGTCATGAAGAGTCAGACACGACTAAATGACTAAACAACAACAAGAACATTTTGCACCTGGCCATCAAACACTTGTGATGATGCCTAGGCGCCAGGATGGCGCCTGACATTTCCCTCAACGGGAGGTGCATGCCTGGGGATCATTGAATCCCGACTGTTTTTACATACCAATACCCCATCCTGTATTATTCTATCAGTTGCATTTTATCTGCACAATCAGAATGAATTCCAGGAACCAAAATGCTCTTTCTGTGCAGCCTGAGCAGGAGCAGTCACCATTAAGAAAAAGAGGACAGAATAGGCCAATATATATGTGGACTGTCCTTGGATCAAGTGACTTTTCTTCTTTAAGTTTTCAAAACTCTTAACCTAGCTCAAGGTTGTCATGTGAACCAGGCCGATGTTTAACTAAGAATCAATCACAGTCAGTCCATTGTTTGAAAAATAAGTCTTGCCCCAAAATGGCAACTACAGGTTCCATTTTGGCGACTGTAACCTTGGTTTAAGGAACCGGTTGGCACCTAGCTTATATTTATGAGTTTCTCACATTGATACCAAGTCAGGCCATTGTAGATGGTTAAGTCCAGTCAAAGGCGACTATGGGGTTGTGGCGCTCATCTCACTTTCAGGCCAAGGGAGCTGGCGTTTGTCCACAGACAGCTTTCTGGGTCACGTGGCCAGCATGACTAAACCGCTTCTGGAGCAATGGAACACCATGATGGAAACCAGAACGCATGGAAATGCCATTTACCTTCCCGCCACAGCGGTACCTATTTATCTGCCTGCACTGGTGTACTCTCAAACTGCTAGGTTGGCAGGAGCTGGGACAGAGCAACAGGAGCTCACTCCGTTGCAGGGATTCGAACTGGTGACCTTCCAGTTGGCAAGCCCAGGAAGCTCAGTGGTTTAGACCACAGTGCCACCCGTGTCTATGTAGCTAAGTACTGACTGGCAGTATCCCTTCAGGACTTCAGGGCAGGATTCCTTTCCCAACCTCCCCTGGAGATGACAGCAACTTAACCTGTGACCTTCTGCAACTGAGCTAAGGCCCCTCCTTGAACATGTGGTGGGAAAACTGGCTGCAATGACTTGATGGCAATGATTATTAGACGATAAGTAGTGGAAGCCAGGAAATGAGCAGAGATGCGAAAGACAAAGTCAGGGGTCGTCATGCCCTGCTGAGGCTGTGTGTGTGTGATACATGGAAGAACAGAGGATGAAGGCATGACAGCAAGAAATTGGACATGCCCACAGCTACTCAATTACGGAGCTGGGAGAGCCAACTACAAGGGAAGATTAAAGGAGCTAAATATGTCTAGCAAGGGGCTGGTGCCAGTGGCAAGCATTTGAGTGGTGTTAACATGAGATTAGGCGGAAAGGCGATGGGAGCAGAAAGTAGAAAGGGGGCAGGGGGAGTGCAGATCAACTAAGCAATTTGGAAAGCTTCGTTTGTGGTCAACAACACATGTCAGATGCAGTGGCAGAAGGAGGAACCCCAGCTGGAGGATCAAGGCCCATGTAAAAAGATGCCAGGAATCTGTTTTGGTCCCAGCGGAAAGATGGATTCAACAGCCGCTCTGTGAAGGAGGCATAATGAGGTGGTAGAATTTAGGGGTAGTGTGACGTTCAGTCGAAAGTATGAATGTCTACCCATCATTAACAACAACAGCAATTTGCTCTTCACCAGCAGGTCCCAGGGTGGGTTGCGACAACTGAAAATTCAGTTGTAGAATCATAGAATTGTAGAGTTGGATGGGATCCCAAGGGTCATCCAGTCCAACCCCCTAGAAAAGCCAGTGCAGGATGGAAAAGAGTTAAAACAGATCACAGTTGCAGGAATAGGGTGAGTCCTGAAAACACCGGTCTCAGGGGTCAAAGGCCAGAGCAAAGAGGCAAGTATTCAGCATTTGCTAGGTGCACTCTTTAGGGAGGGAATTCCACAACTTAGGGGCCGCTACAGAGAAGGCCTTCTTCTGGAAAGCCTATTGATGTACAGTATATCATTTTTTCTGGACCACTCAACTCATGCAAAATATTTTGCAGAAGTTATTTGAATAACCTAAGTGTTAGGCCACTTTAACAAATCTTTTTTTAAAATGTTTGTTTTCATCTCAGAGGTGGAGCAGTATTTCACTACTGTCCTGGATAGGTCATCTAATGCTTGTTGGGAGCCCATCTTTTCCAGCAATATCCCAGGGACCTTCCTTGAAAATTCAGCACGCTCTCTGTCTCCTTCCTCACAAGCTGCCTCTAGCCATTTTGTACATAAAGCTACGAAGACTCCAGATCTTGCTGGACTACAACTCCCATCATCCCGGATCATTGGCTAGGCTGGCCGGGGCTGATGGGAGTTGGAGCCCAACATCTGGAGGGCTGCAGGTGTGAAAGCGGAACACATAGAGGCAGGCATTTGTCTTCTCCACAGCTTCAATAAGAAGCTAACCTGATAGCAAGCCTATCCAAACACATAATTTAGAAACAAACCATTGTTTTTTACTATTTGCTGGTTTTTATTTGTTATTGGTTTTATATTGTTTGAGGTAGATTCCTTTGGGTTTTTTAAGTGCTTTATTTTTCCCCTTAAAAAAAGAAACAAACACAAGTCATCTTCAAAGCACCTATTCAAGTAAGACTCCCTTCCCTTGACACAGAAAGCGGAAGCTTTCTTTGCATGACTACGCTTCCACCTCCCCTGCCAGCAGCAGCAGACAGTCTTGACTCTTTCCAAGCTGGCACTAACAAATGTGCCAGGGGGCTCCTCTCACAGACACCCCTGCCCCAGGAATTGTGCCCCAAAACACTCAACCGCAGCTTTCCCTTCCTCAGTTCCCCGTGGCAAAACCATGCTTTACTCTGGGCAATTTTTCCCATGCCAGTGTGAAACCAGTTCCCGAGGGCTCCCCTCTTGCAGAAAGTCCTGCCGGCTGCAACTGTTCCTTCCAGGAGGAGAAATCCCCCCTGCCTGCTCTCATCCCATGCTCCTGTGATGCCCATATTTTTTTTTCCTTTTGAAACAAAATCATTTTAATAATAATGAAAAATGTACAAAAACAACACCCTATACAAAAAACCAGAATTATTATCTTTAACCTGTCTCACATGTTCTTCTACCGCAAGGATTCTTTTCTGAGAAGGAAACTAAAGCCAAACTCAGGCAGGCAGGCAGGCAGCTTGTTTGTTGTTGTTTTTTAATAATAAAAAAGGTTGCAATGACACCGCAAAGCCGAATTTTAAACGACCTCTTTTCAAACCCCATACAACACCTGTGATCTTAGGGGAAAGATGCCCGCCTCCCCCAACTGAGATACCCATCTTATTGCTTAGTTCGTTTGATATATTTAATCCCAAACAGGATTCATATGCTCCCTTCCTAAACACAAGCCCTGGTCAACAATCTTGAGGCAGCTTGAATGTACCTTGCTAGATCCCCTTTGGTAATGCCCGTTCAAGATGCCCTGCTACCCGCCTCTAACCAGGGACCCACAAGTGGCCTTATTCACACACACCCTCCGAAGCATCGCCTTCTGTGTCCCTCTTGCCACCCTGATCTGCACCAACCCCTGGTGGTGCCCACGCCTTAAAACCCCTTGGGAAATGGCTTTCTCCTACATTTAGCATCCTGTTGAGAAGGAAGCCAAGGGCATTCACCAACCGCCCCACAACCATGCTCCTGTTCGGTTCTTTTGAGGGTGGGGGTGATTTGCAGCTCATGAATGCCTTTGAGCCATGCCCCATAAATCCAGATGCTAGGAACGGGCTTGGAGCAACAGGGATGGGAACTCGGAGAGAGAGAAAAACTAAGTGGCAGAACATATGCTCTGCATGCAGAACGTCCCGGTTTCAATGCACAGGTAGAACTGGGGACGATCCCTTTGAATAGCCGCTGCCTGTCAGTGCAGGCATCACTGAACAGGAATGGGCTAGTGGCCTGGCTTTCCACAAGGCAACTCACTCCTGCTGCTAACTCCACGAGCAGCGGTTTTCCTTCGCTGCACCAAAAATAACCTGCGGGTGCAAACCTAAGCGTATCTTTGGAGAAAGCAAGTCCGGCTGAGTTCAATGGGACTTGCTCCCAGGGAACAGCGCACAAGAGGGAAAGCTTCTTAGCGCCCGCTCCGCCAAGCGGCACTAATGTGATGGTCTTTTAAGGTGCCCCGCATGCTCAGAAGCACTCTCCTTTTTTCTTTTCTTTTTTTCCAAACCGGTCCCGCGATTCCCCTCCTCTGAACGCAGCCCTGTTTTCCTCTGCCTCTTCCCCCAAATCCCAGGACTTGACCGTGAAAAGGTCCTGGCTTGAAGGCAGCCTTGGGAACCCGCGCGCGGCGAACGCGAATTGCGCTCTGCACGCGCTCAAAGGCACTCTCTCCCCTCTCCTGCGGTGCAAAGAAATCCCGGGGCTAAGCGCTGAGCGAGAGCCCTCCCGCCCAGAGAGTCCGCCCCACTCACCAAGGTCTGCTCATACTGCAGCGCCCGCTGCTCCAGGCCGCTGTCCGCCGCCATCGTGGCCGGCTCCGGGCGCCCCTCTCCCGCCAGCAGGCTCCTACGAGCAGCCCCGGCAGCACTCGCTGCGTCCTGCGCCCGGACGCCTGGCTCCTCTCCTCCCTTCTCCCCACGCCCCCAGCACGGGGCGGGCCCGGACTGGCTGGCAGGGGCAGGCCCGAAGGAGGTCCCGGGGCAGCCGCTCCGCCTCCACCGGGAAAGGCGCCGTCGCTGCGGAGGAGGAGGAGGAGGAGAGGAGGAGGAGGAGGCGGACTGGCGGCGGGACGCTTGGGGAGGGGCCGCAAGAGGCGCGTCGTGGCGGGGCAACCCAACGCCCACCAGCCTGGGATGGAGCGAAGGGGCGAAGAAGACCTGCAAGCCGGGAGCGCGCGTAGGTGGGACGGTCCCATCCCGGGCACGTTTACACGGGAGAAAGCCTCCCTAGATGTCCGATATGGCACTTCCTCTCGGATTAGGCGCGCGCGGAAGTTCGCAGCTGGCCGATATTACTCGCGAGGAAGCCACTTTGAATCAGCAGAGGTTACCTCCCAAGGAAAAGTGCAGAGGGCTGCGCAGCCATCGAGATTGCAGCGGGGAGGACCCTATCCTCTCTCCCCCCCCACGCACCATGTTGTCTTTATTGTCAGTATAACGCTGCGGGGGGTGGGGAGGACCAAGCTGGCCCTCCTCCCCACGCGTGCACCCGATCCTGCTGCAGCAGGATCCAGTGGCTTCCTGCAATGATCACTTTTCTCTGGCCTTTCGTGCTCCCCAAGCCCCACCACTCCCAGACGATGCCGGAGCTGAGGTTAATTGCATAAAGTGGGGTCGCCGAGAGAGCCGTTTATTTTATTTCTATGCCGCTTTTCACTCACATGCGTCACAGAGCTGGTTACAAACAATAAATAACAATAACAGAATAGAACATCACAACTGCAACATAAATCATACAGAATGGTTTACGGCATCATCGGTAAAACAATCGCAAATCAGTAAAACTACCACCTCCCATAAAACACTTACTAACAAAGCAACTAAAAAAAATAGGCACAGCCATGACAAAACAATAATCCACAAAACAATATTAGCAACAAAACAATTATTACCAACAATATTGGCAACAAAGAACCAAAACCCAGCTAAGCACGGTTGAGTTCACACACACTTTTACTACTTCTGGCCCGACTGCCAGTGGCACGTGGCCCCTCAGAAGGTTACTTTGAGGAATGTGGCCCTCGGGTTGGAAAAAGGCTCTTCCACACACACACCCTTTAAAAATAATTCTAATTTGCATGATGTGCCTCTCCATCTTCTGCACATGTGATGTACATTGTGAATGGGTTGCCCCTTCCAATCCTAACCCATATTGTTGAAAATATTGTTTCAAAATTTGGGTGCCACCCCACCCCCCCTCTGCCGAGCAGTGGCAAGAAGCCATGGGGTTCCAGGCAGTCACCTAAAGCCTGTGGTCCTTTGGAGAATTGAGACAGGGCAGAGACTGTCGTAGTTTTAAAAAACGTGGTTTATTCACCTATTTACACCTTTAGTTTGCATGGAGGGAGTCCAGATCTTACAGCATGGTCATGCATTAATTTCTAGGGTTTAGGAGGGGGCCCCTTCCCAATTCTATAACAATATTAAATGTAATATTGCACTCCCGTGGACTGCAAGAAGATCAAACCTATCCATTCTGAAGGAAATCAGCCCTGAGTGCTCACTGGAAGGACAGATCGTGAAGCTGAGGCTCCAATACTTTGGCCACCTCATGAGAAGAGAAGACTCTCTGGAAAAGACCCTGATGTTGGGAAAGATGGAGGGCACTAGGAGAAGGGGACGACAGAGGACGAGATGGCTGGACAGTGTTCTTGAAGCTACAAACATGAGTTTGACCAAACTGCGGGAGGCAGTGCAAGACAGGAGTGCCTGGCGTGCTATGGTCCATGGGGTCACGAAGAGTCGGACACGACTAAACGACTAAACAACAACAAATATATTAAATGTTTATTATGAAAGGGTAAGATGTAAAAACATAAGAAGAGCATCTGCTGGATCAGGCCAATGGCCCATCCAGTCCATACTGGCCAACCAGATGCCTGTGGGAAGCCAGCGAGCAGGTTCTGAGCAGAAGAGCATCTCTCCCTTCCTGTGGTTTCCAGCAACTGGGATTCAGAAGCATCGCTGCCTCCGACAGTGGAGACAGAGCATAGCTATCATGGTCTAGTAGCCACCAGCAGCCATCTCTCCCATGAATATTTCCAATGCCCTTTCAAAGCCACGTGGAAATGTCAACAATAGCTGTCAGCCTTTGCAAGAGGCGTAATTCCTGGAAATGGGCACAGCTGCTTGGCAGGAGGTGCCCTGCAGAACAAGCAAGGATGTGTCTTCCTCATTCACAGCCTTCCCTGGTTACAGGCTACATTACAGAAGCAGAGGGCAGAGTGGGGAGAGGGTGGTGGCCCCTGGAGAGCTGTTTTCTCTTCTTGCCAAAGGGTGGAAGCATGATGGATCTCTAAGGAGCTGCCACATGCCTGCTTTAATCTGACCTTAATCACCAGAGACTATTTCAGAAGCAGGTCTACCAGGTTGTTCCTGGAATGTGACCAGTCTTTGGTGGAACTCCTTAGTTCAGCGAGGTAGGCTTGGTAAATTGCAGCTTTCTATTGCCGTACAATTCCCTGGAGATTATTATTGTTGTTGGGTTTCCCCGGCCACTCTGGGGACATGACCAAGGTCATTTTCTACCCCCTATGAAAAAGGTTGCAGTGTTTGGATCTCTTAAATATAGATAAATTTAGAGAAAAGGCAAGTGATAAGTTTACAGCGCTCTGTACGGCACAGAGAAAGCGAATAGAGAAAAGTTTTTCTCTGGCACAACACTAGAACTCGTAGACATCCAATGAAGCTGAATGTTGGAAGATTTGGGAACCAAGAAAAGAAAGGATTTCTTCATGCAGTGCATAGTTAAACTATGGAACTCACTGCCACAGGACGCAGCAATGGCCGCCAACCTAGATGGCTTTAAAAGAAAACGGGACAAATTCATGGAGGATAGAGCTATCAATGGCTACCAACCATGATGGCTATGCTCTGCCTCCATAGTTGGAGGCAGAAATGCTTCCGAATCCCAGTTGCTGAAAATCATGGGAGGGGAGAGGGTTCTTGTGCTCAGAGGCTGCATGCCAGTTTCCCACACACATCTGGCTGGCTGGCCGCTGTGAGAACAGGATGCCATTGGCCTGTTCTTGCAGGTTCCTCTCCTGTTCTTTTTTAAATGGAGGTTTAGGGGAAGAGCTACAAACTGATGCCCTGGAAATGTTTCCCCTCCCTTCAAAAGTTGTTGAACCTTCAAGCTCTTCTAGGCCAGGAATTGTCAAATTATAAATTCGGGAACTCAGGCAGTGGTACAGGATCTGGAATGGTCAGCTCTGTAATACCTCGTACCTACGGGACCGCCTCTCCTGGTATGCCCCGCGGAGGACCTTAAGGTCCACAAACAATAATATTCTGGAGATCCCGAGTCATAAGATGGCTAGATTGGCCTCTACTAGAGCCAGGGCCTTTTCAGTACTGGCCCCAACCTGGTGGAACGCTCTTTCCCAGGAGACCAGGGCCCTGCGGGATTTGTCATCTTTCCGCAGGGCCTGCAAGACAGAGCTGTTCCGCCTGGCCTTTGGGTTAGACTCAGCCTGACCCCTGTGTTTTTCTCCCTCATGGCTTGGATTTATGGCCTACTTGAAATGAGGCTGCACTTTAAATTTTAATACTGTATTTTAATCTGTATTTTTAACTAATTTTTTTTATGTTTTATTGTGGTTCTGTTGGTGTCAGCCACTTATGGCCTACTTGAAATGAGGCTGCACTTTAAATTTTAATACTGTATTTTAATCTGTATTTTAATTAATTGTTTTTATGTTTTATTGTGGTTCTGTTGGTGTCAGCCGCCCTGAGCCCGGTTTTTGACTGGGGAGGGCGGGGTATAAATAAAAATTTATTATTATTATTATTATTATTATTAATAGAATTGGCACGACCCCCTTTTGGTGAAGTTTTTCTTTTTGCTTGTTTTTTTGCAAATGGCTGCTTACAGTATTTCTTGACTTCTTACAAAACAAAAATTTGAAATAATTTATCCTTCCCTGCATTGCTTGCAACCAGCCATGTTATGGTTTCTTGACCTTATTAATGTCCCACTTTGCCACTAACATGTTCGGTGAATGAAATAAAATAAAATACAGCAAACCAAAACAAATTGTGATGAGGGTCATATTTGGAGGGGATTTCAGGTACGGGCATCACCCTTGGCTACACCCATGGTTTCGGGGAATCTGCCAAGTTGTAGGTTTCCGACAATCCAGCATGTTCCGGATCCTGCCCATCCCACTACGTTTCACCTTCTGTCTCTGCCTTACTTGGCTCTGCTTCCGCACATGGCTCCAGTATTTTGGAAACGACTTTTGTCAGCCCTTTGCACTGGTGGCAGACAGATGGCTGGGCTGTTAATGTGTAAAAAGGGGAAGGCAGGTCTGCTGGAATTCTGAGAAACTCCCCAAATTTGTTTCCTTGACTTCTCATCTACCTGACTCCTTAAGGGTGCTGCTCACTCTTCCCGAGAACACAGTAAAACCATAAACTTCAAACCGCAAAGCCAGTCAAGGCAATTTCAGCCATGGCCTCTAACACAGGAGCAATAGTCAATAAAAGCACACCAGCAGCAGTTGCAACTCAGACGCTCATTGAAATAGAAAGATGACTACCGTATGTCCAAAGGCTAGAAGAGCCTAAAGGACAGTAAGGTAAAAGTAAAGAGACCCCTGACCATTAGGTCCAGTTGTGACCGACTCTGGGGTTGCGGCGCTCATCTCGCGTTATTGGCCGAGGGAGCCGGTGTGCAGCTTCCAGGTCATGTGGCCAGCATGACAAAGCCGCTTCTGGCGAACCAGAGCGGCACACGGAAACACCATTTACCTATTTATCTACTTGCACTTTAACATGCTTTCGAACTGCTAGGTTGGCAGGAGCTGGGACCAAGCAATGTGAGCTCACCCCGTCGCAGGGATTTGAACCGCCGACCTTCTGATCAGCAAGCCCTAGGCTCTGTGGTTTAACCCACAGCGCCACCTGCGTCCTCACATAGTACTTCTTCACATAGTGGATAGTTAAAACTATGGCACTCGCTCCCATAGGAGGCAGTGATGGCCCCTGACCTGGAGGGCTTTAAAAGGGATTGGACACTCCAGTCTCTCAAAATGCCAAAAAAACAAATGACCATATAAATAAAGGACTTACCACGAGATGCTGACACAAAAACTCTGCGCAAACACTATGCAAGAGAATGAAAAGTTCATCACCCCCATACCCCCAACCCTTTCCCCCCTCTCTTCTCTCCTCTCTCTTCCCCCCCAAAATCTATGACAATAGTGTCTCTACCAAATTGTACTACCAACCTTACTGTATGCTTGTGAAACATGGACCACTTCTAAACGCGATCTCCAACTCCTCGAAAGATTCCATCAGTGGTGTCTCTGAAAAGTTTTACACCTCACTCGGGAAGACAAAAAAGGCTAATTGGACAGCGCCTAAAGGACCTTGAGCAACAGAACAACCTGGCCATCACAAAGAAATCCTGCCCTTGGTTTGCCTTCTTTTCCCCCTCCCAGCTGGAATCCCTGCCACACTATCTGTATAAATTAACCACCTCAAAATTCAGACGTGCTTTTACTTTAGCCAGATTGGATGTGCTGCTCTCCGCCGTACTCGAAGGCAGATTTCAAAAGATTCCAGCAGAAAAACGACTCTGCCCCTGTGGAATAACACGGAAACAGTGGCTCACATCCTTCTGTCATGTCCCCTTTATAAAGACTTGCGGCTCGATCTCATTACTCCACTACTTCTAACTTTCCCAGGCTGCCCAACTGAGGCCACGTTGTTCTTTCTTCTATCAGATCAAAATGACCTGAAAACAACACAAGTTGCCAGATTCATCGAGGGTGCAATGAGACTAAGGGCTACCTTTTAAATGATAATCATAGCCATATGACTGATCCTTTTATCCATGTTGTTTTAATTGTATATTGTGTGTATTCTGTTGCTAAGGTATGGCTGTCGGCCATGCAAATAAAGTTTATTGATTGATTGATTGATTGATTGACTCGGGAAGACAGGCAAACTAATGCCAGTGTACTAGAAGAAGCAAAGATCACCAGTGTTGAAGCAATGATTCTTCAACATCAACTTCGTTGGACTGGTCATGTTATTCGGATGCCTGATTATTGTCTTCCAAAGCAACTACTCTATTTCCAACTTTAGAATGGAAATTATTGTGGCCAACAGAAGAGTTTTAAAGACTCTCTCAAGGCAAATCTAAAAAAAAACTATAAACACCAACAACTGAGAAACACCGGTCTGTGAGTGCTCCAGCCTTTACCAAAGGTGTCATGGGCTTTGAAGACGCTCGAACTCAGGACGAAAGGGAGAGACGTGCTAAGAAGAAGGCACATTTGGCAAACCCTCACCCTGATCATCTCCTACCCGGAAACCTATGTCCCCACTGTGGAAGGATGCGTGGATCCAGAATTGGCCTCCACAGTCACTTACGGATTCACTGTTAAAACCGGGTTTATGGAAGACAATCTTACTCGGCTCTGAGTTATCGCCAAAGAAGAAGAAGATACCAAATGTAAACGGACGGTGAAAAAAGACTCTATGAATTGAAAGTGGAGACACTAGATGTACTTCTCCTTGTTTATTTGTTTGTTTTGTATCACAGAAAAAATCGTAAGTAAAAGCTAAATTTAAAAAATCAGGGGGGTTGGCTATCCATGATGGCGATTCTCCCTCCATAGTCAGAGGCAGCAACACTTCTGAATACCACAGGGGAGGAGAGGGCTCTTGCGCTCGGATCCTGCTTGCAGGGGTTTCTCGGAGGTATCTGGTAGGTCATTGTGGGAGCAGTATGCTGGACTTGATGGGTCATCGGCCTGATACAGTAGGATCTTCTTATGTTCTTAAGAGAGTAAGGAGATCAACCATTAACATGACAAGTATTGACACTCAGGGCATTCCTATGCAAATCTGGAGTGGAGTCTCTTAAGATGGCAGCTTGTCACCTCCTTCCGGCAACTCCTGCAGCCAAGTTGGCGCCAAATATATTGCTCTGCTTTCCTTTGGACCCCATCAGTGAGGTTGACAGAGATATCTTATTCTCTGGGCAGCCCAGGACTTCCATACACACTGGCACTGCCCAGGCTTGCGTCCCAGGGAGGTCACTTCAGTGCTGCTAATGCAGCAACTCAGAAGGAAGGTGAAAGCTGATCCTTTGGCGAGAAAACAGCCCGTATCTGCCCTGTGAATGGCATACAATTCACAAAGCTAACGAAGTATGGTTGTAGGTGGGACAATTCGGGAACAATAACATAAAGAAACAAAATGTTCTATTGCAGGAGCCTGGCCGTGAACCATGGCCTACTTGAGAGGTGTCCATTGTACATGCCAGTTGGTTATGGCTCATCTGAGCAAGCAGAATGGAAAGGGCTGTGCCTCTTGCTTGCAGCCTCAAGGCCCAGGGAACCCCCAGACTCATGAGCTTTATATACTGCCCTCCTATTGATTCAAAACCCTAAAATGTATTTTATATAATTGACTTTTTATTTCTATTCTTTGAATATCATATTGTTGGTTTATTGCTATGGCCGATGGCTGACGCAAATAAAGATTCATCCATTCATATACTGCCCTACTGCTTGGCTATAGGTCTGGTGGTACCAAGTGATGTAAAATTATGCCCGCCTTTGCAACGTGAGCCTCATATCCCTATCATGAATGAAAAATAAAGAAAGGGAAAAGAGAGGGTAAATTTCCATTGAGGAAAATGCTGTGGAGAAAGGGTTAACCCTTCCACAATACCGGTAGCTGTCTTAAACAAATAAAAATAAAATAAGGTGTCAGGAGATGCTGTGGCTGATGGCCTGAAGTTACATTGGAGTCATAACTGAACCAGAAATTGCAGTCAAGAAATCTGCCTTATTGCATTTCCTCAATTAAAACCATAAGGATATTTGCAGAAGAAACCTGACAACAGCAATAGGGGCCAAGCCCAAAGCAAGTGCTGGTATAGCTGAACAGAGAGCACGGGTGCATTCATATCTCTTCTCCCCCCTCTCTACAGGATTAAAGCTGCTCCAGTCCTAACCCCCTTACTTCTGAGTGGACAGGGTTAGGATCACACTTTCAGTTGTCTCTGTTTCTGTTTGTGTACACATGGGGGGGGGGAGTTATTGATGGCCAGGAATGCAAAGGCATCCATACTTTTGGTCTCACCCACAACGTATATTTCAAGAACATTTAAAGCACATGGGAGAATCCCAGGAAGTGTGGCTTGTTAAGGGTGTTGGGGATCCCTAGCCATGTGTTTTTAATGTGTGGTTGAATGCTACCTTGGTCTAGAGGTGAATTGAGAACAGCACAATCCATGTGAGGACGGTTTGAGAAACGATGCAACAAACAGTACTGTTTTTGTTGTTGTTTAGTCATTTAGTCGTGTCCGACTCTTCGTGACCCATGGACCATAGCACGCCAGGCACTCCTGTCTTGCACTGCCTCCCGCAGTTTGGTCAGACTCATGTTGGTAGCTTCAAGAACACTGTCCAACCATCTCATTCTCTGTCGTCCCCTTCTCCTAGTGACCTCAATCTTTCCCAACATCAGGGTCTTTTCCAGGGAGTCTTCTCTTCTCATGAGGTGGCCAAAGTATTGGAGCCTCAGCTGCACGATCTGTCCTTCCAGTGAGCAGTACTGTTTTATTACCCCCCCAAAAAAGCACAAGATGCATGCACATTTGGGATAATGTCATGTGAACATGGGTTAAAAGACCCCAGCACTGGAAGTGCAAAGAGGGCACAGGAAACAGGAGTGTGAGAACACAGCCTTAGTCTCTTCCTCCTCTCAGCTGCTGCGGCTTCCAGGGAGGCAGTAACCACTTCCTGGGTAACAGAGAGATGTGTGTTTCGGCAGCAAGTCAGTCAGCCAGCCAGCCAGCCAGCCAGCCAGCCTCTTCCCCCTGATAAGGGCCAGCTCAGCAGAGTCACACAGATATTTAATAGTTCCACATGTACTTTGGCCCTGAGGCCAGAGCCTAGCCTAGTCAGCTACTCAAGACCGTTGGCCAAACTGAGGTTAATGGATTGGATGTAATTAACACACACATGCCTGTTGTCTTTGTCCATGGAGTTTTCTTGGCAGGGATACTGGAGTGGCTTGCCAGTTCCTTCTCCAGGTGGATCACGTTTAGTCAAAACTCTCCACTATGACCTGTCCATCTTGGGTGGCCCTGCATGGCATAGCTCATAGCTTCTCTGAGTTATTCAAGCCCCTTCGCCACGGCAAGGCATTGATCCATGAAGGGGGATCCATGCGTAAAATATGGTCTGAAGCTCAACATCAAAAAAACCAAGACCATGGCCACTGGTCCCATCACCTCCTGGCAAATAGAAGGGGAAGAAATGGAGGCAGCGAGAGATTTTACCTTCTTGGGCTCCTTGATCACTGCAGATGGTGACAGCAGTCACGAAATTAAAAGACGCCTGCTTCTTGGGGGAAAAGCAATGACAAACCTAGACAGCATCTTAAAAAGCAGAGACATCACCTTGCCGACAAAGGTCCGTATAGTTAAAGCTACGGTTTTCCCAGTAGTGATGTATGGAAGTGAGAGCTGGACCATAAAGAAGGCTGATCGCCGAAGAATTGATGCTTTTGAATTATGGTGCTGGAGGAGACTCTTGAGAGTCCCATGGACTGCAAGAAGATCAAACCTATCCATTCTTAAGTAAATCAGCCCTGAGTGCTCACTGGAAGGACAGATCCTGAAGCTGAGGCTCCAATACTTTGGCCACCTCATGAGAAGAGAAGAATCCTTGGAAAAGACCCTGATGATGGGAAAGATTGAGGCACTAGGAGAAGGGGACGACAGAGGATGAGATGGTTGGACAGTGTTCTCGAAGCTACGAACATGAGTTTGACCAAACTGCGGGAGGCAGTGGAAGACAGGAGTGCCTGGCGTGCTCTGGTCCATGGGGTCACGAAGAGTCGGACACGACTAAACGACTAAACAACAACAACAACACACACATCTTTGTTATGGTTTTGTTTGTGGAATCCTTACCTCCCCTTCCCTTCTTCTTTTTTTTTTTTTTGACCGAGGGCGGATCTACATACAGGGGGGAAACCGCTATAAATAAATCAGAAATTAAATTGTTATAATAAAAGAAAAGAAAAGAAAACGCTATGTAAAAATCACGTAGAAAATTTGTTTGCTCTCTGGCACCATGTGGTGTTGCATGTTTATAACAAATTCAAAACATTGTTTTTTTGACTAATGTAGCTAATTGAGGGCACAAGGAGAAGGGGACGACAGAGGACGAGATGGTTGGACAATGTTCTCGAAGCTACGAACATGAGTTTGACCAAGCTGCGTGAGGCAGTGCTATGTTCCATAGGGTCACGAAGAGTCGGACACGACTAAACGACTAAACAAGCTGAGCCCCAAGTTTGCAGGAATCCCCTGATCACGGTCTCTTGCACAACTTTTCACCAGCACCATCCATTTGCAAAGGGTTTCGCCAGGTGGGTGCAAACCTGGTGGGAGCCCCATCTTCACCTGCCCCACACTTGGCATCAAACATGACATCTGGGGTGAGGCATGTGGATGCAGCTTGGGGAGGCTTGCAGGGCAGTGGCAGACTTTGGTACTATGGCGCCCTGTGCGAGGCCAAAATCTGCCTGCCTCCAGCCCTTGTGCAGCCTTCCCAAATGTGGGTAAGGAGGCTCCGAGCTTTGGGAAGGAGGTGGGGGGAGGCTCCCGCAGGGTCCTATAGCCCCCTCAGCTCCTACCCAAAGCTGGGAAAGCACTAAGTAGGCTTTGGGGAAGAGGCAGGGGGACTCTAGGACCCTGTCAGAGCCTCACGTCTGCTTCCCAGTGTCCAGTGCCTTGCTTACCTGGCTCTGAGATGGCGCCTCCTCGGCTTAGTGTCCATGAGACCTACAGATACTCCACTGTTGTGCCACTGATATGGAGAAGCCGGGCAGCATTCC
Source organism: Zootoca vivipara (assembly GCF_965207765.1). Classification (NCBI taxonomy): domain Eukaryota; kingdom Metazoa; phylum Chordata; class Lepidosauria; order Squamata; family Lacertidae; genus Zootoca; species Zootoca vivipara. Next base: position 89,852,369 of record NC_142588.1, on the reverse strand, counting down.
TAGAGGAGGACTATGGAGGCAGCAGGGAGGGAGCATTTAATTCTTTTTCTCTAGAACAGTTGACCCTCCAGACACCATCATTCCTGACCATTGGCCATCCTGGCTGGAGCTGATGGGATCTGGAGTCCCACAAAATCCAGAGAGACATCTGTCAAGGATGCTTGACCTGAGATTCCTTCCAGCTCTACAATTCTATGATTCTGACCTATCTCACGGGTAGAGACATGGGTGGCACTGTGGTCTAAACCACTGAGCCTAGGGCTTGCTGATCAGGTCAGCGGTTCGAATCCCTGCGATGGGGTGAGCTCCCATTGCTTGGTCCCAGCTCCTGCCAACCTAGCAGTTCGAAAGCACATCAAAGTGCAAGTAGATAAATCGGTACCACTCCGGCAGGAAGGTAAACAGCGTTTCCATGTGCTGCGCTGGTTCACCAGAAGCTGGCCACATGACCCGGAAGCTGTACGCTGGCTCCCTCAGCCAGTAAAGCGAGATGAGCGCCGCAACCCCAGAGTCGTCCGCGACTGGACCTAACGGTCAGGGTCCCTTTACCTTTTAACCTACCTCACAGGGCTGTTGTGCAAGGGAGGTGGAGAGCCTTGGGGCCCTTAGAAAAAAAGGTGGGATATGAAGGCAATAAATAAACATAGTGCACATCTTACTGAAAGTAACATGCCCCCCCAAAAGAAGTTAGAAATTTGTATATGAGGCAGGGTTTGTGTGAAAATGTGCTTGGTAGGAGAGATTCGCATCAAAATGCTGGTGAACTTTCATGAGAAGTTTTAAAATAGTCACCATCATAAGCATAATAAAACCAAGCATGGGGAAATGTGGAGAACTGAATGTAAGCGTTGCAAAAATGAGAAACTGCGATTGACATTCTTGCCCATGATCCCTAGTCCAGTGTAGGCAAGTGAAGGGAGGGAGGGGGGAAGATGGGCAGGGCGGATGCAGTTATTGGGATGCAGTTAGGAGACAGGGCGTGCTTTAGCCTCTTACCCCAGGTGACAATGAGACACAGGCTAATCCCTGGAGAAAGGACACATTTGGGCCTTGGTAGTCTCTGGGGAGAGGCAAAATAAACTCCATGGATAGGCTAGACTTTTCAAGCCCACATCAATAAAGCAGAAGTTTAAAGAGATTTGTTTGTTTTTTCAGCTTCTGTTTCTAGATGAAACCTACGCAGTATGTCTTAACAGCTTCTTACTTAAATTCAGGTTTCACCAGTTCCTGTTTTCTTTGTAAATAAGCTCTGCTTTATGGCACATCTGGTGTGTCTGTTTCCACCTCGGAGCCAAGGTCATGGCAGCCATATTGGTTGGTACGAAAGGGTGGGGCTGGGTTCTGTCCCCCTTTTTCTTCCATCAATAAGGAAGCCATCACTCGGACTGCAGCCAGGGAGCCTGGAATCCTACAGCCAGGGAAAGACACATGCACTTGAGCTGCGTAATCTGAATGATGAAATATCAGGATATTTTGCAAAAGCTGGCCTTGACGTAGATACCTTCCTGCTTCTTGAATTTCTCCCTGTGAACATAGGCGGAACCACCCCCACCATTAGGTACCGTGAGGCAACGACCTCAGGCTGCAGATTATGAGGGGCAGCAGTAGCAGTAGCCCCCCTCAACTGTTGCTCCTGAGGCTGGCGCCTCGAAACATAGCAAATGGCAATTTGGAAAGAAGGAGAAAGCGTGCCCCCTTGTAGCATTTGGTGGGAATGAAGGTGGGTTGCCATTGAAAAACAAAATTGGGGCTTTTGAAATTTCTTTTATTGCTATTATGAACAACCCAAAAGTGCAGTAGCAAGGTATTACATCATAACTTAGACCAAGCAACTTATACCCTAGTTTCTCAATTTGATTCTTTTACATGGTGTTGCACGTCCGGTGGTATTTTACGCATTGTGTCTTGCAGTTATTTTTATTGATTATAGTTTAGCAATCATATGTTGCCATTGTTAAGAGTGAATTTCTCTTTAATTGCTGTTTGCTGGTATTTAATTTTATTATGTACTATTAAATGCTAATGGATTATTGAATATTACCTCACTTGATATAAGCTGTTTGTTTTAAAGTTACATTTTTATTATGGCTTTTCTTTTCTTTTCTTGCATCAGTTCAAAGTGAAATGGAAATCCCATCAGATGACAGTAGAGTGACCTGGATCCTCCACCCCCTTGAAACATGCAGTTTTTCAAAGTTTTCCGTTGCTGGGCTATAGAAGAAGAAGAAGAAGAAGAAGAAGAAGAAGAAGAAGAAGAAGAAGAAGAAGAAGAAGAAGAAGAAGAAGAAGAAGAAGAAGAAGAAGAGTTTGGATTTGATATCCCACTTTATCACTACCCAATGGAGTCTCAAAGCGGCTAACATTCTCCTTTCCCCTCCTCCCCCACAACAAACACTCTGTGAGGTGAGTGGGGCTGAGAGACTTCAGAGAAGTGTGACTAGCCCAAGGTCACCCAGCAGCTGCATGTGGAGGAGCAGAGACGCGAACCCGGTTCCCCAGATTAGGAGTCTACCGCTCTTAACCACTACACCACACTGGCTCTCTTAGTTGCAGCCGACATGCATGTCAAAAGCTCTTTAGAGAGAAAAGCTTTCATGTTGTCCACCTAAATACTCAGTTTTATTTATTTTTATTTTTTAAAAAATGTGAACCATTTGGCCCAGCTGTGGAGAGGTAGCTTAGTGCAGTGTTTCTCAACCTTTTTTGGGCCACGGCACAATTGTTCTATGAAAAAAAATCCCGCGGCACACCAACTCTGTGCCGACCTATATTTAGTTTAGTTTGGAGGGGAGACGTAAAGCATGCCACTGAAGAACTGCTGCGCGGTAGCCAGGCGGACCCACCAGGCGCTCTCACCTGGGTTGGGGGGTGGCGAGGGGCCCTCTCCTCCCTATCTTTCCCTTTTTTCCCTCACCGGGGGGGCCTCCCTCCTTTTCCTCTTCTCCTGGGGCGGCTGGGGTGGCGACGGCTGTGGCGACGAGGCAGGGCCGTCGCGTGGTGGGAGGTCCCGGGCTTCGGAGCTCTTCCCGGCCGCAGGCGGGCTCGCTGGGGGGCTTTAGCGGCTCCCCGCTTGATCCGCCGGGCGATTCCGACGCCCACGCGGCTGCCGCGGAGCCCAGGGGTCCGTCGATCCTCCAGCCGGGCGCTTTCGGTGTCGCTCCGGTGGGGTCACGGGGGGGGCCTCCAGCGGCTCCCCGGTCGATCCGCTGGGCTCACTTGGCGGCCGCGTACCGGCGGCGGTCCGGAGGCTAGCCTGGCAGCACGGGCACACTGGTCGCTCTCAGGAGCTTCGCGCTGCCGTGCCGCGCGCCATCTTGCCTCGCCGGAAGTCCGTCAGCAATGCAAAGCGCCCTTTTCCTCGCCGCACGTCGCGGCACACAAGTCGGTGTCTCGCAGCACACTACTGTGCCGCGGAACACCGGTTGAGAAACGCTGGCTTAGTGTACGTGGATGCCTTGATTTTCAAGCCTGCCTTGCTTTTCCTTCATCTCTCTCTCTCTCTCTCTCTCTCTCTCTCTCTCTCTCTCTCTCTCTCTCTCTCTCTCTCTCTCACACACACACACACACACACACACACACACACACAGAGAGAGTGGACCTGTGTTCTGCCTGCCGCTGGCTGGGACCTGAAATGCACCACTCCATTCTTCATGTGGACTTTACCTCTTCCCACTATAGCATCACACAAATATAATGGATTTATGGCAGAGAAGCAACATCCAGCCTGCGTCCGACTTGCTGGATCTGGTTATTGCCTCTTTCCTACAAACCTTGACCCACCTTGGTAACCTTCCTCCCTCCCTCCCTTCCCTTTAATAGTACTTGGTGGTTTCTCAACTGGGACAAAGAATGTGTCTCAAAGGTGCAAGATGTACACACCTCTCTGAAGCTAAGCAGATCTGAGCTTGGACAGCACCTGGAATTCATGTCCTCCTGGATGGAAGGCAGCCTGAGAAGCCCATATATGCCACCTTGAGGTTCACCAAGGAAGAAAGGGAATTTGCAAACAGAATACACCAGTACGGGGCTCAGAGTAAGGCATAATTTTTATAGCATTTTACATGCTCTAAAGTGCATCAAATATACTGCTTCAGTAATCCCTCGTCCTTGTCGGAGTATCTCAGCAGAATCCATGATCTGGACCTTTGTGTAAAAAGGAATTCTCTCCACCACAAGAATGTGCTTCAAAGCTTTTCTTAAATACTAGTTACAATAAGATAAATGTTGCAAAATAACAAAGTAACACATAGCAAACAAGCAATAAGTTTCAGTCCTTTATGCGGTTCAGTAAACTTTCCTCTCTCTGGTCCCAGAACTAGAGCCTAAGCTTGTTCATCATCGAGAACTTGCTGCCACCAGCCAGCCACAAAAGGCACAAGCTGCTTTCTCAAGTTTCACCTCCCTGCTGTGTGTTTCCACAGCTTGTGTTTCCAGAAATGAGTCATCAAGTAGTTTATCTCAATCTAATGGAAAAATTCCAGTCTTCTCTGACGCTTTTGCCAGAGTGGAACCTTTTTACCCAAGGCAAACTACTACTTTTTAAATACAATGCATTCGAGCACATCCTTTTATGTATATTAAATTTATAACTTTAACACGGCTCAATCCCATCATTGCCCTTGCAGAATCCAGGAGGGAAAAGGATAATAATAATAATAATAATAATAATAATAATAATAATAATAATAATAATTTTATTTATATCCCACCCTGCCCGGCCAAAGCTGGGCTCAGAGCAGCTAACAACAAGTAGGGGACAAAAGTAGAATTTGTCTGTTCAAAAGTAGAATTTGCCAGTTCCGTCTGGTCTGTCCTTGGCTCTGGCTCCTGTCCTTTCGCCCTATCAATCCCAATGGGTACCAACGACCACTGTTTGTGGAGAGGTTATATGATGGCTGTGGACACAGTCCTGTTTACTCCACATCCAGTGTGTTCCCACCGCTGGTTTGGGAAGCAGAGCTCACACAAGGTTAACCACATCTAGTCTGCTGTGTTTCCCTCCCAACCCAGCTTTGATCCTAATTGAGAAAATGAAGGACCTCGTTGCGTTTTAAGGCAGTAATGTGTACAGAGCTGGTGTTTCATCAAGCAGTTATCTCCTGCTTCCCAGTGCATTTTCCTGTCACTTTCCTTCCTTATTGCAAAGCCTGGTTTGGGGGGGTGGGGTGGGGTGGGGATGGGGGAGGCGAAGCAGGCTTGTTGCGCAAGGGCACCACACCTGCCTGCTTTTTTTTCTTGTTTGTTTATTTAAAGGCAAGTCTAAAGTGCTTCATATTTTTTAAAAAATTAAACAATACAAAATTACAAAATAAAAACAAGCAGATCAGTATCACAAAACGGCTCCAAAATAAAAACAAGCTGTATTATTAAAAATAGGAATTCCTCAATAATAGGATCAAGTTTCGTGGATCAGGAAAAGACTAATCAAATGATATGTCTTCACAAGATATTTGAAGCAACTCATGGATTGATGTTTGGCAGAGGAATGTGTATTCCAGAGTCCAGGGGAAATGGCAGGAAATGCCCATTTTCAGATCACCACCCTGCAGGGTATGGTGGCACAAGTAAAATTTTCCCCAGATAATCTCTTACACTACTTTAACAGCCAGGGCTTCCCTCCAAAGGACCCTGGGAACTGTAGTTTGCTAAAGGAGGTTAGAGTTGTTGTTGTTGTTGTTGTTGTTGTTGTTGTTGTTTTGTTATTGTCCTTTAGTCGTGTCCAACTCTTCATGACCACATGGACCAGAGCACGCCAGGCACTCCTGTCTTCCACTGCCTCCCGCAGTTTGGTCAGACTCATGTTGGTGGCTTTGAGAACACTGTCCAACCATCTCGTCCTCTATCATCCCCTTCTCCTTGTGCCCTCAATCTTTCCCAACATCAGGGTCTTTTCCAGGAAGTCTTCTCTTCTCATAAGGTGGCCAAAGTATTGGAGCCTAAGCTTCAGAATCTGTCCTTCCAGTGAGCACTCAGGGCTGATTTCATTCAGAATGGATAGGTTTGATATTCTTGCAGTCCATGGGACTCTCAAGAGTCTCCTCCAGCACCATAATTCAAAAGCATCAATTCTTCAGAGATCAGCCTTCTTAATGGTCCAGCTCTCACTTCCATACGTCACTACTGGGAAAATCATAGCTTAAACTATACATACCTTTGTCAGCAAGGTGACAAGGTGTTAAGGTGTCGGCAAGAGAGTTATTAGGAGATCTCCAGTTCCATCACAGAACCACCTGTTCCCAGCACACTTAACAACTTAACAAACACTTAACAAGCACACTTAACAAACTAGTTACTTGATATGCATTTGAAAACTCTCCCCTTCAGGATATCCATCCCTTTTCCTGTCTGCACATGCCTCAGGTGAATGAAGTAGGAAGCGGTGATTGTGATCAATGTCATTGTACAGGTGTGGATACACAACATTGCTGGGACTGCCTACACCTGTTTCGATCTGTTTTCAAATGGGCACACTGAGAGGCAATGCATAATCAATCCGCAATGAGTCCCACCCCCACCCCACCCCCAATTGAAGCCAATTGCCCAAGAAGTGCTTATGGGGGCCCAAAAAATAAATTACACAGTAGATCTAGCTTGTGTGAGGACTCTGTAGAAAGAGCAAGAACTGAGGGCTCTGTTGATTCTGGAATAAAATATCATGTGTATGTAGCCAGAGCATTGTAGTACTTTAAGCACCTGCAGATTTAGAAGGGGTTAGCCTTTAAAATTTCTTAGTTTTGTTTCCACCACATACAGTAAGGATTCCTGAACTGCAGCTGTTTGAAATTCTGCCTTCCTTGACTTACCAACTGCGGACACTCCCAACCCCCAGCTATTGTTTGGCCAGGCCAGATCTGTTCAGCATGTGACCCAAGGCCCTTAGTGCTTTGGCTTGTCCTCTGTTTTTTGCCCCCTCAGGACCAACTTTTATCGAGATCTTTCTTAACCTAATGTGCCCAGATCCTGTGAACAGGGTGTTCTAGATGCAGAGCTTTCTTCCGCCCTTCTAATATCTTACACAACTGCCAGGCCCATCCATGTCTAGGCACACAAGAATAAATGCTGCTGAAGAACTTACATTCTTGGCACAGATTGTGGCATGAGGAAGGGAGAGAGTGTGTGAAGGCCTCCTGCTGCTTTTGTGAATGGGCCGTTCCCTAGATTGCTCTCCTGGGGACCTGGATGTGTAAAGCGACACCTTCATTCATGCGTCATGGATACCTCTGCTCTCAATGGGCCCTGGCATAAACTGGTGGAGATATCTAGATATATCTGAGAGAACAGCAGGACCTCCAAAATATGCCTTTGCCAGGGCTGATTGCAAGCTAATAGGGCGAGTGGGTGGCTGATGCTTCATCAACAGGAGCTAAATGCCAAGAGATGGCCTTGAGATAGCTGGTGATCTCACCTGAATGTTTTGAGAGGTGCCCATCAGAGTTTGGAGAAGATGCACTTCCAGCTGAAAGGGAGGAGGCAGAGTGGAACTGACAACACCCACCCCCACCCCCACCCCCACCCTCCTTGGAGACTGGCAAAGGGAGAGGCAGACTGAATGTTGAGTTCTTCCAGGCAGAGTTGATTTATTAGGGAAGATTTTAGTGTTTGATGTTGCATTGTATTTTTACTATTTTTATTGGGAGTCACCCAGTCAAATGAGCATCATCATCATAACTGTTGCATTCAGTGCTTTTCGGGGGGGGGGGGAAACGCAAGGTTATGCATACCCCTAATTATGAATCTTTGTACTTTTGTCCATTTACTGTATCCCCCCCCCAATTTGAACTATAAAATGGTGATTTTCTTGAGTCAAAATGAGAGTCAGTACCCCTAAGATTTTTTTTTTAATGGAAAAAAAGCACTGAGCAGGACTCAGAGCAGATGAAGGGTTGTAGCTCAGTGGCAGAGCATCAGAAAGCCCCGGGTTCAATCCCAACCACCTCCAGAGCTGGAGAAATGCTGGAGAGCAGCTGGTAGTCAGTGCTGACAAGACTGAGCTAGATGGGTGGATGCTCTCAGAGTTGTAGAGTTGGAAGGGACCCCAAGGGTCATCTAGTCCAACCCCTTGCAATGCAGGAACCGCAGCTAAATAATCCATGACAGGTGGCCATCCCAGCTGTGCCCCCCTTTGCTGGCAACTTCGCCACCCCCCCCACCCGAGCTTTGTTGTTGTTCTCCTCCCTGCACCCTCCCCTCCCCTTCACCCCTGGAAGCAGTTGAGGCCAGCAGAATACAAAAGGCCTCCCACAGGCGCCTGGAATTTTTCCTGACTCCTCCACGCCCTGCCTTGGCCCGTTCTTGCTGCCACCTCTGCATCTCTCTCCCTGCGCACAAACAGCCTCTGTGTTCATGCCCCTTATCTCTGTGAGCATCTCTCTTGCTCAGTGCTCCACATCTCAGCATCCTACAAAGAGGGGACTTGTGATTCAGGCACCAAAGGCGATCCCCAGTCATGCTTGCATCACAGAAAACGCCAGACAAATGCTGGAGGCAAAGGGGTGGGGGGTATAGAAATTTAACAAGTAAGAAATAACAAGTAACAAAAATCTCTTACATGTACCCTTGGGTTTTCCCAGACACACACGCATACCCTTTCTCTAGGGGCTAATGGCAACTTCCATGGTAAGCAGGGTAAAGGGATAGGGGATGGTTGAGGATCAACCCTTCCACTTCCAACCACCCTGTCTGTTTGGCAGGCAGTCTTGCCTATCAAAAATCCTTTTGCTGGGCTAGTAGCATCTGTGCTGCTGTTGTCACATACATAAAAAGTTTTTTTCAGTTCCTTTGGAATGTCGATACCTAATAAAAAGGCTTCTGCTTTTCTTTTTCTTTGTTTTACAAAAGTTATTTTGTAAGCTACTAGCCCAGAGATGGAAAGAAGAAAGAGCCCCTACCAGAGAGGAACGGCAAATTAAGCTGTTAGACTATGCTGAAATGGCAAAACTGGTGCTTTTTTCAGGGGAAATAAATACTGTACAGTAAATGGACAAAAGTACAAAGATTCACAAAATGTTTGGGGTATGCGTACCCCAGAAAAAAAGCACTGGGCAAAATTGACCAGGAAACTCAGAGACCAAGTAGACAAGAAATTCAAGAATGAATGGAAAAAGTTTATAATTTATTTAGGAGACCACTGTAAGCAGATGAAAACATTCTTGTTGTTTAGTCATGTCCAACTCTTCATGACCCATGGACCAGAGCACGCCAGGCACTCCTGTCTTCCACTGCCTCCCGCAGTTTGGTCAAACTCATGTTCGTAGCTTCGAGAACACTGTCCAACCATCTCGTCCTCTGTCGTCCCCTTCTCCTTGTGCCCTCAATCTTTCCCAGCATCAGGGTCTTTTCCAGGGAGTCTTCTCTTCTCATGAGGTGGCCAAAGTATTGGAGCCTCAGCTTCAGGATCTGTCCTTCCAGTGAACACTCAGGGCTGATTTCCTTCAGAATGGATAGGTTTGATTTTCCTGCAGTCCATGGGACTCTCAAGAGTCTCCTCCAGCACCATAATTCAAAAACATCAATTCTTTGGCGATCAGCCTTCTTTATGGTCCAGCTCTCACTTCCAAACATCACTACTGGGAAAACCATAGCTTTAACTATACCTTTAACATTGAAAACATTAGCACTTGTAATCTCACTTGTAATGTAACAAATATCATGGATAATATGGATAGATACAAAACAGACTATGAAACAATATGCAGTTGGAAATGTTGACAAAAGGACTCATGGAGGAGATGGGGGTAAGTCTCAAGATTCAGAGGAATCTCACTTTATGGGTATATAACTGGTATTTTAATTAATTTATATTTGTAAAGTCAAATAAAAATGGTTCAATAAAAAGGAATCCTTTCGCTGTATGATGATGACACATAGTGACTCCCCAATGAGGAAAAGTTGCAGTATTTGGGACTTTTCAGTTTAGAGGAAAGGTGACTAAGAGGGAGCAGGAGGGAAGTTTATGAAATGATGCACAGCATGGAGAAAGCGGGTGGAGAAAACCTTTATCTCCCTCTCTCATAATGCTAGAAGTCGTGGGCATCCAAAGAAGCTGAATATGGGGAGATTCAGGGCAGATAAAATAGAATCATAGAATCATAGAATCGTAGAGTTGGAAGAGACCACAAGGGCCATCCAGTCCAACCCCCTGCCAAGCCCATCTTTTCCTCATTGGGGAGTCACTATAATAGCCCATCTTCATGCAGCAACTTGTTGAGCGATGGGACTTGCCCCCACAGGAGGCAGTGATGGCCCTAGGTCGCTTTAAAATAGAACTAGAGAAATTCAATTGGAAGCCTGGGATAGCTCAGTCGGTAAAGCATGTGACTCTAAATCTCAGGGTCGTAGGTTTGATACCCATGTTGGGCAAAAGATTCCTGCTTTTCAGGGGGTTGGATTAGATCACCCACGTGGTCCCTTCCAACTCCACAAGTCTATCTCTCTACCATTTATCCATCGCAGAGGAGAGGGCTGTTGATGGCTAGAACTAGTCATGATGACTATACTCTACCTTCACAGCGGGAGGCAGTACAAATGCTTCTGAATAAGAGTTTCTGAAAACTACAGGAGGGGAGAATGGGCATCTGGTTGGCCACTGTGAGAACAGGATGCTGGATAGGGTGGGCCCTTGGCCTGATCCAGGAAGCCCTCCTTATGTTCTTATCCTCATCTTTGACAATTAAGGCATTTTGTTTTCTTCACCAATTTTACTGGGGGAAAAAATTTATAGACCACAATTTCATTAAAAATATCAAAGGGTTTACAGCAGAAATACATAAAACCATGCAGTAGAAACCACATTAAAATGTCAAAAAACAGTAACCAATTAACCGTTGTGGAAATATTATGTGTTCTTTTTTAATATAATTTTTATTAATTTTTTCTGTTTTAAAATATAAAATACTCATTTTACATCCTTAAGATATCAATGACTTCCCTTCTTCTCTTTCCATGGTTCAGTTTACATATCATAAATCCCTGCATATTTTACAAAAGCTGCCATTCAGTATTCCATTATTGCATCCATCAAAACTTGTTGACACTGCCTAATATATCTTAATGCTGCCAGTGTTAAGATTATGTGTTCTTAATGGCCTGGCATAGGCATGGTGGGAATCAGTTCAGGATCAACATTCTTACTCCAAACTTGTACTGAGGTCGGATTAGCTGAGAGGCATCATCTCTGAATTGGTCTGTCATGAAGGCAGCGTCAGTCTCTGAATTGCTCATCTCCCTAAAAGGCACCACCCATTGGACCGCACAAGAGGAGGAAGAGAAACTCATGCATGGGGTGTGCTCTAAACAACTCTCAGATACATGCAGTCGTGAGAGATGAAAGGGAAGTTGTGTGGGTGGATGTTGCCCCTCCCTGCCTGCCAAGCTAATTGGAATAATTAATCCCCATCATGCAAGCAATCGGCACCTAATTTAGCAAGTAGGATGAAAGGAAGCAAGAGGTGGGCTTGATGACCTCATGTGTTTTGAATGCGAAAGCTGGTTCCCTATACCTTAGAAAGCGTAGTCATTTCTCTGCCAGAATTGCAGGTGGCAGCCTGGCACCAAGGAGATCAGATTGGCAGGGGCAAAAGCACACATTACTGTGCAACAAATAATAGGTGCATCCAGATGGGAGCTTAATACTGCTAATGGGCCATTCAGGTATCGCAAACAGAAACATCTCATTGGCAACAGGTAAAAAAAAATGATCTGGTTTTTCATTGAAATGGTGAATCGGGATAAAATGGGGTGAGGGGTATGGATCGACATTTTAATATCCGAAACATCAGGTGCACTCATGGGAAAATTTACATGCAGTACCCATCCCATGATAGACACTTGTCTGGAAGCACCCAAGAGGCCCCAGTCAGGAAAGAAAAAGAAGAAGAAGAAGAAGAAGAGTTTGGATTTGATATCCCGCTTTATCACTACCCGAAGGAGTCTCAAAGCAGCTAACAATCTCCTTTCCCTTCCTCCCCCACACCAAACACTCTGTGATGTGAGTGAGGCTGAGAGACTTCAGAGAAGTGTGACTAGCCCAAGGTCACCCAGCAGCTGCATGTGGAGGAGCAGAGACATGAACCCGGTTCCCCAGATTACGAGTCTACCGCTCTTAACCACTATACCACACTGGCTCTCCTTAAGGCACTTCCTGGCTGTCCCTTTTTTCAGGTGGGATTTAATCACACACTGCTCAATTAGGGTTCTGCATTTAAAGTTGATTGCCCCAAAGACGGCAGTGTGGACAGTTGTTAGGAATCCCCAAATTTTGAAGCATAGGAACTCAAAAAGTTTTTATGATTTGGCATAACATTCGGTTTAATTGATATGTATTTGTATAATTTGAAATAATGGATGTGATATAATTGTGTTTTAATTGGAAAATTAATAAATATATTTTTTAAAAAATAAAATAAAGTTGATTGCCCCAAATCAAACCCCTTTTTTTCTATAAGGACAGTGGTGGCACAATGCACTGGGAACGTAGCTCTTGCTCGGTGCAACATAATCAAATTTCCCTGCAGAGAAACCAGAATAAATGCTCACTAAATAGCCAACACAGAGCAGATCCTCACCATACCCATTCCATGCGGCAATAACTTTAATTGCTAAGTCATGGAAAAGCAAAGAAGTACCCACAATTAGAGAATGGCAAGAGAAAGTAATTGGTTACATTGATTTGGCTAAATTGACGGATTCGATAAGGGGTGGTTCAAATAAAAAATTTAATGATAATTGGGAAAAATTCAGAATATATTTAAAAGAACTTGGGTTTGAAACAAATCTTTTGTAGAACTTCCAGGAGGAAAATTAATGGAAGCAGTAGGAAAGTAAATAATTTCGAAGTCAGGATGGAAGAGAAGGGGAAGTCGATTTATAGAGAAGATGTAAATACTGAATTGAAGATATATAAGATAAGCTGACAAGACATCAGAGAAGATAGAATAAGTTTGGTTTGAATTTGAATGGTCATTTACCGATTTATTTATTGATTGTGTGTATATTATAAGAGGCTGTTTTGTTTTATACTATGTTCAATTTTTATTTTAAAAATTAATAAAGTTTGGTTTTTTTAAAAAAATTAAAAACAAACAAACCACAGCCCTAACTTTCCTGGGGCATCTATCCCTGTCAGTGAACCAAATGGCTGGCAACAGCATGAAGATGCTGAGCTTCCCAGCTCCAGCGGCAGGTCTTTGCTGTCTTGTCTGGTATGCCTTGGAGAGTAGCCTGAGATGAAGACATCTAGCAGCCGAGGCTTTCCATGCCTTGGCCCAGTCTCAAGGAAAAGCTTTGCCTGCATAATTTCTCCACATCTCTGATGGCATCCATCTGTCTTGCGCAGGGCTCAGCAAACTTTTTCAGCAGGGGGCCGGTCCACTGTCCCTCAGACCTTGTGGGGGGCCAGACTATTGGGGGGGGGGGAATGAACAAATTCCTAGCCCCACAAATAACCCAGAGATGCATTTTAAATAAAAGGACACATCCTACTCATGTAAAAACATGCTGATTCCCGGACCGTCCGTAGGCCAGATTTAGAAGGCGATTGGGCCGCATCTGGCCCCTGGGCCTTAGTTTGGTGACCCCTGGTCTTGAGGGACAATGGAGTGTGTCTCCGAGGGTGAAGTCAGACCTCCTTGGGGCATGAGCCTGGGTCATTGGGCATGGATGTCCCAGGCTTCCTAGATGACAATACCTCCCTCTGGTCCTCGCTGATGTGGTCCAAATAAATCAGAGCAATGTGTTGGGCACCAGCTGGGCTGCCGGAGCTGCCGGAAGGAGGCATACAGGACTAGTTTCCTGCCATGTGCCATTGATGAAATAATAGGGCATCGGTGGTGGATTCATACTGGGCTGTCTGCACATCATTTGACTTTATGAGTTCTTCTGCAATGTTTTCCCGGCCTAACTGCCTTATTGCCATCCGGAGGAGCACTTGTGTGCTGCAGTGCAACCACAGCCGGACAACAGAAAGAAAGAAACTGGAATATTAGGGTTTGTAAGATGCTACAGGATTTTAGCAGGAAGGTACAGTACATTCACTGATTGGAAACTAAGACGCATGTCTTTCCCAAAACTTTTCGCAGGCGCAAACGGCATCGGGCAAACAGAGGGATGGTGAATAACTGCCCCAATACCATCATGAGACAGATCACCATGAATGCACAATAAAAACCCTTGCCTGCAAATCCTGCCTCCTTAGCAAGACCCCCATGGCCTCCAGGACACGCCAGAGGCCTCTCTGCAACCTCTGCTTGTCCGCTGACTCAAGCCAAGCATGATACGCTCAGCGTTTGGAAATTGCAATGTAAATATACCCTGCTATATAAAGGACCCATTAATGATTGTGATAAGGATTATTATGCCAAGCCCAGCAGCCACCCAGATGGGCTTCACTTTGAAGATTTTGTTCTTGTTGAAGATTAGAAATGCATGCCACAGCAACCCCACAGCCTCCTTCCTTCCTTCCTCTCCTTTTAAGCATAAAAAGGAGGTAATAAAAAGTATTTAAAAAAAAAGCATAAAAAGGAGCTGATCACGGATCTCCCATGTGCAATTAGTAGCACAGGAAACTGCTGGTCGCTCTGGCTCTCAATTGACTGGCAGATGCTCACCAGGGTTTCAGGGGAAAGACATTCCCAGCCCTATTTTGAAATGCAAGCAAATTAAACCTGGCACCTTTTGCAAACGTACTTTAGGGGAAAAAATTACAAGAAGAGAGGTGTGTTAGGACAGGGGTCAGCAAGGTTTATCTTGCCTGGGCCGGATCGGCCCCATGGAGAACCCTCTGTGGGCTGGATCGCGCATGCGCCCATGATTTTTGGCATCTCCGCGCATGCAGACGTGATTTTCAGCGTCTGCATCTGCGCAGATGCGTTTTTTGGCACTGGGGAAGCGAGTCCCCATGCCACGCTGTGCCAGTTTAGTGCAGCGCGAGAGTGGGCATCTCGGTTCGGGGCGGCTTGTGGGCCGTTCAAACGACCTCCATGGGCCGCTTCCGGCCCATGGGCCTTGGGTTGCTGACCCCTGTGTTAGGAGATATAAAGCCTGCCTGCCACGGGGTCAAGACCAGGACCTGCCTGCAGCTGCTGCCCCAGGGGACCTCCATCTCCTGCTGTGACCTCCACTGGATCTCTAGACCTGGATCTGTTGGCAGCTGTGCAAGCAGGGCGGGGAGCAGGACCCTGAGCAGGCACTGGCAGGCAGCATTGGAAACACCTGTTGCCCCAGGACGATGACATTCACGCAATGTCAACCTTATGTGGTTGAATGTGTGCAGATTAATTGCATGCTCTCAAGAACATCCTAGAGATGCCTTTGAAGTTGGAAGGGGAGGGTGGCCATGTGCAAGGTGGTGCAGGTTCAGGGATGAATGTTGTAGCATATACATGCCACCCCTGGAATGCAGAGAAGCCAGAGGAATCACCGGAAGATTCTAACACACCCAAAATCCTTTACAGCCTGGGGCTGTGTCTCCCCTCTGGGATGTGCTGGTTTTTGCCTCCCTCTAGTGGCGAAAAGGAAGAGAGTCACAAAGGAGGGAGGTTGCTTGGCTGGCCCATGGTCAGAGAGCGAGAGCCTATTTGAAGTGAGAAAAATGATTTTTGTTCATGCGTTAGAAGTTTATCTGGACTCTTTGCAGGCAGGATTTCCTGCTTGCTCTCCATTCATGTTGAGACTTCCTCATGCTCCAGACTTCCAAGGTGGGTGGCATTTGCCAAGGCTTTCAGCTGCAGCCTTGGCATCAGGTTGTGCCAGCAAAGGAGGCGAGGGACAAGGATTGAGCTATGAAATCACACAACAGTAGATTGTGTAGTGTCCAAGTCAGGGGAAGGAATAGCCCTGCTCTATTCTGCCTTGGTCAGATCACACCTAGAGACCTGTGTCCTGTTCTGGGCATCACAATTTAAGGATATTGACAAGCTGGAACTTGTTCAGAGGAGGGCAACCAAGATGATTAAGGGTCTGATAACCAAGCCTTATGAGGAATGGTTGAAAGAGCTGGAAATGTTTAGGCTGGAAAAGAGGAGACTGAGAGGAAATATGAGAGCCATCTTCAAATATCTCAAGGGCTGTCACATGGAAGATGGAGCAAGCTTGTTTTCTCATGTTCCAGAGTGCAGCACCTGAAACTATGGATTCAAGAAAAAAAATTCTGACTCAACATCAGGAAGAACATTCTGACAGTAAGAGCTGCTTGACAGTGAGACGGACTCCCTCAGAAGGAGGTGGACTCTCCTTCATTGGAGGTTTTTAAGCAGAGCTTTGATGACCATCTTTCAGGGATTATTTAGCTGTGATTCTTGCATTGCAGGGGGTTGGACTAGATGACCATTGGGGTCCCTTCCAGCTCTACATTTCTGTTATTCTCAGTGCGAGATCCCATCCCCTGCTTTGTACTTCACCTGTTAACAGGATTGATAACTGTTATATTCTTTCTGCTTTTTTATTTGGGCTCCTGAAATACCTGCCTAATTGGCAGACCTTTAGCAGACAGTGCGTTCCAAACTATCCCTGGAGAAAAGGGTTCAGGGAGCAAATTTCTTCAAAGGGTGCAGGAATTCTGCAGTGGTGGATTCGTGAATCTGGAAGTGCAGGAGCTCATCATGACAGCTGCCCCAGTCACAGATCTATACATGGCACAACAGTATATAATAATACCACCCCACCACCCCTTTTAGGGCCATAACTTCAATTACATGTAGCTTTTCTGAGAGTGGTTCTTACTTCTGACCACATAGGTTCAGTTTGTAAAGCATGTTGGGCTTTACCAACCTTTTCATAGCCATTGACAGCCTTATCCTCCATGAATTTGTTTGATTCCTCTTTTAAAGCTGTCCAGGTTGGTGACCATTGCTTCCTCTTGTGGAAGTGAGTTCCACAGTTTAACCAGGCACTGTGCAAACAAGTGTTTTCTTTCATCTCTCCTAAACCTTCAAAAATTTCCCTTGGTTGTCCTAGAGTTCGAGAAAAACTCTTCTTTCCCCACACCATTCATAATTTTACATACCCGGTACCTCTATCATGTCTCCTTGTTCTTGTCTTTTCTCTAAGGAAGTCCCAAATGTTGCAACTGTTGCTCATTGAGAAGTTGCTCCGTCCCACTGCTCATTTTGGTTGTCTTTTTCTGAATCTTTCCTAGCTTGACAGCATCTTTCTTCAGGTGACGTGACCAGACTTGTACGCAGTATTCCAAGTGCGGTCGCAACATAGATTTGTACATTTCATTTCTTGTTTCTGCAAGAAGGAAGACACCCAGCCCCTCGCTCACAGTCCAAAGTCGCCCGGTCCACACCATCCTTCCTCCAACCTGGTGCCCTCCAGTGTTGGTGGAGGAATTCATCATTGGCTGTTGGAATTCATCGTCCAAAACATCTGCAGGGCATCTGGTAGGGAGACAGCTTGTTTCACGCTACAGCTGTTTGTCTAGAGAGGGCGTCATCGGTTTGGAAAGCATTCAGCCACAGAGGGTTCCTTTCCCCCTTTTTACTTCTTCTTTTTTAAAATAGGTGTCTCTGTGAGTGCAACAAATTTTGAAACCAATTGAACTGTCAGTTTTTATGCCTCTTGAGCTGTATGACTTGCCACCTTGTTGCTCTGGAAACAAAAGCTGTTGTGTGATAAAAGAAATTATTATTTAAAAAAAGGATTTAAGCAAGATATCGCTGATCTATGTGTATTTGTCAAACAAGAGGGGGAGCAAAAACTGTATTGTATTTGTTTTGTTGATGATTTGCTGTTCTTCTGGAAGAACAAAGAGTTGTACCAGAGTACACTTGCTCAGTTGAAGGAACACTTCAATATGAAAGACCTCGGTGAGGTTTCCAATTATCTTTCTCTACAGGTTGAGAGAAACAAAGAAGGTACTTTTCTGGTACACCAAACTCAAAAGATTACTGATGTGCTGAACCAACTGAATTTAATTGATGCAAATCCTGTTGACACACCTATGGTACAAGGTTATAAAGTTGATGATGATGC
The DNA here is from genome assembly GCF_965207765.1 of Zootoca vivipara. NCBI lineage: Eukaryota > Metazoa > Chordata > Lepidosauria > Squamata > Lacertidae > Zootoca > Zootoca vivipara. The sequence continues at coordinate 89,834,399 of NC_142588.1, read as the reverse complement.
AGAACCATTTACCGACACTACACTGTATAGATGTGTGTTAGGTAAGTTAAACTTCATCGCAAGAGTTTCAAGACCTGACATTGCTATTAGCTGTAATTTGCTGAGCAGACGTGTCAACAATCCTACTGTTCAGGATTGGCGTGCTTTGAAACACATTTGTAGGTACTTAAAAGGAACCATGCACTACAGATTGCGTTTCACAAGTCAAAAGACTGGAGGTCTGGAAATCTTCACAGATGCAAGTTTTGGTAGTGATGTCACAGATAGCAAAAGCACTTCAGGTGTTTGTTATGTATACAACCATTGTCTTTTTGATTGGATGTGCAGGAAACAGACAACCCTTTGTCAGAGTTCCTGTGAAGCAGAGCTCAACGCTCTCTCACTCTCCTTAATGGATTGTGAATGGTTGTTGCAACTGTTCAAGGATATTGGAGTCAATGTGTCTTGTCCTATTCAGGTATATCAAGACAATCAGTCCTGTTTAGCTTTGCTAGCATCCGAGAGTTGCAAGCAGAGGACCAAATATTTGCAGATAAAATTACATCGTGCAAGGGAATGCATAAAGAAAGGACTGGTCCAAATATCATACATGCCAGGTAATGAAATTCTGGCTGATATGTTGTCCAAAGTTGTAAATAAAGAACAGTTGCACAGTTATATGCAAAAGCAACAGTTTGGAACTGCTGAGCTTAAGGTTTCACAGAATGGGGGAGTGATGTCAGGAGATTCAGTTCCACCTTAAGACTTAGGCATGTTGCTGCTGATATATGTCACATGTCTAGGTATATCCGTTTGGACTTTTACTTTCTGGTTCTGTTCTGAGCTGTTTGATCTGATGGAAGAGAGAAAGCATCGTTCGCTCTCTCTTCATGCTGTAATATAGCTGTAAATAAATCACTTTAAAATGCCTCTCTGCTGCCTTATCATCTCTGCTGAAACTGCGTGGGCATCTCTGCTGATTGCGTGCTCAGGTTGCTGAGACCCTGAGTCGTGTTCCATGGGAATCACTGGGACTGTGGCGAGGAGGGAGCTGCCGGCTGGACCTCCCAATGGTGAAATCCCAACAGAAGCAAGGTGGGTGTGGACTGCCCTGGGTGTCATCTCCGAGGGGTGGTGGTGACATTTGTCATGCTGCCCACCTGCGTCTCCCGTCTACCCCAATCCATAAGGGGAAGGGACAGAGCTGTGCTGCTTTGCTGGTGGTCTTTCCCCCTTCCCCCTTTGTTTTGACAGCCCCACGCTCCTGGGATGCTGGAGGGTGCATGCCGGCAGGCAGGGAGAGGACGGGAAGGAGGCAGGCGAGCAAAGAAGTGGAGGGTAGAGGAAAGGAGAGAAGCAGAAGCTCCCTCAACTCAGGACCCAAACCCCGTAACCCCCCAAAAAGCTCAACAACTTTGGTCAAACCTTCCCTAAAAAAAAAAGCTGAACAACTCCTGGCAATGACAATGGGTAGGTCACAGCCAGTCTTTTAATACTGTGAGTAGATCGCAGTCTCTTGGGAGTCAAACTAGATTTCAATGGGGTGGGTGACAAGAAATTGTCTGCACCGGGTACCACCTGACCTTGCTACACCACTGGTCCTAAAGATTTTGTGTACTTCTGAAAACCTTGCCATCACCTGAGCCTGGAGACATCCCCCCCCCTTCTGCATGCTGCTTTGGCTACCTAAGAATCCATATTCTGAGTTTGCTGTCACTATATTGGATTCTCAACATACATGTGCTTTGCAAAGCATTCTCTTGATCTCCATAACTATTGCCAAGAAAATGCTGTGACTGTATGGGCCTTTGGTCTGATGCACCAAGACCAGGCCCTCCAAGCACCCCTATTTTCCAGCGACAGTCCTGGATTTACAGAAGCTGCCCTGGTTTCTGATTTTATCCCAGAATGTCCCACTTTTCCTTAAGGGGTTCTTCTATTTTTATTGGAGAAATGTTGCAGGGCATGGAGCTATGTGATCCCCGAGCCAAGGAGATAAGTACCTATACAGCATTTAGAAGACTTCTGAAGGCAGCCCTGTATAGGGAAGGTTTTTTTTTTTTAATGTTTTGTTATGTTTTTATATATGTTGAAAGCTGCTCAGACTGTTAAGACCCAAGAAAGACGTAAATTTCTTTTTGTATGCTACAACGGTGGCAAGAGTACTACTAGCCAAGAACTGGAAGATTCAAGAATTACCAACAGTGGAAGATTGGCAAATGAAAATGATGGAGTACATGGAACTGGCTGAAATGACCGTGGGACTACGTGACCGGGGAGAAGAAGCAACAGAAGAAGAGTGGAAAGATTTTAAAGTTTATCTAAAAAAAATGCTAAATTTGTATATTGAGATTAGATTTAGAAGTTCATAGAAACTGCGGGTTTGAGAATTATGTCAAATAAATTGATGTATGAGAGATTTGAAATTGGAAAAGAGTTTTAAATAATGAATTGGAAATTGCTAAAGATGAATGAGAAATGAACCGCAGACAGGGGGAACTCGAGGAAGTTCCCCCTTTACAATGTTAATGGAAAAGGATTATGGTATTTTGATTTTTTTCATTGTTATTTTTGTAATGTTAATGTTATTTTTTCTTGTGATTTTTGTATTTGTTGTGTCTAAATTGTTGTGTTTATTTGTAAAATCAATAAAAATTATTTTTTTAAAAAAAAAGATGGGCAGGGAAGCAGAAGCAGAGGAGGAGGAGGAGGAGGAGGAGGGGAATAGGGCACCTCTTTTTTCATCAAAGAAATGTTGGAGAGTATGCATGTTCTTATTGCAAATCTTTTGGCAGGCTGTGGTACCCAACCCAATGCAAGTAGCTCACTGCTTTGGCTTGTTTTATTCAGCATCCTTAGTCACTGAATATTAAACATGTGCCCCATCCCTACACCAAATGTTGCATGGGAAACAGGAAGAAAGTGATACGGGGAAATTTGAACTCATCCCTTCCACCAGGGGGCGTAGCAACTCCATAATTACTGGACCCACCAAATGACTGCAAAAGAATGGTCCCGTTTAAGTCAGTGCTTCTGGCAGGAGAGGATGGCAAGTGTGGTGGGAAGATTCAAGGACCATCAAAGAAACGTTTAAACATTTCAGTGTAATATAGTACAGTATCAAAATATTATTATTTTATTTGCAGAATATGGATAGATAGCTTTTCAAAATGAGAGCAAGAGCGTCAACTGATAATTGAGGACAATCTTAGTTGTGATTTCCAATGTTTTGGCCACATGACCCAGAAAATCTGTCTGCAGACAAACGCCGGCTCCCTTGGCCTGAAAATGGAGATGAGCGCCGCACCCCGTAGTCAAATTCGACTGGACTTAACCATCCAGGGGTCCTTTACCTCTACCCTTTACCTTGTCAATAATCATTTGTTTTCATTATGAAAGTGTGGCCCAGAGAAAAAAGTTTGAGAACCCCTGTGTTAAGTTGAGCTAGCGCAACTCAGGACAAGGAATTAGAGAGCTGCAAAAGCAACGGAGGGTGGCACACAGCTTGGCTTGCTGCTACGGAATTGCAAGCTATCACTGTCCACAACAGATGCAGATTAAAAAAAAACCCATTGCAGAGCTGGAAAAGGTTCAGCAAAGGGCCACCCAAATGATGGTTGCAGCGCTTAGGACTTTTAAGTTCAAGAAAAAGATGAGGACTCATCCACACTCCTGTTTGCCCTGTAATTTCTAGGCATGGGTTGGAGAGGTTCAACACCGCTGGAGTGACACACCAGCCCTGAGCTGCTTGGTGAGGCTGGGATTTGGTCAGGCTTGGGGAAGGCGGCATGAGAAGGGCACAACAGCAACACGCTCTTCAATCCCAGCCCCTCGAAGGTGAGGCTCAAAGGGTGCAGGACGACGGCCTTCTCATGCCACCCTCCCCAAGTCTGATCAGATCCCAGCCTCACAAAGCGGTGCAGGGCTGGCTCGGGGAGGACAGAGTGAGTGGTGCACCCCCCGGAAAACGCTCCCAGGGAAGATTGCCCCAGCAGTTCCCCCCCCCCTATACACACACTATGGCCCAACCTGTCACTTTCCTTGGGAAAACCCGTTGTTTACTACTAAATTGGAACAAAGGTTGATCTGCAGAAAACCCAGCTGATGTTTGTTCAGATTCAGTGGTAAACAGCAGGGGGTTTCCGTAGGTAAGTGGTAGGACAAAGGGAAAACCTCTTGGTCCCATTCCTGGAAATTATGGATGAGCCCTGAGAGAAGAAGAAGAGTTTGGATTTGATATCCCGCTTTATCACTACCCTAAGGAGTCTCAAAGCGGCTAACATTCTCCTTTCCCTTCCTCCCCCACAACAAACACTCTGTGAATGGACATTCAATGAAGCCAAACATCGGGAGATTTAAGACAGATTTTAAAAAGGACTTATTCATACAGCACAGAACCTTTGGAACTCCCTCCCACAGGAGGCAGGGGTGGCCACCAACTTGAATGGCTTTAAAAGACAAATTCACGATGCCAAAAGCTATCAGTGGCTACTCGTCATCCTGACTCTCTGCCTTGATGGCCAGAGGCAGTAAATGCTTCTGAATACCAGTTCCTAGAAACGACAGCAATAAAGAGAGCTCTTGAACTCGGGTCCTGTTTGTGCGTTTCCCACAAGCGTCTGGTTAGTTGCCATGAGAACAAGATGGTTGACTAGATGGACCATTGGCCTGATCCGGCAGGTTCTTCTTGTAAGAGCAGCGCTCTACTCCGACCGCGCCCAAGAGTGCAATATGAAGAATCATAGAATTATAGAGTTGGAAGGGACCCAAGGGTCATCTAGTCCAACCCCCTGCATTGCAGGAATCTCAACTAAAGGATCAATGACAGACGGCCATCCAACCTCTGCTTTAAACCCTCCAAGGAAGGAGAGTCCACCACCTTCCGAGGGAGACCGTTCCCCTGTCGAACAGCTCTTACTGCCGGAATGTTCTTCCTGGCATTGAGTCAGAATCTCCTTCATTGTAACTTGAAGCCATTGGTCCGAGTCAACAGAAACACCTTTGGGATAGGGTGGGAAATCGCAAAAACACTTGCCAAAGCTAACTAGCTTTTCTCCACTGATTCTTTTTTTTTTTAATAAATACATCATCTCCCGTAACAATCCTCCCGCATTGCGATGAGCGGGGAACAAACAGAAACTTTCCCGTGGAAACCATAAATTACACAACAAGTCCTTCCCAACAACAGACCCCAAAGAAATGCATCAGAGGGTGACAATTTTACACCATATACAGGCTGGTCTGGGGGGTGGGCACTTCTCATGGGCAGGTGGGTGGGCCATGTAAGACGTACTGAAGACATGAAGCCATCTGAAACAATTGGATGGAGGCACTGCACTCTTTGAATTTGTTGGAGTCCCAGCAGATGATGCCACACACACCTCTCCATTGCAATTATAGCCTTGCTTGATATCCACCTGTAGTCCCCAAGAGGTTTGTGGATCCCCCATCTCCTTTCACGGATGCCAGTCCAAAATATATATGACAGTCAGGCTGGTGCCAGGCAGGGAGCAGAGAGCCAAGAGGGTGCCAGGCACTCCAAAGGATGGCTGCTCATTCTGGGGCGAGAGCAGAAGTCGCCCCCTCTCCTCTGTTGACTTAGGAAGCCAACACAACATGGAGGGGTTTGGGGAGGTCTTGCGAAGCGCCAGCTGCAAAATGCCCTGTTCTTCAGCTCTACCAGCACTTGGCAGTGCCCACCGTGACATCTGGGCTCCCTGGTCCAGCCAGCCAGCTAGTGTCCCCAGGAATCCTTAGCTTCCTCTCGTGGCATCTCCTGAGTGTCATCTGGTGCTGCAAGGCAATGGAGGGAGGGGTAAGTAAACAAGAGAACAGGACCCAAAGCAAAGGAAGGCTATACTCAAAGCTGCCTTCGTTGTGTTTTGTTTTTTTCCTTTCGCAATAGACTCTGCACCTTCTTGTGGGATGTAAGCCTTGTAGCAGTCAAATACAACATTCCTTGTTTGCCTAGAGTTGACACAGACAGGGGGGGGTGTTGATCCAACCAGTTGAACTTCCTGTTACACCTGGTCTGGCACATCCTTCTCCTGCATGTGACCAGGTAGGTGGGCATGACCCTTGGAGACCCCACAAAAAGGGCCAGTCACATAGCCATCTTCCTCTCTTGATGCTTTCCTTCTTGATGCCTGTTTCCTGATGCTGTTTGCTGGCTCTCTGCCAGCAGCACATGGGATGAATCCCCATATGGGATAAATCCACACCTTCTTCTGTAATTACAAGCTAAAGCCTGCCTTTAGGGATCATACCGTGAACGGAATGTAAGTAAACTTCTTGTTACTGTTTAAGGAAGACTGTTGTGTCTTTATTGCTTTCTAAGAGGAATCAAAAGGGGTCTTACCAGGAATAATCCAATCTGGGCATGCCAGACTGGATTGCTTAACTAAAGAGATTCAAACGAATCTGCAAACTACTCCTGCTGTGTAGGGGGGAATGTGCTCTGCTAAATGGCTCACTAGCATGAGCAAGGAAGGATAATATTTAAGCAATATATCCTCTCCTACTATCCACAACATTCCCACACTTTTCTAGGTGTAGTCTAGGTGAAAAGGCAGGCTAAACAAATCGTGTGTGTGTGTGTGTGTGTGTGTGTGTGTGTGTGTGTGTGCGCGCGCGCGCGCAGGGGGAACTGGAAACACAATCTTAGAGACACACATGTTGCTTAGTGGGAGCTGGAACTTGGAAACCTCCAAGTTGTGTTTTCAGCAGCAGACTCAACTGAGGCCCCATGAAATCACTCGTCCAGCAGTTTGGAAAGGAAGGCTAGTGATCTGCAATCTAACCTTCTTCTGTTGAGCAAGACCTTCCACCTGACAGCTGTCCTCATCAGTTTATTATTATAGATAGCTCGGTGAGCAGAGCATGAGCCTCTTAACCTCGGGGTCGGGGGTTCGATCCCCACATTGGGCAAAAGATTACTGCTGTGCAGGGTGGCTGGGTGTGGACCCCGTGGCCCCTTCCAGCTCTACAATTCTACAATTATTAGCTCTACTTTTTAAAAAAAACAAAAAGGACCACAGAACTAAAGCAGAGTAAAAGCTAAGAACACATTCATATTGATAAAAAGGCAGGACTAAAATATTCTGCCCACTGAAGAAGTCCATAGATAATAATAATAATTATCATAATATTACATTTATATTACACAGAACTACACTCCTACTGACCGTGGCATTTGGAGCAGCAGCTGTCCTCTGTTTTCTCCCCTCCAGAGCAAGAGGCAGGAGAGCATTCTTGGCGCTGGCAGTGAGTCTCCCCAGACTGAAAAAGGACAGCAAGAGGCATTTACACTAGAGCCAAAACTTGGGGCTGGCATACCCTCCAACGTCCCGCTGATGATCAAAATCGGGACGCTCGTGTTTTGATCCTCAGCTCTTGCTGGAGCTGGCTGACTAGTGAGAGACAAAACAACAACAACCCGAGTGTCTTTTGGTTCAGTGCTCTGGTGTGAGCCAGCTGACTCCCACCAAAGTACCGGATCAAAAAAGAGGACATTCCAGGATCCAATTGGAAACAGGGATGGAGCCTGTAACTCTGGAATGTTTTGCTCAATTCGGGACAGTTGAGTGGTATGAGGTGGTGCTGGTGGTCAGAGCAAGTCTACAGAAAGTGTACTGAAGCCAGGCTCCCAAAATCCACCTTGAGCTGGGGCCTGGGGCCGTCCCACCCCTGCAGCTCAACTCCCTCCTCCTCCTCCTCTGCCACCTCCTGCCCCTCACTCACCAGACACCAGCAGGTGATGCATTTCATCTCCCCAAAGGGGGGCACGGTGGGGTGCCAGCTCTCGTTGTGCAAGTACCACTGCCGCCCAAACTTGCAGGCCCTGGGCCCGTCTGCTTGCATCATGTCAGAGAGGGTGGAGGGACTCCTCTCTGGGGCTGTGGAAAGAACACACAGAGAGAACAGTCGGAAGGGAGAGGAAGATGCGACCATGAACACCAGGACACTCCCTGGTGAAAAAAAAACATCCCGAAATGCCTAAATCATGAGGTCACTGAGAACAAAACACATGCAGAATTCAAAGGAAAGATTTAGACTTCCTGCCCAATACTGACTTGGTCTGCTCCCATGACCATGGCGTTTAAGGATACACCTACGACTAGTTTAAAAGGTCTCAGAGGGAGAGGGGTCTGTGTCTGGGCTGAACCACTTCAGATTGCTGGTGGAGGATCACAACACTGTAGGCTTGCCCCGCTGCAAAAATCAAATATACGTTCTACCACGTCCTTCTCCCTGACATGCTAGTTTCAGTAACCCTAGGTGCAGTAAATGCTTCTTTGCGTGTACCTCGGTTTAAGTACACAATTGGTTCCGGAAGTCCGTACTTAACCTGAAGCGTAATTAACCTGAAGCGAACTTTCCCATTGAAAGTAATGGAAAGTGGATTAATCCATTCCAGACGGGTCCACCGAGTACTTAAACTGAAAGTACTCAAACTGAAGCGTACTTAAACCGAGGTATGACTGTATATAGAGGAATATTCATTTGTGTGAGTCGCCCACTGCCGTCCGAAGTGGTGCAGTCCAGGCACAGCTCTGCTCCATCAAGGAAAATAGAGCAATTTCATTTATGTTTTTTTCATTAAATCATATCCCAGCCTTCCTCGCAAAGGAGCCCAGGGGGCAGTGAACACGCCAGTGATACATCACAATAAAATAAAATTAAAAACACATTTAAGACGGTTAAATTAAATTAAAAGGGTCTAAAAACAGTCAAGAACAATGAACAGTAGAACATTTTTTAAAAAATTGAAAAACACAAATGCAGCCAGATCTCGCCTCCGAATAGACCCACTGAAACTAAAAAGTTTCCAGCAGTGTGCTGAAGGTGCCTGCTTACTGTAATTAGGCAGGGAGTTCCAGAGCATGCTAAATGAGTGACTCATCGCAAACACAGGCAGGGGGACTGCTGTTGCTGGCAGCTGCTTCTGTGGTCTTGCTTGCAACTTCAGCAAGAGTCTCTTGCAAGAGGCTGGGCAGCTATTTGTTGGGAATGCTCTGAACGAAAGGCCTCCAGCAACTCCTGAGTTTCTGAGTTGTCACGGGAGAGGCAGAAGCTCAGCGACTGAATAGGGGGACCAGCAAGCTGTCGTTTGCTGGACCAATGTCTTATCTTGCACCGATTGGATTTGTGCCCTTGGCAGAAACTGAGCTGGGAGCTGGAGTCCTGCAATATCCGCAGGGCCACAGGTTTCCCTACCTCTTCTTTCCTGCTGGGAAAAACCACAGGGGCAGCCGCTCCCTTTATCCCACCCCACGTGAACCAGAGTTATGGCAGCAAAAGGACCTGCGGCTGGTGGACTGCGGCCTGGTTCCACTTGCTGTCCCAGAACGCTCGGCTCACCTGGGCATTGCTTGCAGCAGTCCGATGGGTTGGCCCGGATGGGGTTGCTGCAGGTCAGGTGAGGGCACTGGACCTTCTCACAGTGAACTTCCCCCGTGGCTCCCTGTGCAAAGAGTGTGGGCAGGTACAGACTGTGAGCCTTAGGGTATACACATGCACACATCTGCATGCGTACACAAAGTACATTTCCGAGCACAATTCAAAGTGTGGGTGCTGACCTTTAAAGCCCTAAACGTCCTTGGCCCAGTATACCTGAAGGAGCGTCTCCACCCCCATTGTTCAGCCCGGAATACTGAGGTCCAGCACCAAGAGCCTTCTGGCGGTTCCCTCACTGTGTGAAGTGAAGCTACAGGGAACCAGGCACAGGACCTTCTCGGTAGTGGCGCCCGCCCTGTGGAACGCCCTCCCATCAGGTGTCAAGGGGGAAAAAACAACTATCTAACTTTTAGAAGACATCTGAAGGCAGCCCTGTTTAGGGACGTTTTTAATGTTTGATGTTTTATTGTGTTTTTAATATTCTGCTAGGAGCCGCCCAGAGTGGCTGGGGAAACCCAGCCAGATGGGCGGGGTATAAAATAAATATTATTATTATAAAGACAGATTTAGAAAAGGACAACCAGAATGATCAAGGGGCTGGAGAGGCACCCCTATGAAGAAACTCTGCGGCAATGGGGACTTTTAGTTTAAAGAAAATGACTAGTAAGGGGCAACATGATAGAAGCTTATGAAATTATACATGTCATGGAGAAATCGAACAGAGAAGAGGTTTTTTTTTCCTTCTCTCAAAACACTACTACGGAAGTAAGATCCATAGTTTAACCGCACTACATGAAAAAGTATTTTATTTTATCCATCCAGAATTCAGCTTCATTTGGATGTCCGTGAGTCAGTGATGGCCACCAAGCTTTAAAAGAAGCCCACAGACAAGCTTATTGTTTACCCCAGCATAAATAAAGCATCTGAGAAGCAAAGGAGATGAGCCCACCTTGCAGGTGCAGATGGCACATTTAATGAGGCCAAAGGGAGGGACCACGGGGTGCCAGTGTGTGCCTGCTCCTCGCCACGTCTTGTCGCCCTCAAAGTAACAGCCTGCAATAGGAGAAGGAAGGTCAGAGGGCATCTCCTAAGTCTTGAAAGGGGCTTCTGCACGGATACTCTAAAAGGGTAGATTATTGAGACTTGTTTACTGAGCATTCCTTACAACTGGTTTGCAAGGAGATGATGTGGCTTTTTAATGAGAATTCACTCCATGCCGATTTGGGGTGAGATCCTACCCCAAATTGCACAAGATCTTGTGCAGCCCCCGCAAGATCTCACGTGATTTTGGGCCAGATCTCGCCCAAAATGGACATAACCTGGCTCAAAATGGGCGCCGATGCTGCTTCTCCACCACTGGTGGAGGTGAATTACAGACTTATAGAGTGGACTCCCTTCTCTTGGAGATTCTGATACCTCTATGGTAGTTTTTGCTATGTGAATGGTGCCACATTGCTATGTGAATGGTGACCTGGGTGGGTCACACGAACCCTCTGGGGTCCACAGACCTCCAACTGGGAACCACTGCTGGCTACATCATAGTTGTGACGCTGTGTCACCCCTAGGCCCAGCGCCCAGGGTGGTGGAACCAGTCGTTCTGCCTTAAATCCACCTCTGCTTGCAGAAAAGCTTTTCCTCCCTTCTCCTTACCTTCGCTGCTGTCTTGGGCTCGCTCAGCAGCTCTTGGTCCTCCTGGGGTTTCTTTCTCCTCTGTTCAGGAAGGTATGATGAGAGACATGAAGACATGAAAGGATCACGGGGAACAGATAGGGCAGGGGCAGCAATGGCCGCTGTGTCTGGAACTGCTAAGTCCTCTTACCACAGGAGTGAGAAACCTGTGGCAATCTAGGCCAGGGGTGGAGGACAAATAAATGTAAGTTATGTAAAGGATACCTTAAATAGTTACACTGAATAGTGGGACCGAGGCAAATAACTTAGGATTTGGCAGAAACTGAACTGCAGTGGAATGGAAACAGTGCTGACTCTGATGAAAATGTCAGAATGGAAACTGCTGCCTTTTTACATACCGAATCCAGGGGTAAGACTTTAATCTTGCTATGCATCATGTTCCCTACCTCTGGATCCCTCTAGATATTTGCAACATATAAGACTAAGAATCCCCTCCTCCCAACTCCCTTCTCCTTCTGCAACTTTCTAATCTGGCCCCGCCCAACTCCATGTTACCTTCGCACACAGGACAGCAACGATCTCTCAGGTGCACCAGCCGCGTGCAGTTGAGTGTTGGGCACAGGACAGGGTCACAGATAACAGTGCGCTTCTATGGTGCAGGATAGGGGAGGGGAGGCAACAAGAAGAGAAGAGTCATTCCACCTCAGAAGCCTGACTTGAAAAGCAGCGGGCAGAGAAAGGAAGGTGCCAAATCCCATGCACACAATTCTGGAGAATCTGCTTCTTTCCAACCCGGGTTCTGATCCTGCATGCCCATTCTTACACCCTTACCTTCTTAGAAGTGATACACTTTGAGGAGCGGCTGTGATTCTGCACCCCTCCTCCCAATGCTATTCAGACAACAGCAGCTCTGAATGAACATGCAGGTGTTGACATTAATCTCCTTTCGCAAAGGAGCAACGGTCCGGAGAAGGACCATTGTAGCTCGGTAGAAAGTCCAGTCCTTGACATTTCCAGATGTTGCTGAACTACAACTCCCATCAGGGCTGGTGTGTCCCGTTTCACCGCTTGAATCAAAACAGGAAGTGGCAGTCCGTGGAAGCATCCCTTCCCTAGGCTGCACGGTGATGGCATGAAGTACTGGCAATGCCAGCAGGTTCTGGTGAGATCTCACGAAATCTTCCCAGAAACCAGTGCCGTCACTGCAGGTGTGAGGACAGGTGAGGCACCCATGAGGCTGCTTCTCCCACCTTACGGGATGGCTGGCCCTGACCCCAATCACCCCTCACCCTTGGCCATTCAGGCTGGGGCTGATGAAAGTCGTAGAAGCATATAATTGTAGAGTTGGGAAGTCCAACCCCCTGCAATGCAGGAATCTTAGCTCAAGCATCCATGACAGATGGAGTCCAACTATCTCTGGGGAGCTCCAAGTTGGCAAAGGCTGTTGTAGTGGGATCTTGTTGAGCACAGACGCCTTCCTGTTTGTACAAAACTTGCACCTTAGTTTAATTTTTTTTGGATGATTCTGGTCTTTTGGGAGGTGGCCCCACCTTTCTGCTCACCTGGCAGCTGCATACGGAGCATTTCTTGTCATACTCTGGGGCCCAGCGGGAGCCATGGGGCCGGTGCTGCCCTTCAAAGTAGCAGGAGCTGGGGTCTTTCTTCAGCTCTTCAGGGTCCCTGGGCTTTGGATCCCCTGGAAGCTCATCCTCAGGGTCCTCTGGAGCCAGCCGAATGCCGCCCGCCTCACAGTGGTTGGGAATGTGTACCTAAGGGAACAGCAGCTGTCAGAGATGGAGCATCGGATTCAGAAATGGACAGCAGTGCGGCCAACGTTATGCAAAGCATTTATTTATATTCCACTTCTTCCCCCAGAACCGGGACTCAAGGCGGCTCACAAGAATCAATACAAATACAAACAAAACACACATAACTCATACAAACACAGACATAGCTAAGAAGACACTACAGTTCCCAGGATTCTTTGGGAGGAATCCATGTGCTTTAAACATACGGTGCGGTTCTGCAGTAGGTTTAAATAGGGTTTAGTAGTTATCTGCGAAGGTCACCGACGAAAAAAATTGCAGCCAACTCAACTGCACATTTAAAAATGAAATTTAAAATGTAAGCAGCCCAACGGAAGTACGAGGTGAGTTTAAAGACTGTAAACTGAATTTAGAATCTGATTTGCAGAATGTTGTGCTTGGCATTAGGAAGACGGGCTCACTCTGACATGGTTGCACAGGGGAGGAGATAAGGCACGACAACTTCTGTTTGCAAATAGATCTGGATGCACCCTTGCATGCCATGCTAATGAACTCTCTCTCTCTCTCTCTCTCTCCACTGCAATTTTTGTGTCCATCCCATGAATGCAAAGCAGCCACCCTTGGATCCAAGCCCAGTTGACCTGCCTTGTTGATGTGTGCAGAAGATGCACTGCAAAACCCCTGCAGGGCAGGTGGGCCTCAATACCTTTCCACCCGAGAAGAAGCCCCAGCGAGGCTCAGAAGGCAATTGGAGGGAAGCACATGTTCCTGATGCCAAAACAGCCAGCAGGCTCCCAGCCAAGCATGGCTTCTGGGAAGCCCTCATCAATGCTGGCCACCGGCCCAGAAGAGGCAAGCCGAGGCAGATGAGAGTCTGTCAAACATCTCCCCAACCAATTTCCCCGGTGAAGGCACCAGGGGAGTTAGCACCAAGAAACAACTGGCAAGTAACTGCAGGTCAGTTCAGCCCTGCCTTTGCGCCACAGTGAGGGGAAGCGACAGTGGCAAGGTCTTCCTGGCAATGCAGCTGACCTCATCACCAGGGTCACATGACCAAAGTAAAACCGGGTCGGGGCCTGTTCACATTTTCATGCGCGGTACCAGGAATACTTGCACACTGGGTTTCAGCAAGATCAACCAAGATCACCATTTCAGCAAGCTCAACATTCTCCATCATTTCACTGCCATGTCAAGAAAAGCTTCACCTGCTGAATTTCTGCCTGCCACGCTGGAGTTGAAAGCAGCAAGCCTCTTTCAGAGAAGAAACCCTGCAGCGAGCAGTTGCTAAGAATGCAAAAATCCTTATGCTAAGTGTAGAATTTAAGATCTTGGCAAGCATCAGGGTCTGGCACCTAGCCACGCTTCTAAATTTCTCCACCAGCTAAGGGACAGAGAATAATTTTGGAAACACTCTCTCTGTGTGACCTCAGCCACTGTCAGTTTAGAAGGCCTTCTGTAGCTCTGGGCTTTCAAACCATTATCCAAAATGTCCTTGGGAGGGAGGGGGGGGGGTTTCAAGAATCTATCCTGGCAAGGAATATCCACAAATTCAGCTCGGCCTCAAGTGGATCAGGTCAGGCAGATGATCTTCTGCTTTATTTACAGCGCTGCAGTTTAAACACGTAGATAAGAAAGGTTCGGCTGGCGCCATTTTGTGACAGGATCGGCCAGCCCCACCCTGCTGCTACAACTTCACAAAAATGTGAATATCTGCTCTCACTCTCCCGCAGGAGAAAAAAAATTACATGGGCAGTTGCCATCTTTGGAGAAAGGAGGGAACAGTTTGTAAAAACCGAAATGAGAAACAATAACCTGCTCTGCCTCAAGATGCCGCTGAATTTGTCTAAAAGGGACGATTTGGAGTTCCTGAGGTATTTCAAGTTTCAGAACTAAAAGCACTTTGACAAGGTTTTTAGGGGCGCTCCTCACACCTCTATGAACCTAACTGAAGAAAAACCTGAGGCAATTTGGAGGTTCCTGGTGGGGACAAACCTCTGGGCAATTTTTGTGGAGAGTTAAAAGACTCTGGGGATAGTTCACAGCTCCCCAGGTGATGATGGTTGAGGGTGAAACAGGGACAGCCATGTTTGCCGTTCAAGGGTACAGACTTATTCATATACAAAGGAAAGGTCGGCTCTTTAAAAATTGTTGTTGTTGCTCAGGGGTCAGCAAACTTTTTCAGCAGGGGGCCGGTCCACTGTCCCTCAGACCTTGGGGGGGGGGGGCAGACTATATTTTGAAAAAAAATGAACGAATTCCTATGCCCCACAAATAACCCAGAGATGCATTTTAAATAAAAGGACACATTCTACTCATGTAAAAACACCAGGCAGGCCCCACAAATAACCCAGAGATGCATTTTAAATAAAAGAACACATCTACTCATGTAAAAACATGCTGATTCCAAGACCGTCCATGGGCCGGATTTAGAAGGCAATTGGGTCGCATCCGGCCCCCGGGCCTTAGTTTGGGGACCCCTGTTGTTGCTGCTGCCAAATGATATTTATTAGTTTTTCAAATTTTTAACAAATCATTGCCAAATTACATCAAATATAATACCAATTTCCCATTAAAATTATTATTACTGACAGCAAGAGTGAGAGAAGCCAAACTCTCCCTCTTCCCGTCCCCGTTTTTTACCTCAGCTTCGCTCTGATACTGGAAAGGAGCCAAGCTGAGGAGAAAACTGACTGCATTGATGGAGTCTGGGGAGAGGTTTGGGTCTGAGGTTTTAACCACTACAAACACTGAACAGTTGTACAAAGGTCAGCATATGAGGAAAGATGAGAGTATTTTGTTCTGCTAGAGTATTTTTGTAGTGCATTCTGAATGTGCAAAATGATCTGCACGCATAATCTCAGCAATCCTTGCGACGCCCCAGTGATATTACCAACTTATTGTGCATGTGACAATTTGAGGGTGCAAAAACAGTTGGTATGCTTCTGTGTGCCTGCAATGGCTAATTTGTAATGGGTGGCGAGACTTGGGCCTCCCTGGAAATGAGACCATTTGATTTTGAAAGCTCTCCTCTAACTCCAAATGTTGTTGGAGGCTGCTTGTGAGTCAGAACTTAGTAGAGTAAAAAAAGCACTCTTCGCATGCTCAAAGGCTTGCATGATCCCTGGAAAAGCAGAGCCTATAGGCAGGTACATTGAAAAAGTGTATGATTTAATGGGTAGTTGTGGAACCACTGCACAAGAAGATCAGGATGAATTCAGGATGGAGGCTTATTATTGTGTAACCTCCCTGCAAAAGAAACAGAGCAACTTTGCAGTAAAGGCAGGACATGGTTTAACCTCCGCATAAGCTTTGTGCAAGCAAACCAGGATAAATGCTCAAGAAACAGGTTGTCCGGAGGAACCCAAGAAAATCCCAAGAGAAACAGCAGCGTGACCACGACTGACCTTGCCCCGCATCTCCCCTCGTGGGTTCGCTTTAGTGCTGACTTGCAGGAAGGCTGTGCCCTGAGCCAAATGCCGGAGGAGCTCCTCATCCAGGTCCTTCACTACTCCTTGAGCCTAGATGAGAAGGAGAACCCCATCAGGCAAAGGCATCATCCTTTGTCTAGTCTCTTAGGGCCCTTCTTGCCACTCCCCTTGGGCTAGTTTTGTGTCCACACACAGGCAGGCAAACTCTGGCCTCCATCACTCGCCAGGCCTTTTTGGGAGAATGCACCCTTTGCCTCCCAAGAAGAATATCATGGCAAACAAAAAAGGGCAGAGGCCAAGCTGGCCCAGGCCACATCTTTGGAAGAAGAAAAGGTTTAGGAGCAAACTCTATACAAATCCGGAGCGGAGTCCCTAAGACGGTTGGGTGGTGCCTTGCATGCCTCTTTCTGGCAACTCCTGCAGCCAAGCTGGTACCAAAAGTCTTGCTCTGCTTTCCTTTGGACCACATCAGCAAGGCCAAGGAGGGGGGTCTTGTCGCCCGGGCAGCTGAGGACCTCCAGACACACTGCCAAGGTTTACACCCCAGGGAGCTCGCATCTCTGCCTGGGGGCTTCTGCATGCAATGAAGATGCTCCACCCCTGAGCGACCGCCCTTCCCCTTACCTCTGTGCCATAGAAGCCCCGCAGCAGTCGCTTGTGCTCCCGCAGACTGCTCTCCCGGAGCTCGCCCAGCTCCGCAAAGCCGTGAAGGTGAGCGCTGACGGTGCCGTCGTCCGCCTTGCCAAGGCCAGCTACTATGATCTCGTAGTGCAGGTGGCAGTGGTCGTCCAGGGATACCCAGGCATGCCCAGCAGATCCAGTGCGCACAGGAGGGGACACAAATTGGCCGGCCAGTGGGACAGGAAGCTCTGTAGCACAAAAGCCAAGGGTTACATGCTGAGAGGCTGGTCCACTGCCACATGCCAAACGCATCTTAATAGACTTCTTGGTCTTTAAGGCATCACAAGCCTCTTTTGCCATCTTGGGCTTTATAGGAATTTTTCATAATCTGAATTTGGCAAGATAACGTCCACAAAGAGACTAAAACCGATTGTCTGAGTCAGGGTGATGCTGCGGAATGTTAACAAAACTCAACATTCCAATGGAGGGCTGGAGAGGTGCAGAGTAGTCAGAAAGTCTGCAGTCCAATTTGTGCGAGGAAAGGAGGACTCGGCAGTTTGGCTGGGATTCAAACTTCACACAGAACCCAAAGCGGGAGACAGCTGTGTTAAGAAGGATGGTGGAAGAGACAGGGCTGAATAGGCATTCTGGTGAAAAGCAGGAATTTGAGGGGGAAAGTGAAGGCATGTTCTGGGGGGCGGGGATAGGAACAGAGAAGCCAAGAACAAACTGAGCCTAGTCCTAAGCCCAGGAGGGACTGTGAGTTGTTGGGAGGAAGTGGGCAGGGGGAAGGGCTGGGGCTGTGAGTCAGGGAGCAGGGCTGCTTTACCTTTTTACAATTGCATGGAAGGGGGACTCTGCCTCCTGTGGAACCTACTGTCACTGCCACATTGTCACCTGGCAACCCTAAGGTGGGCAACAAGGCCAAGACACGGGGGTGTTGGAGGGCGGGGGGGGGGGGACAAAAGAGCTGTAGCTCACACTTAACAGCCTATTTCTATGGCTGCGGATCAAGCAGTTCTTCCACTCTAAACTGAATTTTCCAAACCTGAAAATTCAGCATGTTTGGATCCCAAACTTGGCTGGGAATTCATGCAGAACATTTAAGCCAACAGTGGGCAGCGCTTGCCTGCCTCTGTCTATGGAGGGGCTCCCAGACTGTGGTCTGCAAGCTTCATTCAGGTGGTCTTCCTACTGTATAGTAGGAGCCATTGGTTTGGCAGCTCCCCTCTGGAGCAGGAGAAAACAAGCTTGCTCCACCTTCCAAGTGACAACCCTTCAGATAGTTGAAGATGTTCTCTTCTCTAGTCTAAACATACCTCAACCGTTCCTCATAAGGCTTGGTTTCCAGACCCTGTGTCCCACCAGATATTGAACTCCAGTCTTTGGCACCTACCACCATTCTTTCCTTCTCTTGGTCTGGTCACAGGCTTCTGTCTAATCCAAGAACTAAAAGGACTAGGCAGAGATTCTGTTGTTCTAGCCCAACTAGCCAGCAGGCCTGGTGGGCGGCTCAGCTCCTCACACACACACACTCTCCACACAATGGTACCTTCGTGCCGGGCTGGCAGTCCACTGTACAGGAGGCTGGTGATCTGCCCGCGCAGCTCCCCTTCTTCAAAATCCCTGGTGGCCACATTCAGGAAGAGCTCGTTCTGCAGCAACATGTGGGCGTCGCGCCCATTCGCTTGCTCCCAGGTCCCGCTGGCCTGAACAAAGGTGGATGGTTCAAGAGGAAATAAAAACAGAAACACAGAATAGTGAAACATGGTCAATCATGACCCGCGCACAGGATTTGACATTTGCTCCAATTTGGAATATATATATTATATCTGAAGTCGCTAATAATGGCAAACACATTATACCAAATTCAATTTATTGTATACTGTATAGCCAAAGGCCTTCACAATAAGCAACTGAGGGCAAAAAGCAAGGCAGCTAACATATACAGTCGTACCTTGGAAGTTGAACGGAATCCATTCCAGAAGTCCGTTCGACTTCCAAAATGTTCGGAAACCAAAGCGTGCCTTCTGATTGGCTGCAGTAAGCTCCTGCAGCCCATCGGAAGCTGCGGAAGCCCCATCGGATGTTCAGCTTCCAAAAATAGTTCACAAACCGGAACAGTCACTTCCGGGTTTGCGAAGCTCGGGAACCAAAATGTTCAGGAACTAGGCTGTTCAACTTCCAAGGTACAACTGTAGCGGAAAGTGGCTCAACCACCAATTTCTCTAGAGCAGTGGTTCCTAAGCATTTTTGGACCACTGTCCTCTTGCTTCCACAAACCCTTCCCCAGTGCCCCCTGCCCTATAAAAAGCATTATTCAGAATTACACGACCCACTACGGAAGATAATAATTCAAGAAAATTCAAAGCAGGAACAATTAATTGCAAATTTGTTCAAAATCCAGCTAGAATCACAGTATTGTATTGTAGAGTTGGAGGGACCACGAGGGTCATCCAGTCCAACCCCCTGCAATGCAGGAACCCAATGGGTGAACTTAATCCAGTGATGCTAGGTTTTCATGGCCAGCACCCCCTGCCACCCCCCTTAGTGCCCCTAGGTAATCCCACTGCCTGCTAGGTGGTGGTACCACCCAGTTTGAGAACCACTGCTCTAGAACCTTCTGTGCCTCTCTCTGATCCATGCAAACACTCACCGTTCCATCCTCGTAGCTGGGTGTCATGTCGAACACGATGTTGCGCTTATTCCTTCTGCGAGGTTTGGTCTCCAGCGTGACGCCAATCACTTCACTTCTTGTTCCGGCCACCTGGACCTGCGGGAGGAGAGCACAGCCCAGAAGAAGCGACTAGATCTTCGCGGGAGACTTAGAACCATAGAATTGATGAGTTGGAAGAGGTCCCAAGGAAAACATAAGATGGTCTGGAGGCTGCAGGTAATGTGGACTGCAACTTGCTAGACTGGTCCAGAAAGTGCTATACTAGCCATCAGCGAGTTGCCAAGTTCAAATCAAGGTGTTAGTACTAATGTACAAAGCTCTGAATGTCTTGGGACCCAAATACCTCAAAGAATGCCACCCCCAATATTAACCATCTACGAATGGCAGCAGAGGCCCTGTTGGTGGTTCTGTCCCTGCTGCTGCCCAGTTGGTGCCGGCAGGTCCTTCTTGGTGGTGGCTCCCCGCCTCCCTCATTATTAACATTCACGAGGCATTTAC
The DNA here is from genome assembly GCF_965207765.1 of Zootoca vivipara. Classification (NCBI taxonomy): domain Eukaryota; kingdom Metazoa; phylum Chordata; class Lepidosauria; order Squamata; family Lacertidae; genus Zootoca; species Zootoca vivipara. The sequence goes on along the minus strand of NC_142588.1, from coordinate 89,814,405 downwards.
AAACATTCCTGCTCACCGAGGCATTGATTGGCTGAAATAAACCATTCATGGCAACCTTGAAATCATTAGCTGTGGGGGTATGTGACTGTTTAAATCAGAGATTCACAAACTCCCCCCCCCTCCCCCGGGCCACGCTTTCAGAATAATAATTTGCTTGCGCTACACCGATTTTTTATTGGTAAGAAATACACTGGAAAACAAAAAGAAACAAGTCCTAGCGGTGCTTGATTTATAACACAGAGCACAACCGCTTTATATGATGATCTAGGGCCATCCAGAAAGTATAAAACAATGCAGCTACAGAAGAACATGAATCATTCCCCAAATATAACTGTAACAAGCCTCTTACATATGTACCTTAAGTATGTACACTAACTCAGCGAAAGGTGCGAAATGTTTCAATGTTTATCTGATTGTCCTTGAATCTTCCCCGCCACACTTGTCATCCCCTCCTGCCACACCAATGTGGCATGCCACACCCTTTAATTGTTTTCAGATGTTCCTAATGTGTGTTTTTTAATCATTTTAAAAAAATTGCAGTGGTTTTCCGCTTTTTGGGAGGGACAGCAGGGCAGAAATTTAATAAATAACGAAACAAGCCATAGCCTAAGAAGACCCCATCAGTGCCTGGGAGGAGCAGAAACATGGGGAGCTGCGACGCCACAGACACTTCTCTTTCAAGGCTTGGAAGAATGAGTCTCAAGGGGCTTGTAATGCTGGCTTCAAATAAATGGCAAGCATTAAAATCATCTTGCGGTTTGGATTCTAATCCAAACTGTAAAATAATTCCCCCTCCTGCGCCTTCTTTCCCAGACAGGCAGCTCAAACTCTGCTCCCTCCCTCCTTTTCCTTCCCCCACCCACTTACTCCTGAAGCCCACACCCCAACCCATCTCTCTCCCACCCGTCTTATTAGCCTGGGGGTTTATAACATTTGCATCAAAGGCAAGATGAGCAGGAGGATGCCCAAACTGTTTTGACGCTCCAATTTTAATCCAAGATGGCTTACTAGCCTGGCAAGGCTGGGCAAGAAGGGAGAGGGGAAGGAGAGGAATTCTCCCTCCCCAAAACAAACAAGAAGTTTCTAGGAAATGTGATTTTCAGAAAAGGAGCACATTGTTGGGGTGGGAGGAAGCAGGGAGAGGGAGAGTTTGGGGGCTCACAGATTTGTGGAAAGGAGACAAGACTCTCCAACCAGACCTGCAAAACCCAATGATTCAAACTATGTGTCCTTCCTTACAAGATTCTCTTAGGTGTGGCCTTCACTTGACATATTATTTAGTAATATCATCTCCTAGTGCCTAAATGCAATTCTACAAAATTTGGGTTCGCTAGGAAATAAATGGAGTTGTTTCACTTTTGGGGACAGGGTGAGTAAAGTTACTTGGTTTATTTCCAGGCCAACGTGATGCAAACTGGTTGGGGGAGCTTGAAATCAACGGTGGGGCAGAGGAAGGTGGGAAGGACCTGGTGTTTATTTATTCTGGGACATATGCTTTATGGGATGATGTAAGTTCAGAGGCTTGGTTTCTGCATCAAGGAAGAACCAAGATGGCAGCGTGGCTGTCATAGAGATGGCCCTCCAACTGATTTGGGGCTCTGCAGGTGCCTTGCTTTGCCAGGATCCGGCATCAGGCATGCGTCAGTGCGTGCGCACACAAAGACACACATGTATCGATGTTGTTTGCTCCAGCCTCGTGCAAAACCACCAGAAGTTTCTTCCTACCTGATACTCCAAAGTCCCGTTCTCATGCAGCGTGAGCTTGGCAGAGCCCACAGCCCCCGTCTGGGTGGGCGTCAAGGCGTCTCCTCCACAGAGCACACTCTGGATAGCTGGGGGCAAGAAGAAGAAGAAGAGGGTGTAGTAAGGCTACAGAGCTGGCAGGACGGGTGGCAGCCAAATCTACATGTGGAAGCCATCAACAGCAACCGGAGTCTGCACTGTATTCAGCTGCATGGGCAGCTGTGCAGCAGGCAGAAGTCCAACGGGCAATGTTTTCTGCCCCTCCAAACTCACTGTCACAGCTTTTTCTGGTAGTGATCCGGCCAGCAATTTTACGGCGCAACCTGCCCTCCACCTCTGCGGCGATCTCCAGCTGCCCTTGTGCCAGCCACAGCATTTCTCGAGCTGCCAGGCCAGACAGCACCTCTGCAAAGTCGGGGTCCTGATGTGGCAAAATGAGAGGACAGGGGAAGGGGAGGAGGAGGAGGAGTAAGACGGTCAAGTAACACCTGAAAAAGGAGGAAGCGGCAAGCAATTTGGCTCAGCATTCAGGTACGGTGGCTTTTACCTGCCAGGAGACATTGGCCAGCACCTCTCTCAGGACCCTGTCCTGGTGAAGGATCTGCACCCTCAGGGGGAGCCAGGAGGATTCTGGGAAGGAAGAAGTAAGAGGCGAAACACGTCAATGCCACTCTCTGCAGCGCTGTGGACCAACATCACCCCAACTCCTGCTTCCTTGCCCCACTAGGTCAGCGAGGGTGGGGAACCTTTTTCAAACCAAGGGCCAAATTCTCCCATGGTCAACCTTCCAGGGGCCACATGCCCTTAGTGGGCAGAGGCAAAGGATGTAAATGTTACATTTGCCAAAACAGGCTTGTTTCTACAGACATTTGTACCTCCCTCTCTATCTTCCAGCCAGGCAATCAAGAGGCAATATCAGGGCAATCAGGAGGCAATATCAGGGCAATCAGGAGGCAATATCAGAGGCATGATCGGGGTTCAAGGACAGGTTGTCCAGCCAAGCAGTGGACACTCAGGGCCCTCCTTGTCCGATGCCGGGCCTCACTTGGGCCTCCGTTTTTTTTTTACCTGGTGCCGAGTGGAGTGCCAGGTACATGAAGCTAGACTTGCCGCATCACAGCGTTTCTTCTCCCAGGGATGCAATGGCAAAACTACCGTATGTAATGGAGGTGGGAGGCAGGTCTGGCCCCAGTGCTTTGGTCTGTCCTGTTGGGTCACTCTTCACATCTCCCCAGAGGGAACGCAGGTGCATTTATGGATGCAATCAGGTTGAGGGTGTCATGTATTACCTGCTGCTTTGACCTTATATTCACTGCCCAGAGAATTTTTTTTGTCACCTGCTCTTGACTTGCCTCTCAGGCCAATCTCCCCAGGAGGTTTACACACCTGACAGCCAAATTTGCTCTGGTGGCTAAGAAGCTCCATTGTGGATATATTAATGCTCTCTAATTTCAAATTTTTATGCTGTAAACTTTTTATAGGGTATGTCTTGCGATTTCAGAGGAGAGCCTTGCCTTGCCCTCTGCTGTACATTGTAAAGGCCTTTGGCTATGCATGCACAATAAATTAATTGATTGATTGACCTCCCCACAGGGTGAGAGGTCCCAGCCTGCTGTTGGGGCCCACAGAGGGCCATTGTAAGTCCTCTGTGGGGCCCACTGGGTGGGGGAGGCAGCGCACTAGGGGCCCCTACTGAGGGCACTTTGTCCAGGCACCCTCAAACACAGAACCAGCCCTAATCTTCATCAAAGTTCCACAAACACAAATTGCTATTGTTTCAGAGACAAGGAGCTGAGGTCAACAGTTTGCAATGCCCAGAAGGAGATATAATTTAGTCCCTGGCTGTTGTGGGAGTTGAACTCAGTTCTCTCTGACACAAACCCAGCTTTTACCCATCATCTCCCCTGGCTGCATCTGCCCCACAATCCCCTGCATTTCCGCCCCTTGCTCACTTTTCTCTGCTGGCTCCAGAAGCCCTTTGGTGACAAGGACAAAATGTAGGTTGTTCTCCGCGTCACTCAGGGTGAGCATAGCAATGGCCCCCATGCCAAGGTGGGTTGCGTCGACGGATGTCAGGATGGCACTGAATGTTTCTGAAATGGAGAGGAAAGCAAGAACACAGTGCTTGTCATGGATTGGTGGGAGGAGTTGTGGGAGACACCAGCTGGGGAACCCTCAACGGGAAGAAGGTTGTAGAGCAGGCATCCCCAAACTTTGGCCCTCCAGATGTTTTGGACTACAATTCCCATCTTCCCCGACCACTGGTCCTGTTAGCTAGGGATCATGGGAGTTGTAGGCCAAAACATCTGGAGGGCCGCAGTTTGGGGATGCCTGTTGTAGAGCCTGGGGAGTGGTGGTGGGATGACAATGAGAGGTCAGAGGGAGAAGCCCGGGAGAAGGAGGTATTGGAAGCTGAAGAGGTAACAGGGTTTAGTGAGCAGGGAGACTCTGTGGCAGAGAGCAGTCCAGAAGCAGAAGCAGATAGGCCAGGATCTTCAAATATCCTAGATCAGAGAGACAACAAGCATTTTAAATTGAATCATGAGCAGTTACTTTTGAGTGAGGGCTCTGAGTGTACAGGTGAAACTTGGAAAATCAGAATATTGTCAAAAAGTGCATTTATTTCCGTAATGCAACTTAAAAGGTGAAACCAATATATGAGATAGATGCTCGACATGCAAAGCAAGATATGTCAAGCCTTTATTTGTTGTAATTGTAATTATTTGTCATTAGGCGGGTCAATTATAAATGGAATGTTATTAATGAAATGTCATAGCAATGTTTATTTTTGTATTATTGTAACTATTTGTTTTATTACTGTGGAATTTCCAAAAGAAAGCATTTGTAAAAATTAAAAGGAAAATAAAAAATTATAAGTTGCACTACTGAAATAAATGCACTTTTCGACGATATTCCAATTTTCTGAGTTTCACCTGTATTTGCAGGGCTGGAAATGACAGGAATCTGCACTCGACGGAAAATATTACACATAAACTGCATGTTTCCAGGGGTGGAGGATCCAGAATGCTTTTGCGTCATCTGGTGGGATTTTATTTCCTCTACTTCAGACTTAGGTGCTCAACACACAACATCCACACCAGATGGGGAAATGTGGATGTCTTGATATACCTTGGTATATCACCATTTATTTCTCTTACTAATTTATTGTTTGTTTGCTTTGCAATGCTAAAAGGGAGGGGGGAAGCAATCTGTACTCAAAGGTAAAACTCTCAGATCACAGATTACCTGCAAGGAGGGCCCGGTGCTTGATGATTTTGCCTCGTATCTCGCCCTCAGGGTGCGACTTGGTGACCAGGGAAATGTGCAGCTGGTCAACCTTCAACTGCCGGGTCAAAGATTTTTGCAGGTTTCGCCAGACGCCACAGATCTATAGAGACCGTGTCCAGAGAGAGGGGCAGGAAGAAACAAGCCAATTTATCAGGCTATTGGAAAGAGTGAAAATCCAGGGGACCGGACACATATCCAGCATGGAGAATTGTTGGCATCTGCTTTGAGAGAGAATGGAGTGCACCTCCGGGGGGTGGAAGTCAACCGCTGTGTTAGCAGCACTGAAGTGACCACCTTGGGCTGTCCAGATGACAAGACTCCCCCCTCCTTGGCCTCACTGATGTGGTCCAAAGGAAAGCAGAGCAATGCTATTGGCCTTACCTTCCAAGTCCCGGACTGCAGAATCCGGGACTGGCAGCCGTGTGACACCGGAAGTTGCGTCGACGTAACTTCCGGTGTCGCTTTGCCCTTCTATGGGCACAAAAAATGGCCGCCGCCGGCTTCAAAAGTAGCTTCTACGCATGACCGGAAGTGCGTCAACGCAACTTCCGGTGTCACCCCGCCTATCTATGGGCACCAAAAATGGCCTCCGCCGACACCGAAAGTCGCGTCTACGCACTTCCGGTCATGCGTAGATGCGACTTTTGAAGCCAGCAGCGGCCATTTTTTGTGCCCATAGAAAAAAAGGTCAACGGCAGGAGAAAATAATGGAGAAAAACGGGAGACGAAGTGATACGGGGGAACAACGGGAAAAGGTAAGTAAAAACGGGGGTTTCCCGGGGAAAACGGGGTACTTGGCAGCTATGGCTATTGGCACCAGCATGGCTGCAGGAATTGCCGGGAGGAGGTATACAAGGCACCATCCAACTGCCTTAGGGACTCCGCTCTGGATTTGTGTAGGGTTTGCTCTTGAGCCTTTTCATCTCCCAAGGCAGCAGATGTTTAGGATGAGAGTTTTCCTTCTCCTGGATGGGCTGCCTTCCCAGGTGGACGTGCCCCACCTGCCCCTCACTTCCCTCTACAGCAACATGCCTTGCTGTTTCAGCCACACAGTGCTCCAAAGCCTACAGGGGAGTAGAATAATTGGGACAATGACCTCATGGGTCACTCACCATGTTATCCTGGGGGGAGGGGCCCTTTTGCACAGGATGCTCAAAGAGGACAGTCCCGCCAGCGTCTGTGAAACGGACTCGGCTTGGCTGACCCAGCCTGCAGAAGAAAAGGCAGAGGCTGTGGGTTTGAGGTTGCAACCAGAACAGGAAACATTGAATGGGACTAATAGGTTAGGCTGGTACCACCAACCTGACTTAGCTCCAGAGCGCCCCGCCAGCTTCTTTAAACAGCCTTCAAAATGCCAATGGATTTTGCAGCCCAGTGCATGCTAAAAGTGTCCCCAGGCTGCTACTGCTATCATATGGTAGTGTGGCAACGTCACCCTGTCTAAAAGCATTCAAAGTCTGCATTACCATACTGCGTACAGTGTTTGGTTATCTTTTCATTTTGTACTTTTCCAAGGATGCATAAAGCCCCAGGGACAGCTTTACTGGGTCTCAGAAGGTGATGGGCTCTCTTTCCTTGGAGTTCAGATGGCCATCTGTAGGGGATTCTTTAGCTGTGATTCCTGCATTGTAAGGGGTTGGACTAGATGACCTGGGGGGGTCCCTTCCAGCTCCCATCATCCCTAGCCTGCACGGCCACCCTAGGCTCCTCAGGGTCTCAGGCAGAGGAAGGTCCTTCTCAGTGCTGCTATCTGAATTGTGTGGTTCACCCCACACCACCCCAAGATTTCAGGGACTTAGCCCGTGGGCTTTCTGCATTGAAAGCACACCCCCGGCCACCGAGTTATAGAGGAGTCACTGAGATACAATGTCCAGAAGGAGATTTATGCTTGCCATTGGCAAGCAAGGAACCGCAGTTGCAGACTCCCAAATTTTTGCCAATGAACCCCCTGCAGGAGGATAGATGGTGCCCCTCAAGAGGCTAGCCTCTCTCCCTTATGCAGCTTGAAAAATGCAACTCTCCTTGGCCCTGCTTAAAAAGGAATAACGACAGCCTTTGAGGCTGTTTTTTGGGGATTTGTGGATGCATTTTGAAATTAGTCACTGCTCGGCTATGCAACAGCCTGGAAAAAGAGGAGGGACCACCACGGCAGAGAGGCTGGCCGCAGCTCTCTCCCGGAGCAGGCAGAAGGAGGATTTAACAATCAGCAGAGACTGATTGATTGCAGCTCCCCGGAGCCAAGCCCCAGGCAGAAGGCAGAAAGACCCCTGCTGACCCCAGCCTTGTGCAAGCAAGGAGAGGCAGCTGGGGCCTCGCCAACATGTGGATGCTGAACTTCTTTACTGGAGCCTTTCCCGCTTCCCCCCAAAATTTGTTTTTAATAAAAAATAATAACCACCGTGACGGGGAGGAGTCTTTCTGCCTGGAGAGCTGCTGCCACTCACTGGAAGTCAAATGGGATCCGTTCTGGAAGTCCTTTCGACTTCCAAAATGTTCGGAAACCAAAGCACGGCTTCCAGTTGGCTGCAGGAAGCTCCTGCAGCCAATCAGAAGCCCCGTCGGATGTTCAGGTTCCAAAGAACATTCGCATACCGCAACATTCATTTCCGGGTTTGCGGTGTTCGGGAGCCAAAACACCCAAGTACCAAGGGACGACTGTACTGAGCTAGATGGAACAATCGGAGGTGCCAAATTTTAGCCTCGCTCAGGGCACCACATTTCCCGAAATTACCAAAGTCCAGCTCTGCTACGTGCTTCTCCCCACCCTGAACATCAGACTGGGTGTTACTCACCTCTCATAGTTGATTGAGAAGAGGAGGTGAGAACGCACAAGAGTGAACCTGGCTTTTGCCACTGCGCTGGACACGGGTGCCTGGGTCTCTGAGCCGCTGGTTAGCAAGGACACAAAATCTGAGGAGCAAAAGGGAACTGCCTGTGATTCTGCATACATTGCAAGTGATCCAGGAAGCCTGAAGAACCAGATATATATATTTTGAAGTCTACAGTTCTACATTTATATGTGATAAATGCCTCCACTGTATCTTTTTTTAAACGCAAGTTCAATAAATGATGACATAAACATGCACACATACAAAAACCATGCTTACTCATACTGAAAGTATTAAAACTCTAAACACCAGCGATTGCATTTTCAAAACTGATAAATTTATTCCTAACCACATTTATAAACTGAGCTAGTAAACTAACTTTACAGATCTGCCCTTTGTAGGTTTTATAAATTCACAAGTGCTAGATTCATTTCTACTGTGTTGGATCCCAAGTCCCCGTCTTACAAAAGCACCCATGTATATTTTCAAGGAACCGTGTAAACGCTGTAAACATAAACCGATTCCAAAAGTTAATTCTGTTCTGCAGTATTATTGCTTAAATTTAAATAAAAAACCCCTTTGTTTACTCAATTATAACATCATTGCATTTCTAATTATATACAAAAGCGACTCTGTCCTGTCTAACTAGGGGAAGAATTTTACATAATTCAATAAAGATAGCACTGGTCCCAATTATATATTTATTTGGAAAATGCTATTAATCTTCTTTATTACTGTCCTCCAAAAAGCCTCTATTTATTATATTAACTTCAGCATTCTGCAAAAAACAACAGTAATGACCAAAAAAAAAACCCCAACCCTTTATCTATCTGCTGCAAAGAAAAGTGAACTACCGGTACCTGACAAGGTTCAGAAATGGGGAACCCAAATAATCAAGGGAAAGGAGCAACTTCCCAATGAGGAAAGACTGTAGCATTGGAGGATTGCGGGAAAAGTGAGTAACGGGAGGCATCACAGAACTGTATAAAATTGGGGCTGGTGTGGAGAAAATGGATCTCTCAAAATGGTAGAACTCATGGATAGCCAATGAAGCTCAATGCTGGAAGATTTGAGACAGATCAAAGAAAGGACTTATTCCTGCAACACATTGTTAATCTACGGAACTCCCTCCATCAGGAGGAAGTGGTGGGCACTGACTTAGATGGCTTTAAAAGAGGGTGGGACAAATTCATGGAGGAGTGGGCTATAGCTGGCTACCAGCCATGATGGCTGTGCTCCGCCTCCACAGTTGGAGGCAGCAATGTTCCCAAATACCAGTTGCCGGAGAGCACAGGAGGGGAGAGGGCTCTGGTCCTGCTTGTGGGTTTCTCGCAGGTATCTGGTCAGCCACTGTGAGAACAGGATGCTGGACTAGATGAATCATTGGGCTGATCCCAACATGGTCTTATGACACAAGGTTGAAGGAGGCCTAAATTGCACCACCTCAGGATTCGCAAAATATCCAAATTCCAGTTCCCCGCTTCCTGTACTTCTGCCGCAGCTACCTTGAGTCCTTATTTACCAAGGTTCGGGTTTGCATTTAACTGGGGTGTAGGAACGGGCAAATCTGTCGCTTTTAGATTATCTCTGCTTTTCATTTTTCCAATCTTAAATTCGCTTCTCGCATTTCCATGTCAAATCTGTGCTTTAAAAAAAAGTGCTCCTGAAAATTCATCAGAGTTTTTATGTGAATTTATTGTAATATACACATTTTAATGCAGTTTTGCCTAACATACATATTTCTACAATGCAATTATTCTTAAAAACAATGCATTCTTCTGTGTTGTTTTCACAAATATATGCATTTTAATGCAACCTTTGTCAATGAAACTGCACTGCAAAATTCAGAAAAATGTGAGTTTTGATGAGTGGCTGTGTTTCAGTTTGGGTACCATGTTGGAAAGTGAGAAATAGAGATGTTTGTCTTTAAATGCAAATGGATTGATTTTCTCCCTACATCCCTACTTGGGTATGTGCCAGGTGCAGCACATACCAGCTCAAGATATTAGGAGGGTTGCATGGAATCAGTGTCACAATTTTTTAAAATAAAATAAAATAAAATGTATCCAGGTTATCCAAATTCTGTGACAGGAAAAATTGGATTCTACTACCTGAATGAATAGGAAAATCTGAGCAAGTTTGCATAATTTTAATTTGCATAAACCAAATCTCAATTTTGCACCGTTATGGGAGGGGCAAGCTGCTATGCGAGGGAGTGAAGGCACATCTAAAAATGTGATTCAGTCACACTCCTCTGTCTTCCCAGATTTTAGCAGATGCTGCTCACAGACATTCAGGCGGTGGTAGCTAGGGCTGCTAGCAGGTCATGAGTGTGTGGCCAATGAGATGTCACAGGAGTGTGGTCAAGTTGTCCTGGTTTTCTCCCCATCCTCCTTTGCAAAGATTCTGTGGACACCTGAGCATTGCAATTTTACAAGCAGCACCTAACTGAACTGAAAAGTGTTTTATCCCAATTCAGAAGGAATCCTGGTTGTCACAATTTGTAGTGTGGACATTTGTGCCCAAGAAGCTGTACATTACTCGGAAGTAAGCTCCACTGGATTCCACAGGGGTTCTATATCATTTCCAGAACGTGGAGCAAGGTGGAGAGCTATTAAATGGACTCTGACTTGGGAACATCGGGTTAAAAATCAGGCAAGAAGCTGACTGTGTGACTTCGGGCCAGTCTCTCGACCTAACCTACCTCACAGCAGGGGCGGAGGAAGGGGGTGTGGTCCGCCCCAGGTGTCACCACTGAGGGGGGGGGTGACAAAACGCCGGGCAGCACTCTCCGCAGGGCCTGCAGCGTACCCGAGCCACGCGTCTTTCCTGGGAGAGATGCAGTGGCTTGGGCATGCTCAGGCTCCATGCTGCCCAAACGGTCCGCCTGCTGCCTCCCCCCCAGCTGTAGGGAGGTTGAGTGGAAGGAGGCAAGCAGACTCCGGAGGCCCCGCGCGGCTCGCCCCACCCCTGGCTTCCTCCGCTGCCACCTCACAGGGTTGCTGTTAGGATAACATGGAGAAAACACGACTTGTGAATTATGCCACCGTGAGCTCCTTGGAGGGAGGGTGGAATAGTCATACAAGCAACACTGATAAATAAGAAACAAGCAAAATGATTTTTTTTCTCTCCCTCTAGCCTGCCTGCAGCTTTTGAATCATGGAAAAAGCCTAACCAGACAACCAAAGAAAAAAGAATCTGGGATACAATCAGGTCCTGTATACCTGAAGGAGCGTCTCCACCCCCATCGTTCAGCCCGGACACTGAGATCCAGTGCCAAGGGCCTTCTGGTGGTTCCCTCCCTGCAAGAAGTGAGGTTGCAGGGAACCAGGCAGAGGGCCTTCTCGGTAGTGGCACCTGCCCTGTGGAACACCCTCCCATCAGAGGTCAGAGAGATAAACAACTACCTGACATTTAGAAAATACCTAAAGGCAGCCCTGTTTAGGGAAGTTTTTAATCTGTGATATTTTAATGTATTTTAATGTGTGTTGGAAGCTGCCCAGAGTGGCGGGGGGGGGACCCGGCCAGATGGGCGGGGTATAAATAATTTATTATTATTGTTATTGTTATTGTTATTATTATTATTATTATTATTATTATTATTATTAAGGGCCTGCAGACACTGGACTTTACATGTAGCTTCTCGGAAAATCCAGCGTGTTGTTGTCTGGGTAGGACCAGCTTGCCTGGGCGTGGTGCACAGGCAGGGTGCAATCCATGATCCCATATTACATCTAAACCATCCCCTGCACCATCCTGCTTTTTTGTAAGAGCATTTTAAGTTTGCCAAAGTATTTTGCAATTTTTTCATCCTCACAACAACCCTGTAAAGTAGACCATAGTGCAACTTCAGCAAAACAAGAAAAATGAACAGTACTTGCACGTTAAAGAACTAGCAAATTCATTATGGCATAGGCTTTTTCAGGCTACAGTCCACTTCATCAGATGCTTCAGTCTTGGCAATCCATTAAAAAACTTATGCAAGAATACATTCTGAAGTGCTACCTGACTATTGAGTCATTTGTGCTGTAAGCCATGGCTACCTGGCTACTCCTTTCATTGAAAGGACACCAGGATACCCAACACCCCACAATGAACCAGTGACAGAGAAGAGAATCTTTAAGTGGCGTCTCCACAATCTCTGGCATGCTCAAAAGTATGAAGGCAATTGGCATCGTGAAAAGGAAAACATGCAGAGAATATTCTCCTCAACTGACCTGTGATGCTGTCTAAGGGTTTAACTGTTAGCACCACCAGCTCTTCCTTGCAAGCCAAAGTCTCCCCTCACGGCTTGAGCAGAGGAGATCTGATTAGGAACTATAGAAATAAATGGCACAAGCATGCGCAGAGTGCATCCAGACATGCGCAGAAGCGACTCAGCGATCCAGACATGTCCAGACATGTCGAAGCGATCCAGACATGTCCAGACATGCGCAGAAGCGACTTCCGGTGCCGGCTCTGCCCGATTTCCGGTGCCCAGACATGGGCAGAGTGGCACTGGAAACCGGTTCTGTGAATGTCCAGACATGCGCAGAAGCAACTTCTGGTGCCGGGCTGCCTGTGTCTGCATGTCTGGGCACCAGAAATTGCTTCTGCACATGCAGCAGAGGCGATTTTCGGCAGCACTCGCCAATCCCGGGGAATTTACGGGATATGTTTCAATTCGGGATAACAGCGGGAAACAGATTTAAATATGGGGGTTTCCCACGAAAAACGGGAGACTTGACAGCTATGCTTCTGGCTAGCTACAAAGAAGGTGCTTTGAGTTTTAGGTGTGGCTCTAGGAAGCAGCTCTGAGCATGCTTGGACTGCCCTCCAAGGCAGCCCCACAAGGCCATACCAAGGATGTGGATGGGCCTCCTAACTACAGATGGGAGTAGAGTAGAAGCCTTCATAGCGGGGCTGCCTTGAAGTGCAGTCCAATCTGTCACAATCTGCAAAGGCCTGGTTTTCCATAGGACGGTAGATTGGTATGAATGTTTGCAGAGTGTCCCTGACTTCAAATGAAAGTGGGACAGAGTATGTGGCTTTGATATTTGGGGGACAATTTCTTTTCCTTTTTTTCCTTGACATTATTCTTGGGAGGGCTGTGTCCCATTAGCCCTAGGGCACCAGCTTCCACTGCAATCAGATACACCTGCAGTCACAAGGACTAGAAACATGGTTGCTGTTTTTTTTAAAAGAAAGAAAGAAAATCAGAAAGTTGATTTCTGTGTCTCTCACCACCACCCACCCACACACACACACACACACACCCCAGACCATACCTATGCGGCTGTCATCTCGGACCAAATCCTCAGAACTTAGGTAGGCACGGTCATTGTAATTCCTATGTAAGTCATCTTCCTTATCCTGTAAGTACTCAAAGTTGTCAAACAGTGGCTCAGGTCTCTTCTCTGGGATGCTGGGAGCGGCTGCATGATGGATGACAGGAAGCAAGGTTTTTTTTTGGCATCACAGAAAGACGACGAATACAGAAACACACTTTGATTCATCTTGCAATGCCCCCTTCCCCTTTCTTGCTCCTGGTCAGGGCCAGCTGTGAGTTCAAGCTGGCCATAGGAAAAGTATCCTTTGGTGCAGGCATCCCCAAACTGCGGCCCTCCATATGTTTTGGCCTACAACTCCCATGATCCCTAGCTAAGAGGACCAGTGGTCGGGGATGATGGGAATTGTAGTCCAAAACATCTGGAGGGCCAAAGTTTGGGGATGCCTGCTTTGGTGGGTCCTCTCCTCCCTGAGAAACTTACCTGGTAACATCCAGCAGCACCTGTAAACAGCACCAGGCAGATAGGTCTAACTCCCATTTTAATTTATCACAGTGCCCCAGTGCCAGAGGCATTGTGGGAAACTCCCCCTTTGCCATCTTTAAATGTCATTTCCCCTCTACATTATCTCCATGTAGGAAAGTGCCCCAATTTCAGGGCTAGATGAAGACATTTTGGCCTCTGAGGTAAACAAAACGATCAGCCAAAATGGCGCTTCCCATATGCTGAAGCACCGCAATAATAAGAACAGATGATACAGCTGGCCATTCACCACTTGCTGTGGAGCCCAAAATCTGTCACCTGAGGCAAGTTTTATTCCATTTCTCTTCATTTATTGCTAAAACACACAGGCCACTTTTCAACACAGGCGCGTTCCCAAGGCATCAAATGTAATAATAAAAACACTCCACTGTTAAATCCAACACGAAAATTAAAACAGCATGAAATATTAAGATAAGTAAGGGCAGAAGTAAAGTTGTAGACAAAAACCAGCTCCCACAAAAGAAGTAAACCAACCAGATATTACTATTCAATTAAAAGCTTGGGCATATAAAACAGGTTTTTCCCTGGATGTCTAAAATTTTAAAAAGACAAAGAAGAGGGTGAGACAGATCTCTCTGCGTTGGCCCAAATATGTTGGGCCTTCGGATCTTGTTGGACTCAACCTCCCATCGGCCCCAGGCCAGCATGCCCAATAGTCAGGGATTATGGGAGTTGTAGTCCAACAGTTCAATATATGATTTCTACTCCGGTGGGGAGTTTCCTGTCGACAAAGTGTAGGATCATGCCAATGAAAATAATGAACAGAGTTGCAACTACTCTATTCCGAACTTAAAAATGGAAAGCGTAATGCTGGTGGTCAACAAAAGAGGTTTAAAGACTGTCTCAAGGCAAATCTTTAAAAATGTACTATAAACACTGACAACTGGGAAACACTGGCCTGCGAGCGCTCCAGTTGGAGAACAGCCTTTACCAAAAGTGTCATGGACTTTGAAGACACTTGAACTCAGGATGCAAGGGAGAAACATGCTAAGAGGAAGGCACTCTTGGCAAATCCACACCGTGATCAACTTCCGCCTGGAAACCCATGTCCCCACTGTGGAAGGACGTGTGGATCCAGAATTGGCCTCCACAGTCACTTACAGACCCATTGTTAAAACCGTGTTTATGGAAGACAATCTTACTCGGCTACAAGTGTTTGCCAAAGAAGAAGAGTCCAAGTGTTTTAAGACTATGGAAGCTACCCTAGTTTAGGGATTTGCATTAATGCAGTGTCACACACACACACACAACCAAAAGAAGGTTTTCTCACTCTGGCGGCATTTATTTATATATATATAATGCTTTCCTATACAAATTATAACAACAGGCTGAAAGGGGGTGGGGGTAATGGCAGGATTTGACACCCCCAGTGACAACGTCCCTTTCCACATTCCGTAAGACATCATCACCCATTTCAGTCCAGGGAACAAGAGGGCAGACATGAACAAACAAACATGGCAGTCCCATCATGTCATGTTTTGCCTTGGATATAGAACCGAAAATTGGAGCTTACTTGTTGAATGTCCCTGGCAAAATACCCAGGAATTGGATCTCCCAACTTTGCTCGTATTCGTGGAATTTTGCTAATTCTGAGCACAGCAAGACTGGTGTGGGAGCTAAGATGCTTTGCGACAGAAACGCCAAGATTTATGGCATCCACATGTGATCATGAATGCTGCCCAAATGTGCTTTTTATTTACTCAAATGTGCATCTGGGTGGTCATTTTGTAAACTGTTTGCTGAGGCACGTCCCCAGACCACAGTGATCATTCGGCCACCAGGACAGCAAGAGCTCCTTATGCAATTAACCATCTCGGGACAAAGTTTCACTTTCGCTGGGAGTCCCTTGCATGCAAACAAGGAAAATATTCACCCTGTGATAAATTCAACTTGTAGCAACTTTGCTGTGTCAAAAAGGTAATGGTGTCATAAGGACTGCTGTGCTAGCCATCCCCATATCACAGGCTTCGCCTCAAATTGCTTCCTCCTCTAACTCTTAGAAGCAGGGCTTTTTCCATGGTGGCACCTTGCTTGTTGGAATGCCCTTCCAAGAGAAGCCTGCCCAACTTGCTTGTTCTGTTGGAGGCTTGGAAGTGTCAGGAAAGGTGCAAAATCATTTAATACTGCAAGACCTTGAAGTGTATGTAATTGAGCTATGCTACCGCTCCTAGGAGTCAAAAGGTTTTACTAAAAACTCCCCTGTTTACTTTGCTTGCCAATTCTGTGCCACCAGGTTGAGGTTCAGGCAGTGGCAGCAATGTTGCTACTTGAACCTTTCCTTTTTAGCTACTCCCGCATGAGGCCAGGAAACATTGCCTTCCCTCTGCTTTGGTACTGTGGCATTACTCCACTGCCAAATCTGATTGATTACATTGTATTTTCGGGAAGCCAAATCAGAGTGAGGGTAATATTTTTGTGCCATCGCTCTGAGCTGTCTTTGCAACATCACCATGTAGCCAAATCAGATCGGCTACATGGTGTTGTCATGAAGTCAGAGCACAGTATGGTATCATGCCATGTGGCTACAGTGGGATAATAGCTCAAAAAAGCAGAGAAGCACTACATCCAGTGTCCGATGAGCAAACATTTATTCACCTTTTTTTGCATAAAAAGGTCAAGGGACCCCTGACCATTAGGTCCAGTCGTGACCGACTCTGGGGTTGCGGCACTCATCTCGCGTTATTGGCCAAGGGAGCCGGCATACAGCTTCCAGGTCATGTGGCCAGCATGACAAAGCCGCTTCTGGCGAACCAGAGCAGCACACGGAAACACTGTTTACCTTCCCGCCAGAGCAGTACCTATTTATCTACTTGCACTTTGACATGCTTTCGAGCTTCTAGGTTGGCAGGAGCAGGGACCAAGCAACAGTCAGTGTGGTGTAGTGGTTAAGAGCGGTAGACTCCTAATCTGGGGATCCGGGTTTGCTTCCCTGCTCCTCCACATGCAGCTGCTGGGTGACCTTGGGCTAGTCACACTTCTCTGAAGTCTCTCAGCCCCACTCACCTCACAGAGTGTTTGTTGTGGGGGAGGAAGGGAAAGGAGAATGTTAGCCGCTTTGAGACTCCTTTGGGTAGTGATAAAGCGGGATATCAAATCCAAACTCTTCTTCTCTTCTTCAGTCCCAGCAAGGTCCCAGCATAGCCCCCTCCAATATCACCCAAATATGTTGTGGATTTTAAATTCTGAGCAGCCTTGAGGCCTCTTTTAGTCAAACTAGTGGAATATACTGGTAGTTATGATGAACAGAGACATTTTTTTGTAGTAAACCAGGATCCAGCATGAAAATCCCTTGTGCATAAGTAAATGCATGAGACCAACATGGCTTTAGCTGTCACACAGGTGGCAAAGCTCCATATTGCAGGGGGTTGGACTAGATGATCCTCAGGGGTCCCTTCCAAATCGGCAGTTCTATGTGCCCATTGCTCATGCATGGCAAACTCTAGCTGAGATTCATGCGATGCCCTACCCCGATATATATAGATACAGTGGTACCTTGGTTTACGAACTTAATCCGTTCCGGAAGTCCATTCTTAAACCAAAACCGTTCTTAAACCGAGGCGCACTTTCCCTAATGAGGCCTCCCGCCGCCGGTGCCCTTCCACGTTCGGATTCCATTCTTAGACCGAGGTAAAGCTCTCAAACCAGGACACTATTTCCGGTTTTGCGGAGTTTGTAAACCGAATCGTTCTTAAACCGGACTGTTCTTAAACCGAGGTACCACTGTAGAGAAGATTTCACCTTGGGGAAGATGCACAGTGGAATTTTGTTTGAGTCCAGAGTTCATATCTTTGTTCCTTTCCCATTGAGAATTTATGCCTCCTTTCCCCATTTACATTGCTGCACAGTTTCTAATACTGACTGACAGGCCCAGAAAAGACCCTTGACTCAGAGGGAGTCCCAGTTTCCCATTTGACTTGTGGGCCTTGCAAGCTCTGGTCCCCTGCTCCCTTCTTCCATTTACACCCTGATCTGCACAACAGCTGATCTAAAACCCCTTTTGATTTAAAGCAGGCATAGGCATCCTTGGTCTCTCCAGGTGTTTTGGAACTACAACTCCCATGATCCCTTACTACTGGCCCTGTTAGCTAGGGATCATGGGAGTTGTAGTTACAAAACATCTGGAGAGCCAAGGTTGCCTATGCCTGATTTGAAGCCAGAGAAAATCCCATAGAAATCAACAGAGAGCCCTTGGCATGATGGTAGAGGGTTAACCGCCACCCTTAGCAGGTTGCGATGATCAGCCAGCCCAGTTGGAAACGGCTTTTTGGCAAGGGGAGCTTGTCTGTATGCTACTTGGGAAAGAACCGGCACAAAAGCTGTTATTATGTAATCCTGGTTGGGACAAAGTTAATTGTGTTTGTGCAAATCACTTAGGAACAGAGCAACAACAGGACAACTTCCATCGGAGCGGGAACCGGACGAGGTGACACAATTCTCTCCAGGCTCTCTGCTGCTTCGGGAGCAGCCAGCTCCCCAAGCAAACTGACTTTGTGAATCCCAAAATCCTGTGCAAGATATTAGTGGGGTTTGGGATACTGTCTTGTGCAAGGCCCCCTTACCCTGCCTCTTCTAAGGTGGCAAAACACACAGAGAGACATGGCTCTGAATAGCAGCCAATCTTTCTGGCCCATTCAGACTAACTCGCACACGAGCACATTTCCTAAATCCATCTACCTTTAAAGGTAAAGGTAAAGGGACCCCTGACCATTAGGTCCAGTCGTGACTGACTCTGGGGTTGCGGCACTCATCTCGCATTATTGGCTGAGGGAGCCAGCGTACAGCTTCCGGGTCATGTGGCCAGCATGACAAAGCCGCTTCTGGCGAACCAGAGCAGCACACGGAAACGTTGTTTACCTTCCCGCTGTAGCGGTACCTATTTATCTACTTGCACTTTGACGTGCTTTCGAACTGCTAGGTTGGCAGGAGCCATCAACTTATACTTTCTGCCAATTTTTCTTTTTTGGGGGGGAGGGCCTACTTTGAGCAGAAAAGTTACTCGGGAGGAGGGGGAATAGTCCAGCAGGGTAAAAGTAAAGGCCCATTCACTGGCCAGACAGAGAGCACCCAAGAAAGGCATGGAGAGACGCAATAGCCGTCCTCTGCCAAGGGACTGCCTTTTTGCAGAGATTCATAGTTCTAGGCTTGGGGGAAATAGCTCCCGGGGCTTAAAACTTGCTGACCTCAAATGACAGGTGAGAAGCACAACCCAAAATGCAGCAATGAAACTGATAGCACGTTTGCAAAGCTAAGCAGGGGCTGGTATGGTTTCTAATTGGATGGGAGACCATGTGTTGAGATTCCTGCATTGCAAGGGCTTGGGCTAGATGACCCATGAGGGTTCCTCCCAACTCAACAATTCAATTGTTTTATAATTCTATGAAAAATGTGTCTTCCAGAGAGGCATGGCTCCCATCCCTTCCTTTGACTGATTTCAGGGGGTGGTTTGCCCCTCCAGATTTTGCAGGACTCAGAAACTTCCATGAGACACAGTCAGCAGAGCCAACAGGCAAGGAAGATGGGAGTGTCGCCCAACGACACCGGTAAGACCACACATTTCCCAGACCCACCTGCTGAAGTGCCTGATAAATGGGGTAAGTGAGGGGTGGAACTGGAGGTGGGGAGGAAGTGGAGGAGAGAATAGGCATAGCGGGCTTTGGGGCTCATGGGACTAGACATGGATTATCATGGGATCTCCAATTTTCTGCTTTGTACTTGAGATAGGAGGAGCTTGCCTGCCACTAGCAGGTCTGGAACTTGCACCCAGGATGGGGAAAATAATAATAATAATAAAAGATAAACAACTATCTGACTTTTAGAAGACATCTGAAGGCAGCCCCATTTAGGGAAGTTTGTAATGTTTGATGTTTTATCCTGTTTTTACTATTCTCCTGGGAGTTGCCCAGAGTGGCTAGGGGAAACCCAGTCAGATGGATGGGATAATAATAATAATAATAATAATAATAATAATAATAATAATATTGTGGGGATCAGTGCTCCTCATGCCTGTAAGGTTTTTCTTGCACAGTCCCTGTGGCATTGTTGTCATTAAAAATGCCAGGCTGTATTTTACTCCCATTTAATCCAGAGTTGCTGTTTCCAAGTAAAATAAGTTGTTTTAAAAACCAACAACCCATTTGCAATATCTTGATGGCCCATTTGCAACATTAAAGCCCCCACCAGGCTGCACAGTTCATACTCCTGTGAAACGTACAACCCTCTTGTGTTCCCAAGCTGTCTCCCGTCCCAGAACAAACTCTGCTGAGCTGGCCGGAGCAGGTGTGTTGTTCAGGGTGTTATGATCACAGACAAGCTCCCTTCTTCTCAGGTGCCCAGAGAGACCCAAACAAACTGGGAAATAGACTATACAGGGGAAGCAGGCCCCGGCTCAATGCACAAAATCAACACACTGAATAAACCAGAGAGCACCCGTTCCTTCGGATATCCTCCCCTTCCACCTCCAGTCTGAGAGATTTGATACACAAGCCTCTCCGTGAAAACAGTAGCTTTTCAAATGGAAGTCGCCTGCAGCAACAGGCTTGAGGGTGTGTCCTCAAACTGCTGCCAACGAAGGCTGGAAAGGATGCATCTTACACAGGCAGCTACAGCGAAGCGTTTCATACACAAACTCTGCCAGGGGACGGCGTCATATAATGTTGGTCCTTAAGATAGTGAGTACCCTTTCTCTTCTGCTCTCTGCCAAAAATGGAGGAAGTTTCTAGTCCTCATGAATCGCTTTTAGGCTGATTTGAATATGATTAGCATAACCTAAAGAAACTTGGGGACTGCCTTTATTTACTTGTTTCATGTTTCGATGCTGAGCTTTTGCCTACCAAGTCAGGGCGGCAAACATACCCCTGCCCCTCTCCAATTTTATGAGAAAAGTTAGGTTGAGAGATAGTGGCTTGTCATCAAGTTAGCATTGTGGACAAGATGGGTCTCCCCAATCGAGGTCCAGCGCTCAATTCACTACTGTACCTTCCTCTGACCAATGAAACTGGCTGGCTGGACAGGAAAAATGGTGCCTGAGTGCCAGGGGGCTCCGTGAGGCAAGTGGTTTAGAAACTGAGGCGAATTCACACCCCACTTCATGAGGGCCCCCAAATATCCATCTGCCGTGGGAGAAGGCCAGATTGGCTAGTGTCAGGGAGGCCCACAACCCACGAGGACAGCCCACTTTACCTTCCGCCCCACGGAAAACATAGGGCCCACCACTTTCACCATCAACCCTTACCCTTCGGACAGGTTTTGCAGCAGTGTCCTGGAAGCAGGATGGCATCATTGCAAGGAGGGGTGGGGCAGTCATGCTTAATGTTCTTACAGCTGACTTTGCCTGTCGGCTTCCCACGACGATTCCTCTGCTGTGGAAGGAAAGAGAAAATATTGATGATTGAGGACATGCATCTGAGGCATTGCGAGCTGTGCTTCCACATCTGTGCTGGACCTCGCAGAATATGCACCTCGTATCTCATGATCAGTTCCAGAGAAGCCTCACTTAACTCTTTTTTTAAAAAAGAAGAAGAAGAAGAAGAAGAAGAAGAAGAAGAAGAAGAAGAAGAAGAAGAAGAAGAAGAAGAAGTTTATGATGCAGAGATAAGTTCCGAAAGTTGCATACTGCATTGGCTGAAGGCCACTGCTGTTATGATAGCAAAATGCTACTGTCTATGGGTGCTTTCCAATTTCACACCAGGGAACGGTAGTAGTTTACACCTGTAAAAGCATCACCGTAATGCAATTATTTACAGCTATCCGCTCACATTGCCAAACTAGTGGTTCAGGAGGAAGGTTGAAAGAGAGATGAGCCTCAACGAGAGCTGAAAAGAACTTCACAAAACATTAAAATGTGACAAAATGTCCTACAATGATCCTCAACGTTTGAAAGTGGAATTCAAAACACGGAATCTGAATGTGAAATTTATTTTGAAATTTGCACGCGTTACCTGGCTTGCTGATTTTTCTCGATTATTTTTATCTTGACAGCTGTCAAATATGAAATATCAAATACTGGGAATATTGAATGTTGTTGCATCTCATCTATCGAATATGCTTACATATTCAATTTGTTTTTCATGTTGACAACTACAGTAAATACTGCCAAAGACCATTAAATGTCAAGCGGTCAAAAGTTCTCCTTACCAACCATTCAATAGTGTCAAACGCCCACTGTAATGTCAACTATCAAATTCTAGATTGTATTGCATGACAGCTCCCGTAGATGGTGATTTATCCATAACTGGATGCCACATATTCATCTCAAATATTTACTGCGTAATCAGTAAATAATCCAAGAATACCATGTGATTTCTTAATATCAACATCTGTCAAGGAGAAATGTGAGAGGTATCACTGGGAGCAAAATCATTTCACCTCCACTCCTGACTCTCCCAGCCCCAGGAGGAAGCAGTTCTGACAAGGGCATCTGCAGAATTTTTTCCAAGCAGAGCGGGGGAGCAGGCTAATTTATCTCATACACCAAAATGAGAAGATTAGGGCCTGTACTTTCTGTCTCACATCTCAGGCTCTGCTAGAAACTTTCTTTTCTTTTCTTTTAAAGAAAGATGGTAATCTGAGTGTTATGGCTCATCCAGGGGCAAGGAACTGGGTGAGCTTGTGGATGTCCATGTTTCTGATACAACAGCAGTGTGCAAAGAGTTGTATGATGCAAGTGGGACATCTCCTTCCACTGTGTGTGTGTGTGTGTGTGTGTGTGTTCATTTGTGTGGTTGTTTCCTGTAGGACTCTAACCCTCCAGGCTAGTGTTTCATTGCGGGCATATCCTGCAACATGTTCTTGACAGCACATCAATGGTGTCTTTGTTCTGCCTTAGGTTGCTCTCTCCGTGCTTCCCCAGGGCTACTGCATCATTGCTGTCTGGAGGGGTTGTTGCGCAACAAAAGCAGGACAAAAACAAACCAGGACATTCGTGGTATAAAAAGCTATGGAATTATGAAAGAGGGATTGCATGTGACCAGCCTGAGAGAATAATCAGTGCACAAATAGTTACAAATGTGCCATACAAAAATAGTGTATGGGGGGGGGGGGGCATTAGAGGTTCAAGAACTTCCCCCATCATGAATCAATATAATAAATTCAGTGCAAATTCTGCATTCACAGAATCATAGGACTCTAGAGTTCGAAGGGACACAAAAGGTCATCTAGCCCAGCCCCCTTCAATGCAGGAATCACAGCTAAAGCATCCCTGACAGGTGGCCATACAACCTGTTTTAATAACTCCAATGAGGGCGAGCCCACCACCTTCCAAGGGAGTCCGTTCTACTGTTGAAAAGCTCTTACCATCAGAAAGTTCTTCCTAACGTTTCATGGGAATCCCCTTCCTTGTCATTTGAATCCATTGGTTTGGGTCCTACCCTCTGAATTAGCAGAAAACAAGCTTGGTCCCTCTTCCATCTGACAGCCCTTCAGATATTTGAAGGTGGCTATCGTATCAACACTCGGTTTTCTCTTCTCCAGGCTACCAAAGCCAAACAGTACTATCTAGGGCGGACCGTAGAGCAAAGCTACCGTGTTTCCCCCTTTTTAAGCCGTAGTCATAATATAAGCCAGGGCAGGATTTTTAAACTTTGTAAAATTTAAGACATACCCCGAAAATAAGCCATAGGTCTACCTGCAGGGTCGGCGCCCAGCAGCGCCGCGCAGAATGCTGGATCGAGGAGCCGGTCTGCAGGGTCAGCGTCCAGCAGCGCCGTGCTGGATTGAGGAGGTGGTGTTCCGTGTGGCGCTGCTGGGCGCCGACCCTGCAGGCCACTTCCTCGATCCGGTGCTCAGCGCAGCGCTGATCGGCGCCGACCCGGCAAGCCGCCGGATCCACTCTGCTGTAAAAAGCACAATAGCAGTGGCGGCGGCAACAGCAGCAATTAAAGCAAAGCTGAAGAACCTGAGTGAAAACGAGGAAGAAAGTATTTAGACGAACTGGATGAAAAGAGAGCAAAAGCGGCCGCCGCCCACGCCATTTCCCCGCTTTGATTTTTTTCAAGGCGATCGAACGAAGCAATGCGGGAGCCTGATTGGCCTCGGATCGAGGCAGACCGCAGGGAAACCGCGGGGTGGGGGAGCCGGGAAGCGGCACTCAGCGTCCGGCTGCAACTGCACCTACAGAAGCGAGGTTTCTGCAAGGCATCCAACATGGAAGGGCGAGTAGGGAGGCTGGAGGAGATGGGGGCGAGGATCATGGCCCTGGTGCAGAGGTTCTGCCTAGCGCCGGGGCTCCTGAGAAGCCTTGCGAGGGAGGAAAGGAGGTGAAGCCGAAGCCACTTCCACGGCCTCCTCCTCCTCCCCCCCGCCTCCTCCCCCCCCTCCTCCTCCTCCTCCTCCCCCTTTGCCATCGCTGCCTCTTCTCCTCGCTGCAGCGTCTCCCGCTCCCGGGTCCCGCACACTGAAGCGCAGGCGGATGGAGGTTCACTCTGCACAGGATTGGGCTGCCCTATTGCCTTTAACCCTCTTGCGGGGCTGGAGGGAGGAAGCAATGCACAAAAGGAGGCGCAGGCATTTGATCCGACTGTGCGCTTTGGTTTGGGGATCTGCCGTTTGGGTCAGTTAACTTTCGTCTCCTCGCTCGCGCACAGTGCCATCCTGCGCATTCAGTGGCGTGCTTTACCCCCAGGGGAAATGTGTGCGGCGGCGGCGGCAGCAGCAGCAGGATCGCAGCCGAAACTGGTCCCTGGCTGTCAGAGCTCCGCTGAACTCCACGGGGCTTTCTTCTGAGTTAGGAGCCATAGGATCGCGCTGCAAGTGGCTGGGACTCTGCAGCCTCCTCTGTTGTGCATTTAGAAGGAAACGCAGCAGCAGAAGCGGCACGTCTTTATTTTTGGGGGCCATCTGATCCGGGTGTTTTTTTAAAAAATAAATCGAATAAATGTAGATTGCTGTACCATACTTAATAAAAAAATAAGACATCCCCTGAAAATAAGCCATAGTGTGTTTTTTTAAGGAAAAATAAATATAAGACGGTGTCTTAAAAAGGGGGAAACACGGTAATCCGTCTGCTTGCCTCTCCAACTGCACCAGAGATGAATCCTGTGCCCCAGCACTGCCCTCTCCCTGCAGCCGGGACAAACAGCGACGGCAGATTTACTTCAGGAAATTGTCTTGGAGCATATCGTGCAGCAAAGGACGTGCCAGAGCATTTTGAGCTATTGCGGAAAGGAAATAATGTGACTGCGTCCAAAAGTACAGGCACTTCCCCAGTAAAGGGCGCCTGCAAGTGGGGTGTTTATGAGATCTGCTTTCCCAGCCTCCCTGTTATTTATGAATTTGTTTGCACCCCCCACTTTAAAAAAAGGTGGGGGGGACAGTACATGAGGCAACTTATGCAAAATATCATCAAAGAACAACACAATAATTTAATACAATCTGAAAAGAAAATAATCAACAAATAGACCAATAGATAAACAAGCTGAAGTGTGTGTGTGACTATCTACATTTTGCAGGACACTATAATTTCCTGTTTTGCAGCTGATGGGGGATTAGGTGAGGGCCTTGTCCAAAAAAGACATGCAAATGACAGAACAGAATTGCAAGCCAGAGCCCCACTCTGAAATCCCAGCTCTCTGATCACTGCAGTTAGCCTTAGCATCATTCTTGTTATTAATAACCTGTCCTTCGCCAGAAGGTGTGACTATGGCACGTCACAGCAGTGCAAAACACAACATTAAAAACTGTTTAAAATCAATAGAAGAGGCCTGAGGCAAGGCACATACCTTGAAGTGATTAAGGTGTGTGTGTGTGTGTGTGTGTGTGTGTGTGTGTGTGTGTGTGTGTGACAGAAAGAAAAAGAAAGCAGTTTTCTACATTACATTAAAAATGAGTGACTAAATGCACTTTTGAGCCTCTCTCAGGGAGTAATGAAGGTGGGAGGTCTGGGATGAGCAATTCCTGGTCTTCCCTCCCCCTGCCCCAAACAGGGTAAACGCAGCTGTGTGTATGCAAGGAGGGGAGATGGTTTGTTTCAAATGTATCTACCTTTAATTTCTTTTTTTTCTTTTGGAAAAAACCCACAGGAGATAATCTGGTCATGGCTCTCCTGTGGACTCACCTAGTTTGGAACTCACTCAGTATTTGTGTGCCTGCGTAACTGTTGTCCTACAGAAGAGAACAGAGTTTCCTGAACTTCCAGTTCCCAAAGCAGACCTTAGATTTTATTTACGGTATTTATTTTTTAAGGTGTTTTAAAGTGAGAACTGGAAGCACAGATTGTCACCCTACGAAAAAAAAGGAGGGGCGGGGAGGCTAACTCGGACAAAAGCATGAAAAAGCTAGTTGTTCTCAAAGGAGACCACCTTCTGCTTTTCTGTGTTCCTGACTGGAAAGAGGCAAGCTCAACACAGGGTATCATGCAATGGCTTTGGCTGCTTCCGGGACATGACTCTGCTTCGAGGGTAAATAGTGGCGGAAGTGGCTGGTTCTTGCTGGGAGGATGGCAAGGAGGCCAACAGCAGGTGGCGCCAGAGCCAGTGAGAGGCAGAACCAACTACCGTAATATAGTTGTACCTCAGGTTACAAACACTTCGGGTTACAGACTCCGCTAACCCAGAAATAGTACCTCGGGTTAAGAACTTTACCTCACTTCTGTATGCCACAACAGCAGCAAGATTATTAATTGCCAAGAATTGGAAGACAGAAGAAATACCAACTATAGATGAATGGCAAATGAAGATGATGGACTTTATGGAACTCGCCGAACTGACTGGGAGAATCCCCGACCAGAAAGAAGAGAAGGTGGAAGAAGATTGGAAGAAGTTTAAAGCATATTTGAAAAAAATATTGTAATATTTAATATTTTGAAACTCTTAAGGAAGTTGATATAGGCTATCGGAGTAGAAAAAGGAGTTATATGTTGTATTTTAATCTAAGTTTAAGATTTATGATGAGAATTTTTTAATATAGTTAATAAGTTGATGTAGATATATTTTGGATTTTAGAAACTGCTAAAGAGGATTAGAAGTGGAATTCAGATGGGGGCACTTGGGGAAGTCACCTAACAAAGTTAAGAAAAAGTAGAAAATAATAAGAATTATTGTGTGTTGTTTGTTGTTTTCTTTGTTTTTTGTTTGTTTGTTCTTATAAAATGAATAAAAATTATTTATATATATCAGGCATGTCCAACAGGTAGATCATGATCTACCAGTAGATCGCTGGATGTCTGTGGTAGATCACTGGTAGATCATTGGGTCCCCCCAAAGAAGCTGTGGCTCTGCTAAAAAAAGCTCAACATTTTACCTCCTCCCTGAAAAGACTCAACAACTTTGACCTGAACTCCAAAAAAAGGGGGTAGATCACTAACTCTGTGAGTAGATCGCAGTCTCTTGGGAGTTGGCCACCCCTGATATATATATAAAAAGAACTTTGCCCCAGGATGAGAACAGAAATCACGTCGTGGCGTCGTGGCAGCAGCGGGAGGCCCCATTAGCTAAAGTGGTACCTCAGGTTAAGAACGGTTTCAGGTTAAGAACAGACCTCTGGAACGAATTAAGTTCATAACCAGAGGTACCACTGTACCAAGTTTCCTCCCTGCTAAAAGGGCAAAAGTGAGACTTAAGGAGGAGGAATCAGAGAGACAGTGCTATGCCTTGGATGCATTGCAAGCAGTGATGTTGTGGTCCAGGGAGTAGGGGAAACCCTTATTGGGATGTTTTTAATGTTTGATGTTTCAATATTTTTTATATGTACTGTAAGCTGCCCAGAGTGGCTGGGGAAACCCAGCCAGATGGGCAGGGTATAAATAATAAAATTATTATTATCATCATCATAGGTGGAGGATTTGGGGGGGAGGTGAGTTTGTGCTGAAACCAGCCTATAGCACAAAGGGAAAAGTCCCCATTATAGCTCCGCCCATCTCTGGCCCCTGGCCCCGCCCACTGGTACTCTGCAACCCTCCGAAAGGTTGCTCAAAAGGGAATGTGGCCCCCGTGCTGGAAAAGGTTCCCCAATCCTGCTCTTGGGTTCTGCAGCAACCCCCTCCCACATCTGGAATAAAACTAGGGAGGGAAAAGAATCAGAAATAACCACTTACGGGCTCGCAGGAGCAGACCACGCAGTGCATGATGCCAAAAGGCTCGCCCAAGTCAGGATGCCAAGTGTCCTCCAGGGCATAGGATCTGCCACCGAAAGAGCAGCCTAAAAGAAATGGGGGGGGGGGGGAGAGGAAGAGTTTTGAATGTTCCTGAAAGCCTCATATGAAGTTGCCTCTATTTAAAAAAAAAACCTATTTATTGATTTTGCACCAAAAAAACACAAAAAAAACACTTTACAGATTTTGGCATAGACCATAAATAATTTTATCCATTGACTTACCGTACCCCATTTCCATGGTTACCATATTTACCCTTAAATGATGCATATTTCACTTATAATATTCAATACATCCATTCTAACCTATTTATCTTAATAAATAACGCTGATGCTCCTATTTCAAGTTCTGTTGTCTCTAATCTTTGCTGTTAATCTTGCCAGTTCCACATAACTCCGCCATTTTCAAAAGCCTTATCCCAGAGGCAGGCCACTGGGCCACTTAGCTGAGCACTGACTGGCAGCAGCTATCTGAATCCAGCCCCAAATCTGCTGCTTCTGATCCTTTTAACTGGAGGTCCTTGCAGTGGGCCCTTGCAAGCCTCCTGCCTTCACCCCTTTAAGCCACCCAGCATCATAAATGGCCTAGGACCACAATACCTCAAGGAACACCTCTCTCTATATGAACCAACCTGGACCCTGACATCAACCTCTGAGGCCCTTCTTCACCTCAGGTCTGCAGGAAATGTACGGTCTTCCAGCTGCCTGCACCCCCTCCTCCAAATATATTCAGTTCCCTAAAAGCACAGGGTGTCTGCTGACACACCCAGGTCCACCCAGCAACCTGCAGTGCTTGCCCTGCCCTCAAGGCTTCCTTTCTTAGAATCAAAGAACTGTCAAATTGGAAGGGACCCCATGGATCATCTAGTCCAACCCCCTGCAATGCAGGAGTACGCAGCTGTCCCATAAGGGGATCGAACCTGCAATCTTGGCGAGCACCATGCTCTAACCAACTGAGCTGTCCAGTTCAATTAGGACTCAACAGACTTTATAACCTTCAAACTTCTTCTCAGCGCCAAAAAAAGCAGCGATGAAGGAAAGAGCAACTGCGGGAATTCCAATTCATCAGTT
The DNA here is from genome assembly GCF_965207765.1 of Zootoca vivipara. Classification (NCBI taxonomy): domain Eukaryota; kingdom Metazoa; phylum Chordata; class Lepidosauria; order Squamata; family Lacertidae; genus Zootoca; species Zootoca vivipara. The sequence goes on along the minus strand of NC_142588.1, from coordinate 89,785,583 downwards.
GGGAAAATAAAAATGCGGCTGCCTTCTACGATTGGTTTGAAGACTTATACAAACTCGCAACATATGAACAACTTGCATATAAACGCAGATTTGCCATGGTCAAATTCAATGATACAGTATTTGGAATCCATTCTTGCAAATACTGTAATATTTTAAGATCTGGTGAAGTACAATAACAACCTTGTCAAATATACAGTTTTGTGGGTTTTCCCTCTCCCCCCTTTATTTCCCCTTCTACACGGGTTCTGTTCCTCCTATTTCTTTTCCTCTCTTTTAATTAAATCTCAAAATGTTTAGTGCACATACAATTATGTACTTTTTGAACTTATAATAAAGATGTTTAAAATTGAACAAATAAAAGAGCAACAGCAGGCAGGGACAGGGGTACACTTACCCCATTACTGATCAGACACCCCCAATTTGGAATCAGGATGGAACCAGAGCTTCCAGTTGTAAAGCGTGTGTTTAATAATGAGCGGACTTAACAATGGATTCCTATGCGTGTTTAACTCAGAAATAAGTTCACCAATTCTCAATGGGGTTCACCATTTCCAGGTACTGTACAGGATTTCAGCCCTAGGCCCAAGCATCACCTCTTTCCCAAACATTCTCTATCTCGCATCTCAAGGACATAGTTCCCAATCCACTCTCTTAATTCCTCCCTCCATGTGCCCTAACCCAGCCTATGTAGACCTGCTGCATGGGCGTGTAGACAGTGGGTTTTTTTTTGGGGGGGGGGTGCAGGAGCAAGCATATCCCTAAACATTTTGTGAATCTAAGTTTGGCCTCATTGAGGGGCAGTATTTCAATATGAGTAGGAAAATGAGAGTACCCCTAAACATTTTTTTAGGAAAAAAAAGCACTGGGCGTATATGATGGGGGCAGGGGGGCAGCTCCCCCATCAAATAGAACAATAAGAATAACTAGCTGACGAATCACATCAGTTCTGTCCCCCCAAAAGTCCTGCCCCCCCCAACAAAAATCCTGGCAACGCCTAATAATTTTTATACCTACTATGTAAATGTTGACTGGATGCTCTCTAATAGGACCATTAAAGACAGTGTGGTGTAGTGATTAAAGTGCTGTGACTCACACCTGGGGGGCTAGGGTTCAAATCCCCGCTTGGCCATGGAGCTCACTGGGTGACTTTGGACCAATTACTGCCTCTCAGCCTCTCCTGCCTCACAGGGTTGTTGTGAGGATGAACAATTATAATACTAAGAAACAACAAGGCAGGTCCCTGCCTCAAGAAACATACAAATCTAAATAAACAAGATAAATAAATAAATTTCCAAGGCGGGAGAGGAATGGAACAAGAAGAGGTACATGAATAAATAAAGTGATTAATTTGGATGTTGATATATTTCATGTCGACGTGGGTTTTTTTTTAATTGGTATTTTTAATGAATAATTTTAATGGACAGGCTTTTGTTGATTAAGTGATATATAAATCTTGCTCAATAAAATAAATATGCATTTCAGTTAGAATCCTAGAATTGTAGAGTTGGAAGGGACCCCCGAGCGTCATCTAGTCCATCCGCCTGCAATGCAGGAATCTTTCTGCCAAATGTGAGGCTCAAACCGGACCCTGAGATTAAGAGTTTCACACTCCACCGACTGTTACAACCGCTTAGGGCTGCTTTGCAATAGTTGAGCTGGTGATCCCTCCCCAATTCCTTTCCTCCACATTCCTTCCCACCCTGATTAAAGATAAAATAAAGTCTTTGGTCAGGGAACCCATTTTCCCAACCACTGATCCATCAGGACTGCTGCATAATCTTAGGGACACCTAATGTGCATCGCCAGTTCTTCACCTGTTGCAGGACCTTAAAGGTGAAAGTCCTGTGACTTGTGCGTGTTGAGCCGTGATACCTGTTGAGCCGCGCCTCGACCCGCTCGACATTCCTGCAACCTCACAGCAGCACCCAGGACTGCACATCTAGACACTGAACGTGTGTGGGTGTCTTGCGTGGAATAGCTCTGGGCAAAGCCTTGGGGGTGGGGGTCGCCTTGCAAGAAACTTTTCTTCCTACCGAGATTCGTGCCATCTGCTGCGTTTGGTGCCTCCCGTTGCACGCTGGCCCCTTACACACACACACACACACACACACGACGAGTCACCCTCTCAACAGGCATCCCTGTACCCACAACCAGTCCATTTCCCGCCTGTCCCTCTTGGAAGCGCGCTCCTCGCCCGTCGGTAACCCGCCCGCGTTCGTCCCAGCGGCCCGGGAGGCTTCCTAAACGCCCGCGTCCCCGCCGGCCTCGACGTGGTTGCCGCCCGGCCAAGAGGTGCGGGCACAGGATCTTCGAAATCGGTCCATGGAAGCAAATGGGAGCGAGGCTCGCCTTCCGCTGCCCGGGCAGCTGTGCCAACCAAGCAAGGGAGACGGGGCTGGGTGCACCCTTCCGAGGGGTGGCCCATCTCCTGCAAAGAAGCCTCCGCCACCCGCGCGTCCCAGGAAGGAGGAGGAGGGTCCTACCTACCTGCCGCCCCCTTGGAGGGCAGAGGGTCCGCCGATTCGGGCTGGATGGGCAAGAGGGGCTTGGGCGGGCGCGGGGCTGAGCCGTGGCCCGGCCACACGAGGGCGAGCGGCGGCAGGAGCAGCAGCGCCGCGCCCAGGAGGGTCATTGCGGCGAGGCAAGCGCGGGATCCCGGAGCGAGTCACCGTCCCGTCTGGCCCCGACGGACTTTATAGGCGCCGGCGTGGACCAAGCGGCGCGGAGGGGGCATCTCCTCGAGCAAACAAAGGCGGCGGCACATCGCGGCCCCGGCGGGGGGCCCGCTCAGCACCGCCGCGGGGGGGTGGGGGTGGGGAGAGGGGGGGAAGGATCGGGGAGGCGGAGGCGACGGATTGGGCCCCCTCCCACCGCCTCCGCCTCTCGTCCTAGCCCTCCGCGCAGTCCTGGACGGGACGTCCTCTCGTCGGCACGGGAGGGAGGCTGCCTGGCCCGCCGCCGCTGTCGCCGCTCCGGTCCCTCCCGGGCTCCGCTGCTGCGGGAGGACGAGGGCGCCGCCGCGGGGCAGGCCGGACCCGGGCAGGGATAGGCAGGGCGCCCGACGGCGCGGGAGGAGAAACGCGGCGGCGAGGAAAGGAAACGGGCGGGACGCGGAGAGGAAAAGCTCCGCCCGCGCTGCTGGGCGGAGGCGGGGGAGCCACCGCGCGGCGCCCACGGTGCTGGATCCACCGCGCCCGCACCTGGGCTTGCCCGCCTTCCCTGCACCCATCCACGGTGAACGGATCTCCCCTGTAAAAGTTCCTGGTGAGGGGGCTGGCCAACTACAAGCTCCCTCACAAATCCTGAAAATCTTTTCCCGTGGGTCCCCCGAGTCACCCACCGGCCGCCGACGATTTCCTTGTCACAGGGGCCCCCATGCGCCCCCAGCACGTCCCATTCAGATGTGTCCTCTACCCGCGCCTATTCACACCCGAAAATTGTGCCTGCTTCCATAGGACGGCATACAGTATTACCGGTATTATAAACGCTCAGGATGCTAAAAGACACCCAGGAGGGCTTCCCCACCAACAATTCCCAACCAAGCCACACTAGAAAGCCCTTACTCCCACCGTCTAGTCCTCTTCTGAAATCTGTATTTTGAACTCTGAATATCGCTCCACTCCATAGCAGGCTACCCTTCATTACCACAATCTGCCCAGAAAGGCTTTGAAACATGAAGGACAGCCCTGCAGGATCAGGCCCATCTCATCCAGTATCCTTTTCTCACCTTGATCAGCTCCCCTCCTGCCCTTTCCACTTTGCTGCCCCCAAACAGTGGCCTCATGCCACCAACCTGCCTTCTGCTGCATAGGCATGAGGTTATGCTGCGATTCCCAAAATGCTCACACTCAGACATGAAATGTCCCTCATGTCTTGCGCCCGAAGACTCACACTCCCTTCCTCTCCCAGAAAATCATCACTCAGCAGTCCTTCCCAAAGGGGTCCCCTGCTTCAGCTCCCTGAAACCTAGGATGGGGCCCTTGAGATGTCAGACTTGAGGTGTCCCTGCAGCTGGCTGCATAGATCTACTCCTGCATCTCATTGGAAGAAACTGGATAAATCGTCCAGCAGGGGGCGAGTGGAGCTCTCCGTGACTGATCACCTGTGAGGAGAAGGTTTTGGATGAGGAAAGAGGCCAGAATTAAATGATGGAAGTTTGCCATAAGAGTGTCTCTGAACTGAAAATGACACGAGGCACACATGTTAAAGTTAATATGATTTGAAGCTTTGGGATTTTGGGGCGCAGGGGAGAAAAGGACTCTGGCTCTGGTAGAAGCCCGTGTTTTGCATACAAAAGATCCCAGGTTGAATTCCTGACATCTGGGAACAACTTCTGCTCCTGCCCTTGAAGAATTGTGGCGAGTCAAGTCAAAGGCTAGGCAGACAAACTGCCCAAAATCTCAGAGCTACCCCCCCCCACCCAGGTGGCATATGATGCAACTCTGAGCTAGATGCCCAAACATTGAGCAGGCCCATGTGACACACATACAGTATTTGCATTCAAATTGCATACATTCATTCACTGATATCACAGCCATCGGTGATTGGTGGTGCTGTGCTTGCCTCTGCCTACTGCAGCTTCCACCGGCAGGCCGGAAGCATAGGAAATTGATCAGCATTCTGGCACAAATTCTTCCTAACACACATGTTTGTATGCAGCTTTATTATTAATTAATTAAATACATTTGTAATTATCCGAAGATCCCAGGGCGGTTTACAACAGAAAAAATATTCACTTTTTTTTTTTGCAAAGCAATTTCCCCTGATGTAATGCATTTGTGTGTGTTATGTTCACGAATATGTGCATTTTTCTATTTACCAGGGAATATGCACTTTTGCACACGTTGCTTGGCTGGAGGCATTGCCTTGCAAAATTTGGGGAAAGTGCAAATTGCGTAGCGTAGCTGTGTTTCAGTTTCTGCGTTGCTTCGGGATGTGTGAGGCAGGTTAGGTTCGCCTTTCTGTGTGAGCTATTTTGCCTTCCTCTCCCATCCCAACGCAACAACCCCACTGTATCATATGCAGGTTGTACCGAGGCTTAGAAAAAAATCATTTTAAGGGTAGGGAGATAGAGAGGAGATAGAGAGAGAGAGAGAGAGAGGCCCACAAGGAGTGTCCCACTCCCACCATCCTCTCTGTAGGAAAAAACAGGCAGCCTACCGAAGCCTCAAAACCAGCAGATGCTTTGGAAGCTGCAGCCTTGGTGAGTCACGGGGGGGGGGGGGGACACAACAGAGCCATCCTCCTCTGCTGCAAATCCATGTGGCAAGGAATCAAACCTCTTTTTTTCAACATTTCTCCCTCCCCTAGAACCAAGTAACTAGGCTGAACGCACTGAGGCCTGCTCCCTTGAGAGACAATTTCAGTAAAACAGGGAGAGAGAGAGAAAGATCTAATAATTCACATTAGACATGGGAATTTTGGATTCTATGGCAATATTTGCACATCTGAAGCCCAGTCGCAAGGTAACCGAAGGGAGGTGCGGGAGTGGAAGTGGGGAAGAGAGGCACAAGGCTGAGCCGAGGATGATGGTGCAGGAGGGAACCAGCTGTGTTTTGTCTGAAACACATGGACTTAATATTATTTCCCTCATATTCAGCATGATTGAGCTATGCCCCGGGATCGCCTGTAGGAACTTCCTGTGAAGTAACATGGTGGGCTGAGGAGGGAGGGAGGGAGGCATTTGCCAGGTGTTCAGGAGCAAAAGACTTTGGGGAGAGGATGACAGGCTATTTGTTTTATTTCTTTTTTTGGGGGGGGGGTCCTTCTTAATTATAGAAAACACACCCTCACTCAAACCTCGAAAGTAATAAAAAATACCTACGGGTTTTAAAAAACACCCAATAAAAATATCCAGCTTGTTTTCTGCCAACAAATGCAAATATCATCACTTCTGGGATGTATGGGGTGTTAGGGGAGGGCTAGTACCTCGGGGGGGGCGCTCCACGTTCCTTCTGGGGTAGTTTCTCCACCTTTGGTCCCCACCCTGCTCTCAGCTCTCACCTGCGACCCCTAGAAGCTGACAGCATGCGACAGTGACTACACTTCAATTATGTGGGGTGGGGCTTAGCTGCGCCCCCCTAATATTTTATTCAAGTTGGCATCCCTGAAGGGGAGGTAAAATAGTACTGATAGGTAAAAAACTAGCACCGTGGCCCATCTCAGGCCAACTTCCAGGACAATATTATTCGTATTTATTGCATGTCCCAATTTGCTCAGCAGAATTTGCTCCCATGCAATTGCACAGAGGTCTGCAGCTTTAAAGGGTCGTTTTTCCATGCTGAACTGACGTTTGGCTAGGTCCTGAGAATTCTCTGCTACGTTAGAGAGCCTTTCCTACCAAAAGAAAACAGCTGTTTTAGCAACCTGTTTTAGCCCTCTGATGCAACAGGGTAGGAATTTTAAGCAAGCCTGCTGGCTTCGCTGACTTCACTCTTGTTTCCCTTTGTGAAGAATATATGTATCATCGTCGAAAGTGAGATTGCTCGGAGTTTATTTGTTGAGTCAGATGTTTTGATTCTGTCTACTTAATTTAACATGGCAACCTCCTCTGGGCAGGGACAGAATGAATGGTTTATGTTTTATGGCACTTCGAGAGCAACTAACCATCACTTGCAGTGCTGTTAAAATTCCTGCAGAAACACATCTGCATGGAAACCGTCTACAGATAGATCTCCATGCAAGGTTAACAAGTACAGATGGATGGTCAGTCCATGCGCTCGAGCTAGGAAGCAACAATGGCCCACTGCTTCCTAGTGTTGGATCATCACATGCACAAGTCATGAAATATATGCACTAATTACTGCATAGTGAATTCTGATTTTACATTTTCACCCGACTTTCATTTTCATTACATTGAGTTACTCATACACCACTTAGAGGCGGTTGTAATTAAGTAGTAGATAAACTTTTGAAATAAATTTACTGATTATTTATCTTATTTCACAAACTTTATATACTGCCTGATTGTAAAAGAACAAACAAACAAACCTGGGAGTGGCCGCTGAGATCACATAACTCCGGTCCTTAAAGACCTACATTGGCTCCCAGTACGTTTCCGAGCACAATTCAAAGTGTTGGTGCTGACCTTTAAAGCCCTAAACGTCCTTGGCCCAGTATACCTGAAGGAGCGTCTCCACCTCCATTGTTCAGCCCGGACACTTCCCTCCCTGTGAGAAGTGAGGTTACAGGGAACCAGGCAGAGGGCCTTCTCGGTGGTGGCTGTGGAACGCCCTCCCATTGGATGTCAAGGAAATAAACAACTATCTGACTTTTAGAAGATATATGAAGGCAGCCCTGTTTAGGGAAGTTTTTAATGTTTGACGTTTTATCGTGTTTTTAATTTTCTGTTGGGAGCCGCCCAGAGTGGCTGAGAAAACCCATCCAGATGGATGGATGGGGTATAAATAATAAATTATTTTTATTGTTATTATGCAAAAAAACAAAGCAGTGACATTATCAGTAAAAACCATTAAAAGCAACTGTTTAGAACTCTTGAAAATATTGCTTGCATGCATATCCCAGGTTTCCTGAAGTAAACAGTACATAAACAGTTACAGGTAGGTAGCCGTGTTGGTCTGAGTCGAAGCAAAATAAAAAAATTCCTTCAGTAGCACCTTAAAGACCAACTAAGTTTATATTTTGGTATGAGCTTTCGTGTGCATGCACACTTCTTCAGATACACGTGTATCTGAAGAAGTGTGCATGTATCTGTGCGTGTGCGTGTGCATGTATCTGTGTGTGTATCTGAAGAAGTGTGCATGCACACGAAAGCTCATACCAAAATATAAACTTAGTACATAAACAGATACATAAGAGTAGACAATGCATATATTTGTATACAAATGTGTATGTATTGCTATAAAATTATGCTGCATAAATATAGTACAGCATGGGATTATATGCATATAGCGGCTTTCGTGTGTATAAAATTTTGTGTATGATTTTGCATATCATACAGCAAACTAAATATGACATAATAGGCATCACTGAAACCTGGTGGGATGAGTCTCATGACTGGAATGTAGTAATAGAGGGATACAATCTATTTAAGAGAAATAGACCAAACAGGAAAGGAGGAGGAGTAGCTTTATATGTTAGGGATATGTATACCTGTGAAGAGATCCAGGATTTAAAACTTCAAAGCCAAATTGAGAGTATCTGGGTCAAAATTAAGGGAGAGAAAAACAACAGTGATCTCATTGTGGGAGTTTACTATAGATCCCCAAGCCAAACTGAGGACACAGATGATGCCTTCCTGGAACAGATGGCCAAGCATTCCAAAGGAAGTGAGATAGTAGTAATGGGGGATTTCAACTATCCTGATATTTGTTGGATGTCAAACTCAGCCAAGAGCATAAGGTCGAACAGATTCCTCACTGGCCTTGCAGACAACTTCATTGTCCAGAAAGTGGGAGAAGCAACAAGAGGATCAGCCATTTTAGATCTGGTCCTAACCAATAGTGATGACTTGGTTAGTGGGGTAGAAGTGGCAGGATCATTAGGTGGGAGTGACCATGCTCTTCTGGAGTTTATTATCCAGCGGAAAGGAGCAACCAAGCATACTAAGGTCCAAATTCTAGACTTTAAGAAAGCCGACTTCAGAAAACTTAGGGAAATGCTGGGTGAAATCCCATGGACAGTAATACTAAAAGGGAAGGGAGTTCACGATGGTTGGGAGTTTGTTAAAAGGGAGATATTAAAAGCACAACTTCAGGCAATACCAATGAGACGGAAACATGGAAGGTGCCTAAAGAAGCCAGGCTGGCTATCTAAAGAACTTTTGACTGAGTTAAGATTTAAAAGGGATATGTACAAAAAATGGAAAAGGGGGGAAATCTCCAGAGAGGAATTCAAACATATAGCCAGCACGTGTAGAGACAAAGTCAGAAAAGCTAAAGCACAGAATGAACTCAGGCTCGCCAGAGAGGTTAAAAGCAACAAAAAGGGCTTTTATGGGTATGTCCGTAGCAAAAGGAAAAACAAGGAAACAGTGGGGTCACTCAGAGGAGAAGATGGTGAAATGCAAACAGGGGACAGAGAAAGGGCAGAACTCCTCAATGCCTTCTTTGCCTCAGTCTTCTCCAAGAAAGAAAAAAACGCCCGACCTGAAGAATATGGAGCAGATGATTCAGCAGGGGAAACACAGCCCAGAATAAGTAAGGAGGTAGTACAAGAATACTTGGCTAGTTTAGATGTATTCAAGTCTCCAGGGCCAGATGAACTACATCCAAGAGTATTAAAAGAACTGGCAGAGGTGATTTCAGAACCACTGGCAATAATCTTTGAAAATTCCTGGAGAACAGGCGAAGTTCCAGCAGACTGGAGGAGGGCAAATGTTGTCCCTATTTTCAAAAAGGGGAAAAGAGAGGACCCAAACAATTACCGCCCAGTCAGCCTGACATCAATACCAGGAAAGATTCTAGAGCAGATCATTAAGCAAACGGTCTGTGAGCACCTAGAAAGAAACTCTGTGATCACTAAAAGTCAGCATGGGTTCCTGAAAAATAAGTCATGTCAGACTAATCTGATCTCATTTTTTGACAGAATTACAAGCCTGGTAGATGAAGGGAACGCTGTGGATGTAGCCTATCTTGATTTCAGCAAGGCCTTTGACAAAGTGCCCCATGGTATTCTTGTAAAGAAGCTGGTAAAATGTGGGCTAGACAATGCTACCATTCAGTGGATTTGTAGCTGGCTTACTGACCGAACCCAAAGGGTGCTCATCAATGGCTCCTCCTCATCCTGGAGAGTAGTGACTAGTGGGGTGCCACAGGGTTCTGTCTTGGGCCCAGTCTTGTTCAACATCTTTATCAATGACTTGGATGATGGGCTTGAGGGAATCCTGAGCAAGTTTGCAGATGACACCAAATTGGGAGGGGTGGCTAACACCCCAGAGGACAGGATCACACTTCAGAATGACCTTAACAGATTTGACAACTGGGCCAAAGCAAACAAGATGAATTTTAACAAGGAGAAATGTAAAGTACTACACTTGGGCAGACAAAATGAAAGGCACAAATACAGGATGGGAGACACCTGGCTTGAGAGCAGTACATGTGAAAAGGATCTAGGAGTTTTGGTTGACCACAAACTTGACATGAGTCAGCAGTGTGATGCAGCAGCTAAAAAAGCCAATGCAATTCTGGGCTGCATCAATAGGAGTATAGCATCTAGATCAAGGGAAGTAATAGTACCACTGTATTCTGCTCTGGTCAGACCTCACCTGGAGTATTGTGTCCAGTTCTGGGCACCACAGTTCAAGAAGGATACTGATAAGCTGGAACGTGTCCAGAAGAGGGCAACCAAAATGGTCAAAGGCCTGGAAACGATGCCTTATGAGGAACGGCTTAGGGAGCTGGGTATGTTTAGCCTGGAGAAGAGAAGGTTAAGGGGTGATATGATAACCATGTTCAAATATATAAAAGGATGTCATATAGAGGAGGGAGAACGGTTGTTTTCTGCTGCTCCAGAGAAGCGGACACGGAGCAACGGATTCAAACTACAAGAAAGAAAATTCCACCTAAACATTAGGAAGAACTTCCTGACAGTAAGAGCTGTTCGGCAGTGGAATTTGCTGCCAAGGAGTGTGGTGGAGTCTCCTTCTTTGGAGGTCTTTAAGCAGAGGCTTGACAGCCATCTGTCAGGAATGCTTTGATGGTGTTTCCTGCTTGGCAGGGGGTTGGACTGGATGGCCCTTGTGGTCTCTTCCAACTCTATGATTCTATGATTCTATGATTCTATATAATTAATTGTACATGAGATGATTGCAAATCACCAGTGGAGAAAGGTAGGATGAACATAATTAATCAAGTCTTAAGCACCTTTCCACCTGCTTTGGTAAAAATAAATCCAAAAATTTATACAGCAGCCTGTGGGCCGGACTCTACATCTGGCTTTGATGAACTTCTTCTCGAACCAAGATTTGGAAAAGAAAAACAAAGCTTTAGCAGGCCACATTCTGATGGCAGCCAGAATGACTTTGTCCAAGCGCTGGAGGAATGGTATAACGAAGTGTGGTATTTAGCATCAGCAAAGAAATTAACACAAAAGCGTGGAATGCTGAAAGATCTCTCAAAATCAGACAAGTTTAATTCGCATTATGATTTTAAGTTTTTATTCTTCGTCATGCTATGCAAGGATCTGGAATGTGTAACGATCCCAGTGGTCCCAATTCCTTTGCTTTTATAACATATGATTTCATCTTGAACTTTCCTTTTGGAAGATTTATGTAGTACCATCTACACCTGTTTCCAAAACGGGTTTTCTCCTCCATGCTCATTTGTAGAGGGATCTGTTTATTTCCTCTGCTGTTGGTTATCTTTTCCTGCCTTTATCATATCTGCATGGGACACCCAAAACTAAAATCCATAAAGATTGTTAACAGTTTTTCTTGAAAAGAATCTCTCCACTCCCATTGAATATACACTTTCTATAGGGCCATATAATACATTCTCCCAAAATCTTTTCCTGGATGTGTAAAAGGCAGAATAATAATAATAATAATAATAATAATAATAATAATAATAATAATAATAATTGCCTCTTTTTATGGAGAGTTTTCTAATTTGCCTGTTTGATAAAGGCAGCAGGCCACACTCCTGAGCCATTCATTAAAAGTTCTCTTCCCCTATCTCCCGCTCTCTGGGTCTTGATTTGGCACCCCTGGGAGATCAAAGTGGGGCAGCTGTTCCCCTTTTCCTGTGTGCCTTTTGCAGCTGCCGGTGGGGGTTCCCCTCTCTCCGTAACCAGGAAGGGGGCTTGTTTGGCCATGGGATTAATGGATGCATTAGAAAGGGATGGTTTAATGACACTGGCTATGCCCAGGGAATTGTGTTTGCCAGCCAATTGGGTTCCCAGCCTCACCTCCCTGGGAGGGAGCCCTGCCACACAAGCAGCCCAGGAGACGGAGGCAAATATTTGGGCCTGGGTGGGTTTCGCAGAAGTGTGAGAAGGAATTCCGTTCTTGCTCTCCACTCCTTTAAAACACATTCACACACTCGATTAACCAGATGCTCCAACTGCCCTTGTTTAAATAGGATGGTTCGGTTCCTATTCTTTAGCTTCCTGGTAGATCTCCATTTTAACCCCCTTCTGGGTGATACTGGCTAAAAAGTGTTATTAGCATGAGTCGCAAGAGGTGGCATTCTTCAGGGGTTAGCTCCTTCCCCCAGGCTCTCTTGAAGCTAACAGTGCAATATTGTGCATGCCGTCACTCAGGAACAGATCCCATTGAACTCAATGGAGCTTAGCTCCCCAGTACATAGGACTTGCAGTGCAATGCAGCCTGTCTCTAGTGCAACAGGCTCCATAAATGCACACATGTGAACATTTACTAATGTTATAAGGGTATATCTCATGTTAGCCGCCCTTGGCAGGGGAGGGCGGGATATAAATGTTTGTTATTATTATTACACAGCCACACAGCAAAACAACCCTCTATCATCTCACAGGCTGCTGAGTTTTGTAAACCATTGAGAGCAAAGGACTGTAGGGCTGGGTTGCATGCACACACCTTAAGTTTAAAGCACATTCAATGCACATTGAAAGCGCACGGCTGCCCCAAAGAATCCTGGGAACAATAATGTGCCCCACAGATCCATAATTCCCAGCATTCTTGGCAAACTAGTGTTCCCAGGAGTCTTTGTTGGGTCCTTTCAATGAGCATTGATTGTGCCTTAAATATATGGTATGGATGCTATCTCCCCCCCCCCAAGTGCATCCTTTAGCTTAAAGAAGGTGTGGGACCTGCAACAAAGTTTTGCAGTGTAGAGCACTCTTCTTCAGCGGGCAAGCCAGCCCTGCCCTCTTACCAGATACTCTATTTCGTTCCCCCTTTCGCCCTTTTGTGCAGAAGGCGCTCTTTTGGCCACCTGTGACAGGCGCTCAGGGAAGGAGACTCCCAAATGCCCCGGCCAATCAGAGGACGGAATGCTGAGAGAGATGAGCCCAACAGCCCGACCTGGGGAAAGGCGCCCTCATAGGTTCCTTCCTACCTCTGCAATCTGCTAGTTTGTGGAAAGCTGCATTCCTTTCCTCCTCTCCAACAATAACAAAGCACTGTGATATTATCCAGATTTTCTGCTCAAAGATAATTAAACAATATGCATTTCCTGCTTACTGAGATCATAATAAGCAGTCGGTTTCCCCAGAGCTGTTGCTAGGCAGGGTGGGGTGGAGGGGCTTGCAGAGGGGCAGAGCCTGCAACATACCTAACCTCTGAGCTGTTCAGAGACCCTCCAATCCTACCTCTCTCTCTCTCTTTTCCAGATGCAACCTAGCAAATATCATCCCCTGGCTTTCTGCTCGTCTCTGTCACTCACCTGCCTCTCACACCTTTGCCAGCGTGACATGTGGAATTCGGCATACTTGAGCTTGCAACCCTATGCACACTTACACGGGAGTAAGTCCTGGTGCATTCAGTTGAATTATTATTCAACAGACACAATTTTTGAAACAATACAATGCAGTAAAGAACGAACAGGAAAGCAGTTTTCCAAAAGCTTATAGGGGCAACCTGTTTGTAGTGCATTCACTCTGATTTGCTTGCATAACCCTATGCAGAGGTTAAACGATGTTCAGTCTTCATTGCACATTTGTTCTGATTTGTTTCTAGGTGGGTTATATGGCAATGAGCACCCTTCCTGATTTTCTTCCAGGGTCTTTCCATTAAACATTCATTCATCTCACACTTTCCATTGCATCTCCCCATCACTTTCCTAACTGCAAAAAGCTCCAATTGTTTTTAAGGAGGATTTGCTGTGCTAGGGTAACGGAGTGCTTTGGTCCACTTCAATGACACAAGCCTAAATTCCCTGGCATGTCCTTGAACACTAACCACAAAAGAAATGACAGTCTGGAGGTCCACTGAGATGCATTTGGGAAGGACATGCCATCCCCCACCAGGTGAACACTGGAATGACATGCTATCCAGTCCTGTAGACATTTAGTCAGAAACAAGCTCCTTTGCATCTGAAGAAGTGTGCACGCACACAAAAGCTTATACCCAGAACAAACTTAGTTGGTCTCAAAGGTGCTACCGGACAATTTTTTTTATTCATTTATTTATTTCGACTACGTCAGACCATCACGGCTACCTACCTGAACCAAGCTCCACTATGTTCAATGGCACTTCCTCCCTAGTGACTCTGCTATCATTACAGCCTGCTGTCACCTGCCGGGCTTTAGGCTTTAACAATGTCCTTGTTAAATACTGTATTCCCAAGCTAGAAAGAGCCTGTTTCAGACCTTATGGGAAAGCACAGGCTTCTGTGTGGATTCACCTAATGACTGCTAATGTGCCATTTTGCAAATGCAAAATCTGAGTGTGTGTTTTTAGGCTGGAGGAGGCAAGACTGATTTTTTTAAAAAGAAAAAAGATCTGCAACAAAATTTTGCAGTGGATCCTCACTTTGCAACAGGAAAGCTCCTGCTCACAGCCATACTCTCCTGCAAGGTGGCTTGTTCCATCTCCCTGCTTTCTGTTTTCCTTTTCCAACAAACACACACCATTCTGTGACCAATGAGCATGTGTGCTACTACTCATTGGGCTGTTTAGGAGTGGCTGTTTTTTAATTTATCAAAGATGTTTGCAAACGTTGCCATGCTAGTAAGCTCCTCTTGCTTTTTTGTTGACCTGTATTGTTGACACTCACTGTCTCGGTTTGCTATTAGAAGGAAGCGATGGCAAGCTGGGAAAGCTCATATCCTGAGCCTGTAAGGTGACAGGGATGGGCGGGAAAAGAAGTCCATCCATTTTCCTGACACAGGTTCCCTATCCCTGAGAAAACGGGTGTGTGTGCCCATACCTTCTTGCAGCACTACAGGTGAGCAAGCATCTTTGTTCACCTTTTCATGAAAGGCGGAGGACATCTTGCAGATCTACTGGAACAAAAAACTGACCTATGTTTGTGTGTATACATGCAACATACAATGAATTAATGTCTGTTTGCTAAGTGGAATACATCAGCATTACTTAGAAGCATGCAATACAATGCCAGCGTAATGTATTTACCTCGGTCAAACCACAGCTGGAATACTGTGTCCAATTCTGGGCACCACAATTTGTTGACAAGATGGACACCACAAATTCTGGGCACCACAATTTGTTGACAAGATGGAACGTGTGCAGAGGAGGGCAACCAAGGTGATCAAGGGTCTGGAACCCAAGCCTTATGAGGAACGGTTGCATCCATGACAGATGGCCATCCAGTCTCTGCTTAAAAACCTCCAAGGAAGGAGACTCCATCACCTTCTCAGGGACTCCATTCCACTGTCGAACAGCTCTTAGCACCAGGAAGTTCTTCTTGATGTTGAATCGGAATCTCCTTTCTTGTAACTTAGAATCATAGAATCATAGAATCATAGAGTTGGAAGAGACCACAAGGGCCATCCAGTCCAACCCCCTGCCAAGCAGGAAACACCATCAAAGCATTCCTGACAGATGGCTGTCAAGCCTCTGCTTAAAGACCTCCAAAGAAGGAGACTCCACCACACTCCTTGGCAGCAAATTCCACTGCCGAACAGCTCTTACTGTCAGGAACTTCTTCCTAATGTTTAGGTGGAATTTTCTTTCTTGTAGTTTGAATCCGTTGCTCCGTGTCCGCTTCTCTGGAGCAGCAGAAAACAACCTTTCTCCCTCCTCTATATGACATCCTTTTATATATTTGAACATGGTTATCTAAAAACCATTGATTCATGTCCTACCCTCTGGAGCAGGAGAAAACAAGCTTGTTCCCTTGAGAATTTGAAGACGGCTATCATATCTCCTCTCAGTCTCCTCTTTTCCAGGCTAAACATACCCAATTCCTTCAACTGTTCCTCATAAGGCTTGGTTTCCAGACCCTTGACCATCTTAATGAATGCCTCTTAAAACTTTTATTTTGCTGGCCTATTATAATACGGAGTTGACACTTGTAACCAAACATTGCCAAGACTCACATCTTAGCTTGTAACACTTGGGATCCACTCTGGCTCATGGGAGACCCTGTGCTGCTTGGCCACAAGGTCCTTGCTTGGATTGTCTCAAGTCATGGTTATGAAAACATTGCCTTGCACAAAACCAATGGCTGCCAAAGACCCCAGGTAGAAATTTAGCATGACAGTAAGTCAATAGATCAGCATACGAAGGGAATTTGGTTTTGTGGGTCACCATATGAAAAAGCTAGGAACTGCTGAGAAAGCATATGCAGGAACAAAGGAAGCTGAATTATATAATTGTCTATCCAGCTCAGTACTGTCTACACTGACAGGCAGCCACTCTTCAGGGTTTCAGGCACCTACCAGTACCACTAGCTACAACACAATAGAATCAGACACACAGCATTGGAGAAAACCAAGAGACAATTGCATCTCTTCTGGGAAGCCACTGGATGATGTTTATGGACCCTCAATCTCTCAATGTCCCCCCCCCTCCCTGTGGCCTCTCTGCAAGCCCATCTGTTTGCTTGGCGGAAAGATTAGTCTCCCAGGCTCTCTCTTTTGTTTGCCCCAGTTTGTCCAGCTGTAATTGTGGGCTTTTATAGGGGCTTCAAAAGGCCTCCCCTCCCCAACCCTCTCCTCCGCACAACCCCCCTGTAGCCCGCTAACAGGATGGCTTTAATGCCAGGATGAGAACCCAGCGGCATCCTTGCAGGGAAGGAGGAAACTTCTGGGGTAATTCTGAGCCGGGCCTGAGTGTGGATCCAGGGCCCGAGGACAGCTTTGCACATTGTTAAACACACACACACAATTTTAAAAAATCCTTCCAGTAGCACATTAAAAAAGGTAAAAGTATCCCTGACCGCTAGGTCCAGTCGCGGACGACTCTGGGGTTGCACGCTCATCTCGCTCTACATATAGGCCAAGGGAGCCCCGGCGTTTGTCCACAGACAGCTTCCAGGTCATGTGGCCAGCATGACAAAGCTGCTTCTGGCGAAACCAGAGCCTTCCCGGCGGAGCGGTACCTATTTATCTACTTGCTCTGGCGTGCTTTCGAACTGCTAGGTTGGCAGGAGCTGGGACAGAGCAATGGGAGCTCACTCCGTCACAGGGATTCCGATCGGCAAGCCCTTAGAGACCAACTAAGTTTGTTATTGGTATGAGCTTTCGTGTGCATACACACTTCTTCAGATACACAGACACAGACACAGACACAGACACACACACACACACACACACACACACACACACACACAAATGAAACACAAGTAATCTTTTCCAGCAGAACTGCACATTGAGGAAGTCTTTGGGACGAGTAGAGCATGAGATTCTTAATCTCAAGGTTGTAGGTTTGAGCCCCACGTCGGGCAAAAATATTCCTACATTGATGGGGGTTGGACTGGATGACCCTCGTGGTCCCTTCCGACTCTACAATTCTGTGATCTATATATCTCTATACCAATTCAGGTGCTGATATTTCTGATCTCACAAATGTTTACTTAGATTTGCTTCCCTCAGCGGTTTTGCTGGCTGGAGCTAGTAGCACTGGATGCCCCAAACATCCAGAGGGGAGATTTTGGGGTGATTTTGATGTGAGCTCCATCAATTTCCCTGAGGATGACAATCAAGTGAGTGGATGCACACAGGAAAACAGGCTGGAGGCGGGTTTTTTTGGGTGGTTAGGGGGTAAGCTTTGTGCTGAAGGTCGCAGTTCTCCAACAGAAAATTGTTAGGAGGTCCTGATCCGGGTAGGGCATCCATTCTGAATGGGAGCCCCATGGCAACTGGTCCATCCAGGAGCTGTGCTGCTTTATTAGGGTGGGTGCTATAATCTCGAAGCTACGAACATGAGTTTGACCAAACTGTGGGAGGCAGTGGAAGACAGGAGTGCCTGGCGTGCTCTGGTCCATGGGTCATGAAGTTGGACATGACTAAGCAAGAATGTTTTCATCTGCTTACAGTGGTCTCCTAAATAAATTATAAACTTTTCCCATTCATTCTTGAATTTCTTGTCTACTTGGTCTCTGAGTTTCCTGGTCAATTTTGCCCAGTGCTTTTTTTCTGGGGTACGCATACCCCAAACATTTTGTGAATCTTTGTACTTTTGTCCATTTACTGTACAGTATTTATTTCCCCCGAAAAAAGCGCCAGTTTTGCCATTTCAGCATAGTCTAACAGCTTAATTTGCCATTCCTCTCTAGTAGGGGCTCTTTCTTATTTCCATCTCTGGGCTAGTAGCTTACAAAATAACTTTTGTAAAACAAAGAAAAAGAAAAGCAGAAGCCTTTTTATTAGGTATCGACATTCCAAAGGAACTGAAAAAAACTTTTTATGTATGTGACAGCAGCAGCACAGATGTTACTAGCCCAGCAAAAGGATTATTGATAGGCAAGACTGCCTGCCAAACAGACAGGGTGGTTGGAAGCGGAAGGGTTGATCCTCAACCATCCCCTCCAGGCATAGGCAACCTTTGGCTCCCAGATGTTTTGGAACTACGACTCCCATGATCCCTAGCTAACAGGGCCAGTGGTCAGGGATCATGGGAGTTGTAGTTCCAAAACATCTGGGAGCCAAAGGTTGCCTATGCCTGCGGCCTATCCCTTTACCCTGCTTACCATGGAAGTTGCCATTAGCCCCTAGAGAAAGTGCTATGTCCCAAGCACAGAGAAATGTGCAGGCTGCAGGTGTTGGGGGGAGGGAGGGAGAGGAGGAAGGTAGGGCCTGTGATGAAGGGGGAGGAGAGGGGACCACTGACCCCAGCCAGGCGAATCCTCTCTTCAGCGCCTAGCACATGCTTTTCACTAAACAAATGTTAGGTAGTTGGCGCAAATCTTTTCAATGTGTATTCGCTTTGTCCCTTTTCATGGAGAGAGAGTTGGACACCTGCCCCGGCCTGATTTTGGCAGCTCCAATTAAATTGAACATCTAGCAAATCACAGCTCAGATCATTAACACATGTCTTTGTCTCGCTCTCCAGGAACAAAGAGCTCAGATTAGTACCCAATAGAGTTGCCAACTTTTTTTTGATTGACCCCTGTAGCTGTGCCTTAATAGCGGTGTGGAAGTGCCAACATTAGCAGGTGATAAGGACTTTCACCAGGAGGGGAAATGGTGCTTGTTTGTTTTTTAGTTTTTTGAGGTTGAGGTGTCAACAACTGGAAATCTTGGGGGGAATGGAAATACATTCAACTATCTAACCCAAACTTTTTGTTTTTGTTTTTGTTTTTGTTTTAAACAACGTAAAATGCACCATTTATGTTGTTGTTGTTTAGTCGTTTAGTCCTGTCCGACTCTTCATGACCCCATGGACCAGAGCACGCCAGGCACTCCTGTCTTCCACTGCCTCCCGCTTTGGTCAAACTCATGATTGTAGCTTCGAGAACACTGTCCAACCATCTCGTCCTCTGTTGTCCCCTTCTCCTTGTGCCCTCAATCTTTCCCATCATCAGGGTCTTTTTCAGGGAGTCTTCTCTTCTCATGAGGTGGCCAAAGTATTGGAGCCTCAGCTTCAGGATCTGTCCTTCCAGTGAGCACTCAGGGCTGATTTCCTTCAAAATGGATAGGTTTGATCTTCTTGCAGTCCATGGGACTCTCAAGAGTCTCCTCCAGCACCATAATTCAAAAGCATCATTTCTTTGGCGATCAGCCTTCTTTATGGTCCAGCTCTCACTTCCATACATCACTACTGGGAAAACCATAGCTTTAACTATATGGACCTTTGTCGGCAAGGTGATGTCTCTGCTTTTTAAGATGCTGTCTAGGTTTGTCATTGCTTTTTTCCCAAGAAGCAGGCGTCTTTTAATTTCGTGACTGCTGTCACCATCTGCAGTGATCAAGGAGCCCAAGAAAGTAAAATCTCTCACTGCCTCCATTTCTTCCCCTTCTATTTGCCAGGAGGTGATGGGACCAGTGGCCATGATTTTGGTTTTTTTTTATGTTGAGCTTCAGACCATATTTTGCGCTCTCCTCTTTCACCCTCGTTAAAAGGTTCTTTAATTTCTCCTCACTTTCTGCCATCAAGGTTGTGTCATCTGCATATCTGAGGTTGTTGATATTTATAACTGAGCACCATTTATAACTGAGCATATAAAATTGCATGATTTGGCAAGCTGGCAAAACGACTCTAGAGCGATCCGATTCATGTCTTCTCAGAAGTAAGACCCACTTTGTTGTAGTAGAGCTTTCTCCTAGGTAAGCGCACAAAGGATTGCAGACCCCAAAGGACAGGTGCCTTAGTTTTGTGCAAGGAAAAGTGCAAATATACCCAATAGGAAAACGAGAGGGAGCGAGCCAACTGCACCATATGATACCTAGGCACCTCCATTTTCCTCCACATCAGAGAATCATAGAATTGTAGAGTTCGAAGGGACCCCGAGGGTCTTCCAGTCCAACCCCCAGCAATGCATCCAACCTCTTCTTTGATTTTATGATCCTACGTTACGATTTTCCTGAGAGTCATTCCCACAGTAGGTAAACACACATCAGACTGCCCTATAACTCACCCTGACACCCCATTACCGAAAGCAACGAACGGCCCTTTTCCTATATCATTTAGGGTCCGGTCTCTTCCACGGTTTTGGAGATTATTTATTGCTGCCATCTGGTGGTGATTTTCCAGAACTGCTGTGCGGAGAAACCTCTCTTGCCGCCAGCAAGCCGCAATGGAAGATCACACTTGGGGGGGGGGAAGAGAAGAAGAAGGGGAAAGGTTATGGTGGCAGACCCAGAGAGAGCTTTCTTTGGCCTGCCCGGTTATGGTGGCAGACCCAGAGAGAGCCATAGCGCTACGAATTCTGTGGAATCCAAACTGTCATATAAGAAAATGCAATATATAAGAAATAAAAGAAGCAAAAAGGAAAAAAGATTGAAAATTGTACAGCACCGAGCGCAGAGCACCGCTGTTGCTACAACAGGCAAAGAAATAATTAGGCAGCCCACCAATATCTTCAGCAGTTTTCAAGTGGTTCATGGGGAGGAAAATCTATGGGAACCGCTGCACGAATTCCTGAAAATTTACACCCAAATGCAGGGCCGGACCAAGACATTTCGGCATCTGATGTGGACCCCAAAATGATGTCCCCCTTTCTGCCAGGGAAGAAGGGATGGGGGAGGATGTACATCAGGAACAAGAGGGGGAGCGGGGAAAAATGACATCCACATCTGCTGCCCCTTGGATTTTGCCGCCTAAGGCAGTAGCCTCACCTTGCCTCTTGGTTGGGCCAGCGCCACCCCAATACATCTGTTGTCTTTTAAGCTGCCACAAGGCTCTTTTTAGCAACAGACTTAACGCTGTTGAATCTCCGTCAGGAGGCTGTTTTCAAGCCTAATTGCTTCATGGGTGGAGAAGCGAGGCAGGCAGGTGAGGGCCAGATGAGGAGTTCCTGTGGGCTGCATCCGGCCTCCAGGCTGACAGTTGCCCTCCCCTGTTTTCCAGCAACATCCTTCTAGCATTCTCCTGCCAGGCAGTCCTTTCCTAGCCGACACCTTTTTCAAGGGACCCCAGGGTGGAAGGGGTGCATTTCAGAGAAATCCGGAGGCAAGCTCTTATGTCCAGACTCTTTTTCCAGGTGACAGCAGTTTCAACCAAGGTATAGCGAATTGTGTCTAAGGCCCCTTCAGACCCATCTCAGTATCCCTATTTTCCAGGGACACCCCTGTTGTAGGAGAAGCTGCCCCAGTTTCTGATTTGATCCCGGAATGTCCCAATTTTCCTTAGGATGTCCCACTTTTCATTGGAGAAATGTTGGAGAGTTTTAGAGTTATCTGTCCCCCAAGCCATCTGAAGGCAATCCTTTATAGGGATGTTTAATGTTTTATTATGTTTTTATTAGTATGTATTATTATGTATTAAAGTCGTACCTTGGCAGTTGAACGCCCTGTGACCCAAATGTTTTGGCTCCCGAACGCCGCAAACCCAGAAGTGAGTGTTCCGGTTTGCAAACGTTCTTGGGAACCTGAATGTCTGACCTGGGTTCCGCGGCTTTTGATTGGCTGCTGGAGCTTTCTGCAGCCAATAGGAAGCTGTACCTTGGTTTCCAAACGTTTTGGAAGTCGAACGGACTTCCGGAATGGATTCTGTTCAACTTCCAAGGCACAACTGTATTATGTTTAACAGTCATACCTCGGTTAACAGATGCTTCGGATTGTGCATTTTTTGGTTGCGCACCGCGCCGAACCCAGAAGTGCCGGAATGGGTTACTTCCAGGTTTCGATGCTCACGCAAGCGCAAAAGCACTAAATCACACTTTGCGCATGCGCAGAAGGGCCGAATCGCAATCTGCGCGTGCACAGACGCGGTGCTGCGGGTTGAGAATGCTGCGGGTTGCGAATGTGCCTCCTGCATGGATCACGTTCGCAACCCAAGCGTCCACTGTATTTATTATGTTTGATATTATGTTTTCATATATGTCAGCCCTGGAGTGGCCGAGGCAACCCAGTAAGATGTGTGGGGTATAAATAGTAAAATTATTGTTATGTAATGGGACGTCCCTATTTTCATTGGAGAAATGTGTGTGTGTGGGGGGGGGTAATGTCCCCTATGTCCTGCATTTTTAAAGCAACACCATGCTGCTTCAATCCTGGGAACTGTAGTTTTTCCGGGGCGCAGGACCCACAGTTTGTTACAACTGAGGGAATTGCACCCTGTGGGGGGGGGAACTACAGTTCCTGGAATTCAGGGGGGAGGTTGCCATGTGCTTCAGTTGTGCTTTAAATGTTTGGGGTGGGTGTGGCCTTGTACGGTGCCTTCCTTCCCGCAAGCACCCCACTGCAAGATGTGACTCCCGTCACGTCCCTACCCGGACAGGAGTCCGTCTGCCGTGCTGCGTGTGCCACGAGGAGGTGGTTGACCTCCCTTATCTCTCACCGCCCACTCCTGAGCGGGTGCCGGATGCAGCTAGGGCAGCTCCACAGCCCTCTCCCGGTCCCCAGGCAAAAAAATGGGAGAGACGGGGGGGTCAGGTCCCTTCCGGCTCTCAAGGTGGCCGATCTCACAGACCTGGGGCACACGAGAGCCGAGACGTCCCAAGGTAAGCATGGAGGTAGCTCTCTAGCAGGGTGGCTCCTGAGAGGCAGCAGGAGGAGAGAGGGGTTTGTTTGCTTGGCTTGTCAAACAGGCACTTGCTATGGAACAGGGCAGGCCTCTGACGGGAAGCACAGTTTGCGCTGCGGACTGTGTGCCACAGGCAGGCCGAGCTAGAGGACAAGAAATTCCGCAGGGAAATCCGAATACGCAGGCCATGCCAGAGGCCGGATGGAAAGCCTCTAGGGGTGGTAGCTCAGTGGCAGAGCATCTGCTTGGCATGCAGAAGGTTGCAGGTGCCTGGCATCTACAGATAGGGCTGAGAATGTCCCCTGCCTGGGGTGACCAACTGCAAATATTGCATTGCACTGCACTGCACTGCACTTATATCCCACCTTTTCCCCCAAGGAGCACAAGGTAGTGCACATGGTCCTCCCCCTCCTCATTTAAGGACAGAGGAATGAAATAACTCCTTCACCCAGCACAGTTAACATAAGGACCTCACTTCCCCTGTGGCAGGATGGCCACCATCCTACATGGCTTCCAAAATAGGATTAGACTAATTTATCGAAGCTACCAACATGAGTCTGACCAAACTGCGGGAGGCAGTGCAAGACAGGAGTGCCTGGAGTGCTCTGGTCCATGGGGTCACAAAGAGTCGGACACGACTAAACGACTAAACAACAACAGCAACAATTTATGAAGGAGGAGGCTGTTGACGACTACAGTCGTACCTTGGTTTTTCAACTTCCGAAAATGTTGGAAAACCAAGGCACGGCTTCTGATTGGCTGCAGGAGCTTTCTGCAGTCCATCGGAAGCCACGGAAGCAGCGTCAGACGTTCGGGTTCCAAAGAACGTTTGCAAACCAGAACAATCCCTTCTGGGTTTGCGGCATTCGGGAGACAAAACATTCGAGTCGCAAGGCGTTCAACAACCAAGGTACGATTGTACTAGCCAAGATGACTGTGCTGTGCTTTGCCTCCACTGTCGAAGGCAGCGATGCTTCTGAATACCAGTTGCTGGAGAAACCGCAGGAACAGAGAGTTGGGTTTCACACTGGCCTCTGGCTGGCCACTGTGAGAACAGGATGCTGGATCAGATAAGCCATTGGCCGGATCCAGCAGGATCTTCTTATGTTCTTAAAAATGTGGTCAAAAGGTCTAGCGCGTCAACGCAGCCTATGGCTGTTGGGTATCCAAAGCTGTTCAGAGCTCCAGGAGAATTGTACTTCTCCCTGTGAAAGTCATCCTATCTGTGTCCATTTGATAGCTCAGTCGGGAGAGAGCATGAGATGGGAACCGTAACCTCAGGGTCGTGCGTTTGAGCCCCACATTAGGCAAAAGATTCCTGCATGGCAGAGGGTTGGACTAGATGACAGTTGGGATCCCTTCCAAATTTATGATTCTATGATTGGTGACCCACCCTGAGACCTCATGGTGCAAGGAGATGATGCTGCTGATGATACAAGACTGGGCCGACTCAGTGTAAGGCAGCTTTCTGGGTTGCTACGATGCTCCTTTCTCTCTCTTTTTGCTAGGTTTTTTGGAACAGATGCATCCAGACCAGAGGAAACTTGACGGACGCCAGGCTCTTCATCACGAGGCCGTGGGAGCCCAGCTCCAGGTTTCGTGGTGCTCGCTAGAACCCCCCAATTTCACCAACTGAGGCGAACAGGCGCACCAGGACTGTGCATCTGGCCCCAAACCGCGAGGAATGGCCATGGTAGAGAATGAGCCTCTTAAACTCAGAGCCGTGGGTTCGAGCCCCACACTGGGCACAAGATCCCTGCACTGCAGGGGGTTGGACTGGATGACCCTCGGGGGTTCCTTCTGACTCTACAATTCTGTGAAACTCTCGCCCCAGGGAGCGAGCTAGCCAGCCAGCCTTAGCGGCCTTGTCATTCCTTGCCTCCTCCGTCAGCCAAGGAGGAAATGTCTGGAAGTGGGAAGTCTTCCTGAAGGCTCGGGCTTGCTGCTCGGAAGCCGTTGACCAGAGGTCACCAGCAGCTGCACAACAGGAAGCCGCGCGGTGCTGGCTCAGAGGTGCCGGCAGCTACGCAGAAAGCCCGTCGGAGCCCCCTTGGCTTGCCCTCGTGGCTGTGGCATCGTTCAAGACACCGTCCATGGAAGCCAGGCAGGAGCTGGGAGGCAGCCGCTGTTCCCTGGCAGGAAGATGCTGTGACAAGGCGGATGCCAGCTGGGCATGGAGCTGAACCGTGAGTGCTGGGCTCGCCCCAAGGGATCTCAGAAGACACAGGCAGGTCTCCTGGGGAGACCGGCCTGTGGGTCAGCCACACACCCTTCTCTGCTGGGAGCCCTCCTTCTCCCCAGTCCTAGATGGCTGGAGGGAAAGGCACTCTGTGCATGGGCTGGAGCGAGGAGTCTGACTCCGGCAGACCTGGCTGAGTCTCAGGGGCTGTGGATGGTGTTGCCTCCAGTCCAGAGCATCCTGAGAAGGAGCAGGGGTTGATCTAGGTGGCCCTCAGGGCCCCTTCCAACTCTACCATTCTCTCCAGGACTTCCTATCCACTATGGATTTCCCCAAGGACAAGTCTTGCTGTTACACACAGCAGCGCCTCTCTAAAAAGCAGGGTGGTGCTCCCCCCCCCAGAAATGTTGCTTACGGGTAATTGTATGCAGATGCATGCTCATTGGACTAGTTCCTTCATTGACAAATGGTCATGTGGGTCATTGAATAACAGTACAATCCCCTGCATGCCAAAATCAGTCCTGCTGAATTTGGTGGGGCTTACTCATGAGTGGGTACAAGATTGCAAAATAAATAATAAAAATTCCTTCCAGTAGCACCTTAGAGACCAACTACTAAGTTTGTCATTGGTATGAGCTTTCGTGTGCATGCACACTTCTGCAGATGCAAGACAAGATTGCAGCGTGAGATTTAGTTCATTGGGTGACGTCTTTTAATTAGCAGAGGAAAGAACTTGGATCCTGTTTTGTTTTCATGAAGCCCAGTTCAGGCCAGCGGTGAAAATTCTGGAGAAGTAACGAAACTGAAATTGCTATTTCCAGCATTCGGGTGGGTGGAGAGTGCTGTGCCTAAAACCTTCACCCTCTCCCTCTAGGTGATCCTTCCCTCCACCTCAATTATCAGGTCTGGTTAAGGTTTCTCTGTGTTGAAGGCCAGGCTCTCTGCACATGCTCAGAGGCCCCTTTGCAGCCTCACATGTTCAGCTGCTAAGCCTTGGCATGTGCACAACACACCATTCCAGAATACAGCAAATATTAATACAATACTGGAAGGTGTTTGAACAGGAAGGAGAAGGCACCCACCCCTTTGTAACTGAAATGCACATTGAACCAATAATGTCTGAAATCCAGTTTCACCATCATCCTGGTCCTCTATTCATACGCAGAACATTTTCTTTCTGGGTCAAAGGAGGTGTGTGTGCACATACAATCTCTGTGTGTAGGAAGGAGAGGTACTTGTTATGTCCTTGTCATCTGCCTGATAGCTCCGCTTTGGAGGGGCAAATTTAACCGGGGAATTGGATTGGGAAGGGAATTGTGGAGTCTGTGGACAGATCCTTTGCCTGCAAACTCACCCAAATTCAGCCTCTCATTACCCGGGGCTGAGGGTTTCCTTGTCCCACCTAATTTTATCATCATCATTCATCACACTTATATCTCAGCTTTTCCTCCATGGCTCTCAATACGTGGTTTCCTGTCCTCCTGATTTAATCCCAACAACCCTGTGAAATAGATTGACCTGAGAGGAAAGCCCAATGTTAAATGAGGAGGGGGAGAACCTCTTTGAGGAGGAAGGAAGGAAGGAAGGAAGGAAGGAAGGAAGGAAGGAAGGAAGGAAGGAAGTCTAGGGAGCCCACCTGCCAAGCTGATTCAGAGCATACCAAACATTTGGCCATCTTGTCCACAAATTATGCAGTCGAGTGCTTCTGTCCGAGGGGGACGGGCAGCCGGTTCGGGATGAGCGTCGTGACGGGGACCCCCGCGGTGGTGTCCGTATCCATCAGCAGCACCCTCAACTCCTTCCGGGCCCTCAAGAGATACGCCCGGGGGCTCACCCTCGCCGAGTTCAAGTGTAAGCTGGAACTGGTTGTGGGAAGTCCGGCATCATGCATGGACCTTGAGCTCTATACTCCAGATGACAAGTTTGTGATGAAACTCGACAGCGACGAGGCCTTGCTGGGGTCTTACCCCATCGACGACGGGTGCAGGATTCATGTTATTGACACGAGTGGTGCAACCATCGGGGAATATGAAAATGTGTCAAACGTGGAGAAATTCGAGATAACCGATGATGAATATGACAAGCGAAGAGATACAGCACGCTCCTTCATGAAAACAAGTAAGCTGGGGCACTACAATGCGGAAGAAATGATGAAGAAGGAAGCAGAGAGGGAGCAGAAGCTGGTGGAGGAGAAGGCCCTGGCGGAAGCCATTTCCGTGGGGTCAAGGTGTGAGGTGCGGGCAGCAGGGCAGCCCAACAAACGAGGGACAGTGATGTACGTTGGCTTAACGGAGTTCAAGCCTGGTTACTGGGTCGGCATCAAGTATGATGAGCCTGTGGGGAAGCACGACGGAAGCGTCAACGGAAAGCAGTACTTTGAGTGCCAGCTCAAGTACGGCGCCTTCGTGAAGCCTCGCTTCGTCACCGTGGGGGATTTCCCGGAAGTGGTGGACTATGGCCTGGATGACGAAATGTGACGGGGAGAGGAAGAGGTGCAGGGGTGGCTGAAGGAAGCGGAGCGGGTCGCCATGCGGCCTCTGTTAATGGCTGGCTGTGGCGCTCTGATCCCATGTGCGAGGTCACTTGAGCAAGCCAAAGGGAGAAGGCGCGAAAAGCCGCTGTGTGTTCTTCGACTTGTGTTGGTGGTTTCCTTCCCCCCTTCCCTTTCTCCTGGTTGTGTCTCGTCTGTTCCGTGAAGATGCTACATCCCCATGATTTTTCTCACATTCACACCCTTCTTTGCCGGCTCAGTTAACCCAGAGAAAACTGGAGTGCCCTTGCCTTGTTGTAGCAATCCTTGAAGGGGTGGGGCCTGGGGGTGGCAGCAAAGTCGCTCCTGATTCCCCCACCCCACGCCACCCCGGTAGTAAGGCCTGCTGGTTGCAGAAGCAGTTAGTTGAGCAGGATGAAAAGAGAACCTCTGAGCAGATTTGTACAAGACCCTTCCTGCTTTTTTAAAAGTAAATGCAGACATTTCTATGACCATGCATTTTTTCCCCGTTGTGAAAAGTTGTGTTTTTTTTTTTGTGCTGCTGGCCGATGCTATGTGAATACGATAAATTAAAAAAGTTGGTGGGAATATAAAAAAAAATAAAATAAAATAAAATTATGCAGTCGAGTTTCCCGCATTTGGGGAAATCGCAGGGGTCAGCACACCCGCAGTGCAATGGATGAGCCTCACCCTGGGAAAACCATCTCTTGTCTCTCCTCCCTCAAACCTCCCTTAGGGCTCCTTCTCCTCACTGTATTCGTGCTCCATATGGACCTGTTCGAGATGAGTCCCACCAGACTGGTTTGTGACAGGCGGCTAATCCAGAAGTACATCACCGAAGCCATGGACTTGGAGGAGAAAGTGGTAAGCAATGCTGTTACACTTCACCTGGGCAGATCGGGGCCCTTGGAGTCTTGGCATATTTTGCTGGCTTCCACAGTCTTTCCTTAAGGTTGCACCACTCACTGAGTGGGGGGCATGTGGTACGTGGCCCAGAATAATATTCAGAGCTGTCCAAGACATTTGGCACCTGAGGCAGACCCCAAAATGGGGCCTTCCTTCCCGCCGCCAGAAAAGAAGGGGTGAGGGCAGATCTACATCAGAAATGAGGGAGAAAGATTGATACTGTACTGTGACCTGTTGCCTGGTGAATTCTGCCGCCTGAGGTACTTGCCTCACTTTGCCTCATGGGTGGGCCGGCCCATGATAATACTGCCCAGCTGCAATGAAGGACACCTTCCTCAGTCTAGTGCAGGGTTTCCCAAACTTGGGTCTCCAGCTGTTTTTGGACTACAACTCCTATTATCCCTAGCTAGCAGAACCAGTGGTCAGGGATTATGGGAATTGTAGTCCAAAAACAGCCAAGTTTGGGAAACACTGGTTAAAATGTTTTGGACCGCAACTCCCATCAGCCCCAACCAGCTCAGTAGAATTTTTAACCACACAGCACACAGCGTTGGGGCAGCCACTATTTCCTGCAGTTGTGTGGATAAAATGCAGGGTGAGAACCATGTGTCTACACTAGTGGCTGAAACTGTGGAAACCTTTTGGAGAAAGTGTATTTTTGAGGTTTGATGGCTCATAACACCTTTTTTTTTAAGTAATACCATCAATTTATATATCATTGGAAAGATAATTTAATGAAGAATGTAATGCAACAAAGTATGTTCAATTATCTGTATTCTATCAAAAGCTATAGCCAAATAACAAGAAACAGGAGTGTTTAGAGAGCTAATCAGGTGTCATCTTGTTTTGGCAACAATGGCTCATAACACATTTTTTTTGGAGTACTAATACCATAAAATTATATATCAATGGAAAGATGAGCTGCAGCCCCAAACCATGTTATTTCGGGTACCCATGAAGTTCGGCCGTATTTGCTTTGCACCTCATTTGCGGGGTGCAACTTGTTGGGGGCCAGGTGCCAGGTGGTTGCATTTGCCCTGCACATTTGGCCATTCCTGCCTGCTGGCCTGGTTGCTTCTCCTCTCAGGGGTTTTCTGTCCTTTCCGCAGAGCCAGTGCGGGGAACTCCCCTTTCTCCAGCAGCCTGTGCAGCTGCCCCTGGTTGGGTTCAGCCTCCGAGAGTGGATGGCAAAGACAGTGAGTATGTAAAAAATCAACAACTCACCCACTATGGGTCAAGGGCTGGGGCCTGGGCTTGTTGAGCTGTGATGGCTTTTACCCAAATGCTACAAGCATTTGACCTAAAAGAAGATGCCATGGCAGGCTGGAGGGCTCACACTCAGGTTCCCAGCCAGCCATGGCATCTGCTATGAAACTAATGAAGCTTCCGCTTCGAGGCTGCTAATTTCAGAAGGGCCTTGGAACATGGGCATAGCCAGGTGGGATGGGTAGGGCAGCTTCCTCCCCACAAATCAAGAAAATAAATAAAATAAATACTTAACTAAAACTAGAAATAATCAGAATATTTGGAATTGAAATACTCACTGAGGTCACCAGGATGATGCTGTGGTGCATTCTAGTGACACAACTGAACGATAGGCATGGCTTCTGTGAACTGACCAATCACGTCGCAGGTAGCTTGGTTCTGGAACAGGACATGGGGCTATCATGCCTGCCCACCCCCCAACATAAATCCTGGCTGGGCCCATGCCCCAGAAATGACTTCAGTCCACATTCCTTTTTAAAAAAAAATGGGTCTAGTAGATTCGGTTTCACCATTCTGTGATGCACTATGCATATAACGTTTCCTTAATTTTCACCCCGCTCACAACTCGAAAACCGTAAGGCATAGGAAATATTTATTCACTGTGTTGACTTGGACGTGTGAGACAACCCAGTACAGCAACTTTAATCAAAATCTGGGGTGTAGTAGCGGAAGTTGTTGTTGTCGTCATCATTATCATTTTAAAAAGTGATCTGTTGTGGAACAACCCCATTGAAGAAGGTAACAGGGCTTACCCAGGCCTCGTTGCTAGTTGCTCAAGCTTCAGGACCCCCAAAATGTAGATCTGCCACTGCCTAGGATACTCCATTCCGCACAGGCCCTGCAACAGACCCTGCTATTCCGCAGCCACGGATGCTTGGTCCTCACTGGGTTGTTCTGCGTCCTCCTATTTCCATTTAATCTAATCTGACTCCTGCAAGGCAACACCACCCTCTTGTGGTGCTGCTTTGATTACGCCAGAAGAAGCACAAGGAGAAGGAGTTTGCTTCCACTCATCCTTGTCCCGCCACCAATCCCTGGGCTCTGAGCCTTGAGAGTTCCTCAGCTGGTTTCTTCCGCCATTCCTCAGCGTCCAGCCGCTCCATGACATACTAGGACCTGGAAGAGCAGAGTTTGAATCTCCCATCTATACCTATCTCACAGGTTTGCTGTGAGGATTAATAATAACAATAATAATAATATGGTGGTAATAATAATAATAATAATAATAATAATAATAATAATTTATTTATACCCCACCCATCTGGCTGGGTTTCCCCAGCCACTCTGGGCAGCTCCCAACAGAATATTAAAAACAAGATAAAACATCAAACATTAAAAACTTCCCTAAACAGGGCTGCCTTCAGAAGTCTTCCAAAAGTCAGAAAGTTGTTTATTTCTTTGACATCTGACGGGAGGGTGTTCCACATGGCGTGGGCCACTAC
Source organism: Zootoca vivipara (assembly GCF_965207765.1). Lineage (NCBI taxonomy): Eukaryota > Metazoa > Chordata > Lepidosauria > Squamata > Lacertidae > Zootoca > Zootoca vivipara. The sequence goes on along the minus strand of NC_142588.1, from coordinate 89,754,330 downwards.
CGAGAAGGCCCTCTGCCTGGTTCCCTGCAACCTCACTTCTTGCAGTGAGGGAGCCGCCAGAAGCGCTGGACCTCAGTGTCTGTGCTGAATGATGGGGGGGGCGATGCTCCTTGAGGTATATTGGGCCACGGGCAGGGAGAAGTCTGGACACCACCTTCAGATCTATGGAGCAAAGCTGAGATACGACCACAACAACCAACCAACCGATAAATAAATAAATAAGAAATGTCAGAATCACCCAACGACTGCCCCTCTCTCTTACTCTTTCAGAACCAAGACAAAGGGCAAGAAACCCTCCGTGATCTGGCTAACTTGGTGGATGGCACAGCAGCTGCCCAAAACCAGCTGAGCCAGGGCTGCGCCTTGCCACTACTCCAGCAGCTTTATGAGAAAGCCAGCTCCTTCCTCCTGCAGCTCCGAAACTTTGGGTGGCAGGTGAGAGGCCAAAGGGGGCTTCCCCAGGATGATGATGACGGTGGTGTATTAAATTTGTGTACTGCCTTTCATCCGTAGACCTCACAGCGGTTCACAACATAAAATACAAAATAAAAACACAAAATCTCTCTATATAAAAATGTAAAAGGTCCATGTTTGTGTTTCATGACCTATCTCCAAAACCGCTTGACTGATTGAGTTGCCATTTGGACACAATGTTCCTGTCCAATATGCGAGTGTTTCCATAAACTTAGATTACGCAGATGTGACACCTGTCACAGGTAAAAACATGAATTTGTGTGTGGGGGGGGGAAATAGCTCCCTCCAGTGGACGGCAAAGGAACAGATGCCATTTCTGTACTGCTGCCACACCCCACCCACCCTCTGGCTCCCCTCCGACCTCACCACCCCTGCCCCCTACTCCTCCTCCTCCTACCTCACCAGGCCGCTCCAGAGCCAGACCGGGCCCACAAGTCCCCTCCCTCGACTCTGGGCACGGCGGGAGAGGTAGGCCCGCTCCCATCGCCACTCTCTCTGGAATCAGGCCTGGCCCCGATCTCGCGTCTGTCGCCCCGACACCTCCTGCAGAGCCAGGCCAGGCCCCAACCTCACGTCCACCTTCCCAGATGCCACCTCCACGTTCAGGCCGGACCCACAAGTCACCTCCGCCGACTCCGCCGACGGCAGGAGGGACAGGCCCGGTCCCGCCAGCAGACCAGACCATGCCCCAAAACCACCTCCACCATGAGGAAAACGGGAGACTCTCCCCCACATTACCTACAGGTACCCCCTTACCCACCGGGGGACCCACACAGAGCCTCCCCAAACTACGAATACTTCATATGGGGGGGGGAAACCAGACAGGGCTTGGGGGGGGTCACGTCCTCCCTGTGTCCTGGGAAACGGGACCCCTGACCTGCCAAGGTGGTCCATTCCACTGTGGAAGAACACTTATCGGCAGAAATTTCTTGCTAATGTGTAACACGGCTACCTACCTGTAGCCAACACTTGTGCTCGGAAATATACTTGGAGCCAGTGAAGATCCTTCAGGACCAGTGTTATAAGGTCCCGCCTTTCATTCCCAGTCACCAGTCTAGCTGCCACATTCTGGCTTAGTTGTAGTTTCAGAATCACCTTCAAAGGTGGCCCCACGTAGAGCGCATTGCAGTAGTCCAAGCAGGATACAGTGGTACCTCTACTTACGAACTTAATGCATTCCTAACGCACATTTGTAAGTCGAAAAAATTTGTAAGTCGAATCCCATAGGAATGCATTGAGAGAGAAAAATTGTAAGTAGAAGCAACCCTATCTAAAAATTCGTAAGTAGAAAAAATCCTATCTAAACAGCATCCAAGATGGCGGACGGAGCTCCATTTGTAAGTAGAAACATTTGTAAGTAGAGTTATTCGTAAGTAGAGGTACCACTGTATATCCAGAGCATGTACCACTCTGGCGAGAAAGTTTGCAACTGTTCCTCATAAGGCATGATTTCCAAGACCTTTTATCATCCTGCATTCAAGATTTATTCATTTCAGAAATTTTATGCTTGTTTTTTTAAAAAAACATTCAAAGCAGTTTACCAAAAATAATGTTTTTTCACTGTGGCCCCTTAGCCCTGACAGGCACCCACACACTTGTTTTCCTTTTCTCATTCTAGGAACAGAACCCAACTGCACAGCCCGAGAGCAGCTCCCAGTTAATTCCTGAAAGAAACCTTAGGACAATCTTTGAGACCTACAAACAGCTTGTGCGGGGAAAGCTGCGCTTCCTCTTCCATGACTTGTGGAAAGACTCCTGCAGTGCGGAAGATCAACAGAGGGCTGCCAACCCTGCAGTCCTGCAACCTCCCAGTCGGAACACCTCGAGGGGCAACTGAAAGACCCCCCCATGGGCCTGATCCTTCAAGGGAGAGAAGCACAGCACAAGTAGTAGGCCCTCTGGTGGCCAGGTGTGGAAGAGCAAGCCTAGCCAAGCCCTCAAACCACAGGGGTCAGGAAAAAAAACCACACACCCAAGGAAGGAGGAGACCCTCATCGTGAAGGCTTGCTCTAGCTGCCTGCAGAAAAGTGTTTCCAGAGCTGAGCGAGCCCAGCTAGGTTACTGGAAAGAACCGGCTGCCAGCCACGATGGCGACATCCTACTGTTGGAGGCAGCACACCCGTCTTTCAGCTGCAGGGCATCACCGGGGGAGAGTGTGTGGCTGCACTCAGGTCCTGCTTGCAAGCTTCCCAGAGGCACTGGACTGGACTGGGAAGTGTCCCGATTTTCCAGGGACAGTCCTGAAAAGACAGAAGCTGTCCCAGTTTCTGATTTGATCCCGGAATGTCCCACTTTCTCTTTGGACACCCCTGGTTTCATCAGAGAAATGTTGGAGGAGATGGAATAGGATTCCCTATTTTCACTGGGAAAATGTCAGAGGACACCCCTCTTTTCACTGAAGAAATGTTGGGAGGGATAGAATAGGATGTCCCTGTTTTCATTGGAGAAATGTTGGGAGGATATGCTGTAATGAATGGATACTGGACTTACAGTCTCAAGGCAGCAGCCAAGCTCCTCACATGATCTTATACTCTTGGAGCCATTCATCGCCTTGCTTGGGAAAGGGACTGAGATTTTAGGAGCTCCGCCCCGCCCCGCCCCGTACTCTGTGCAAAGCCATTGGGGCAAGTGGGCATTACTCAACATCTTGAGAGAAAGGACAGCAGCTCTTTCCTCTCTAAGAGACCATGATGGGTGCTTGGACTTCCTCAGTATCAGGGCTTCCAGCTGCAGGAGGCACAGTGAATAGAAAACACTTAGAATTCCTCTCCAGGCCTTCCCCCATCTGGGGTGGAGTGTGCCAGGGACATTGGAGGCAGGTCTGACCACAAGCCTCCACATTATTCCTATACGGCTTTGAACACGGTCCACCGGAGAAATTGAACCAAGATGGGTGCCCCCACCTCCTGCAATTCCACACACAGAAGCTGACACAGGTCTCTTACTTTGATCCTGGAGATGGGATCCTATCCTGTCCTGTGCCGGTTAATGGCCTAGTTAAATGGATGTGAGGCCAGCTGTGAATATGTCACTGCTGTTGCTTCCAGTGACCTCAGTCTGCCCAACGGTAGGGCCAGGTCCAGTTAGAAGTAACCCCTGAATACAACCAGAGTATTTGGTTAAAGTGGGGGCAGCCTCTGGCACATTTAAAAGTTGTCACCCAACTTCTGTTCTCCTGACACCAATAGCCAGGGTGCACGGCGTGGGCAGCTGTGGAACAAGAACAGCTGGCTTCGGTCAGCAGGAGACACCTGAGCAAAAGGGGAACACCTCTTGCATCTGCCTATGGTTGTGGGATCCTCCCTTCCACCTATGAGTGGCAGCAGGAGACTGATTAGTTTGAATACTAATAAGACCTGGTTTATACCACCAGTGAATGCACTAAACATAACTGAAAGCAGGAGAAACTACTGAAGAAGCCCGTCATATGGGCGAAACAGGCGAAAAACGCCGGCAGCCTGTCTACCATTGACACTTCGTTCGACCTGCTGCCACTTTGCTGACCGCTAGCTATATAGCCTCAAAGATCATAAAGACTGGTTTGCCTTTCGGTATTTATTTGTACATGCTATCAGCTTGACGTTAGGTTTTGGCTTCTGTGTCAGCACTTGTATATGGTTCTCTTATTGTTTTCTTTTTGGATTAATAATACTTGATTGAAACCTGATTGAATCTTGTGCCCTTGCGTGCTGCTTGTTTTGTATTGGACTTTTGAAGAAATTGGCAGCATTAGCCCATTATCTTTGTTTTTGTTGTACCCACTCAGAAGGAGGCAGGGTATGGTGCCTTAAGAGACTGGATCAGAACCGGCCTTTCCTGAGACTCTGTGCTGGAAGAGCACAAAGGCTTTCTACACAAAACCTTAGAACAATAAAGACACATGCTTTTTTTTAAAGAAAAAAACCATAACACCCCAGAATGTGCTCTGTTGTATCTTACCAGCCACATGGGGATAGGTGAGCAAAATACAGGGTACGAAGAGGTGACTGTTCCTTGCACGCAGTGGGTGCATCATAGAAAAATCCCAGAAAGCTACAAAACACATGTTGATTGAAGTAGTAGTAGTAGTTTGGATTTGATATCCTGCTTTATCACTATCCTAAGGAGTCTCAAAGCGGCCAACAATCTCCTTTTCCCTTCCTCCCCCACAAAAAACACTCTGTGATGTGAGTGAGGCTGAGAGACTTCAGAGAGAAGTGTGACTAGCTCAAGGTCACCCAGCAGCTGCATGTGGAGGAGCGGGGAAGCGAACCCGGTTCACCAGATTATGAGTCCACCGCTCTTAACCACTACACCACGCTGCCACTCGCAGCCCATGGTTTGGTTGTTTTGGCACAGTAGGCCGGGCTTCTGCAGATGTTTTGGACTACAACTCCCATCCGATGGGAACTGTAGCCCAAAGCAGCCGGAGAGGCACAAGGCTGCGGAAAGCTCTTCCAAAGTGAGGTTTTTTGAATGAATGCTTTTGTTAGGCTCATTATCAGGGAGGGCAGCATCATGTGTGCAAGCATATGGCCTGGGCACAAAACTGGTTAAGAACCACTTAAAAATTCAGCCGTAAGGATCCCTTGAAGTGAAAAACAACCCCAGGGTAAAGTGCAAGGAGGGCTCTGCACGTACAATAATAAAAAAAAAAGGATTGAGTCAGTGTTTCCAAGGACTGTGGCTGAACGAGAGATACTGGGCAATCGGTTAACAGAGGCTGGTTGGCTAGAGGGTGAAACGGCCAATATGACATACAGTATATTTTGCCTACATACTGTGTCCCCTGATGGAAAGCTCTCATGCATTCTTGCATTGCTGAATAAAGTATGAATTTTGTGTACTCGAACCCCCAAGGGAAATCTATTATATCAGAAAAGCCAGAGTCCTGGTCCTAGTCCAGAATCTTGTCATTCCCCTTTTCCTTTCTGACATTATCAGGCCGGCTTTCTCTTCATCTGTCTTGCTCTCTGTCCTTCTGCCCAGGAAGGCCATGTCTCCTTTGCTATTTGAGATGAAACTTGGCCAGGATTGCAGTATTGTGTGTGTGTGTGTGTGTGTGTGTGTGTGTGTGTAGAAGAGTCCAGATCCTGAACATTAGGAATATATGACAAATCAGAAAGTCTCCAAAAGCAAGCAGATAAGTGAATTCAATCTGCAGAATATGGATTTCTGACTGCAGTCTTGCAAGCTTGTTGTTCTCAAATGCTTGGGCAGCGAACTTTCTAGCGTATATACAACAGCCAAATATATCTATATATATATATAAAAGCTACGTTTAATTAAGGTAAGAAACTGAGGTCAAACAGAGGCTCCCTCCTTTTCCCCAGGCCCCCAGCTAAGACAGCCGTCCCCAACCCAGCTTAGGATGGCAATGCTGATTCTCACAGAACTGTGGTCCTTACCACAATCACCTGTGTAATAAAAATGGCAGTTTATCACAGGCACAGAGAAAATCCGGAGCACAAAATGTAGCCCTTTCAACCTCCCAGTTGTAGAGGATGTTCTCAGTCGGCCTGGTACTCTGCCTGCTGCCACCAAGGGGACATTTGGGATACATTTTCACACTGCAGTCCTGGCGGAATCCGAAGAAAGATGATCTTCCTTGAGGCTGTTGATGCAGAGGCTTGGCTGGGGGGATGTGAGGAGGAAGAGGAGAAGAGGAGCTGGGGAGAGATGCTTCTTTTAACAGGCCAGCAAGATTCCCTCCATGTACTCGGAGGGCAGCAAATGCCCACGCTGCCCCACACTGAGTCCACGCTGCTGCCATGACAGCTCCCAAGGTGGCTAGAAGGCCAGTTTCTTCATCAGGAGATAAACCCTGGAGTCTACTTCAAAGCCATGCAGATTGTTGGCATCTCCCTGGAGCCTCATCAGCAGCCCACCGTAGGACACGTAGGCAGAGCTAGAGGAGGAAGGGTGGGCCAGAGAAAGGTGAGAAGCAGGAAGGGAGACCACGGCAGCCACGGGGGCTTAAAACAACCCCAGCAGGGTCACGCAACTGCAGGTGCACCATACTATGGAACTCACTCCCACATCCTGCCCCAAGTTCTGCTGGACGCCCTTCTCAGCCCTCACTTTCTATGGCTGGTGCTCAATGGGTCTGGTGGGGTGGAAGGCAGGGAGCTCAACAGCAGGTGGCGCCAGAGGCAATGACAGGACAAGCCATTGCCTGCCTGGCTGTAAGTTAGATGCCAGGAAGGTGGGGCTGGCTGAGGGCATATTACTGGTGGGGCTGTGCTCTATTTGCTCTAAAGGACAGACCTCCAACAGCCTCGGAAAGACTTCTTACCGTCTTCCTATTCACTCCCCACTGCTCCCAATCCAGTCGCTTAGGTCCTTTCCTATTGAGCATCACAAAGAGCTACACTCCGCGCTCAGAGAGCTTGTGAGAAGGTTATTACTGGTATGTACCTATTCGTTTCCGGCCAGCCCTTTTCGCAAATAGGGGGGGGGGGACACTTACAGGCGCGTGGCGGCCTCTGTGGACGTCTCGTCTCCCTCGATCCTGTACACCTTCCCATACATCACATACTCAAACTGGTCTGCCCTGGGGTCAAAAGGAACAGTGGAAGAGAAGGAGAGAATATGTGTGGTTTGTGGCCATCACATCACTTCAAGAGGTAACAACATGCTAATAAAGATCTGCGTATCTGTTTCAGCTGCATCACAAGTTTTAAATAGTGCAGATTACAGAGCCTGCAGATTTCCTCTTTCTAAATCCACTTGCAGCCTGGGGAACAGTAAGTTCAGGTGCCTTCACCAGGTGTCCTGCATGTCATACCAGAAATGGGCAAACTCCGACCCTCCCAAGTTTTGTTGGACCTCAACTCCCATCAGCCTCAGCCAGCATAGTCAATGGCCAGAGATGATGGGCATTGTAGGCCAAACACAAGTGAAGGACCACAGGTACTCCATCCTTGGGCTGTATGGCATAGCGGCCAGAGTGCTGGACTAAATCTAAGGAAACTTGGCTTCACATCCGCCTTCCAACAGGGGTGGCCTTGGCAGAATGTCTCTTTCTCTGCCTCGGCCACCTCACAGGGTTGTTGTGGGGATCCGTGTGTGTGCAGAGAACAGAGAACCATACACGCCACTTTGAATTCCTTGGAGGAAAGGCAGGATATAAATGTAAAATACATAGAGGGTAACAAAATATTGTGCAGCAAGTTGGCAGGAAACAAAAGCACCCCTTTTATTGCTCTTTCCTCTCTGGCCCAGGAGGACTCAAGAGGAGCAAGAAGAACTTAAGAGGGATCTCATGAGAGGCATGGCTTAAGGAGTGCAAGGCAGACAGACACCCTGTGCATGAGGAGCAAACTGCAGAGGATGAAAATAGGGGTGGAAAACCTAACTCAGCTCAAGGGCTTGCACTTCATACTGTGCAACCTATCAGGGGCCAGAGACAAAAGTGGGCGGAGCAAAATCTCTCTCAATCCTCCATCCAGACAGGCAAAGGGGAGACATTCCATCAAGGCAAAAGTAGTGGTGCAAAGCAGAGCCAGAGAGGGGTGCAGCCAGGAGAGAGCTCCAAGAATCAGACAGAGAGACCTGGGTGGTCACATTTAGCCCCTGGGCTTCAGGTCCCCGACCCTTGGAGGCAGTAGAACCATTGTGTTTACATTTCAAATGTGAACACACTGTGGGTCTCTAAGACAGTTGGATGGGGCTGTGTATGCCTTCTTCCAACAACTCCTGCAGCCAAGCTGTTGCCAAACATATTGCACTGCTTTCCTTTGGACCACATCAGCGAGGCCAAGATAGGGGTCATGTCGCCTGGGCAGCCCAGGACCTCCAGACACACTGCTCATGCTTGCGCCCTGGAGAGGTCACTTTGGTGCTGCTAACACAGCGGTTTGACTTCACCCCAGGAGGCAAACTTCATTGTCTCTCGAGCCAGACAGATACCATCTAGTGTAGGTTTTGAAGGTACTACAAAAAGAAGCTAGTTTTCAACCTTGCAGAAAGCTGAAAGGAAGGGCACACAACCACGGGACTGATTTGTGAAGTCCTCTCCTTGGCTAGTCCTCCGTTTGCCATCCTCTGGCCCCCCATTACCTGGATGGCCTGTCATCAGTTGGGTTATATTCTCCATCATCCAAGGTCCCATCCTCATACAAGGTGCTGGCGATCACAAGGCGGAATTTGTCACCTGAAATGCACAGGAAAACAAAAATGACAGCGACGGGCCTTTTCACTACAGCTGATGTTTGTGAGATTCATGTCGCAATGCCTTTGTCTAGCTTCATACATCACAGATTCGGCAGCTGAATTTCCAGGAAAAAACCAGCATGTGTTTCAAGAGATATGGGGACATTCAAACAACAAGCGAGGGGAAATCTTTGCATGGGGCAAGTGTGCAATAGGAATGCGTAAGTGTGATGAGTGTTTGGTCTGTGTTTATGAGTATGGGATGGCTGTGCCTGCTTTTGCTATGGACACATCCACTGCTGGCATGTAATGTTGGGGTGGGTGGGAGTACAGGGGAAATGATCCATGGGCTAAAAAAGTTTTTAACTAGCTCTGGGTCAGAGAAACACGGCCAGGCAAGGCCCCTGATGGCACTCACTTACCAAGATCGACAGGGTAGATCTGTATGTTCACATCCAGGATCAAATCCATCTTGAAAGACTCGCTCTCACAATGCAGTCGGGAGACTGGGGGGGGGGGAAACAAATCTGGGTGTCAAGTTATTAGGGGATAGAGGCATAGAAGGCAGACCCCACCTCCACTTCTGCTGGAATGCCAAGTCACTCCAGACTCAGTTTTGTGGAGCCAGGGAGAAGGATGAAGAGTTGCACATTTAAATACAAAATATCTGTTGAAACCCTGGCTCAGAGATCAAAGAGAAAGGGACCTAAAACTGTAAAGTTTTTGAGCCAAGATCTGAAGGGATTTTGAAATGGAGGGTCACCAAAGTGAGCAGTGATTTGAACCTGGGTCTCTCAATTTGTAATCAGAAGCTCTCACCACAACACCAGGGCCGCATTCTCTCTTGTTGCCATGGTTATTAGCATCTGAATTGTTAAGAGATCCTTCCCCATCACTCTTGCTTCATAAATTCAAGCCCTACTAAGCCAAGTAGACTTAGTAAACTTAGGCATTGCAGTAGTAATAGTAGAAATAGCACTATTACTACTGCTAATAACAGTAATCATCACCACTATAGACATACTCTTGCACTGCAGCACACTGGCAACCTTTGTTTATTTATTTAATGAAGGCAGATATAAAATTAGTGGCTCGACTCAAACTGTTAAAGTGTTGGACTAGTATGTAGGTGCACTGGATTTCAAATGCCTTATATACATATACGAAATGGTTTTTATTTCCAAACTGCTTTGAGATTGTATTTAATGTATGATGTATCTACAAAGCACCTTTTCTAGGTGTCTCAGGGAGTTTTGCAAACCGTTAAAACAGTTTTTAAAAACCAATTCCAAAATCCCCTGAAGAGAAGTTTGACCCTAAGGCGGAGAGGGACTTCTGCGCCCATTCAACTGAAATAAATAAATAAATAAATAAATAAATAGGATGCTGTTGGGGGAGGAGATTCAGATTTGAATTCCCTGTCAACCATAAAGCTCAGAGGCGCTATCACAACCCGCCTCACACGGTAGTTTGCAAGGGTAAAATGGGAGGGGGGGAACTGGGGGTGAGGGGAAGGGAGAGAAAGAAACCAAGTACTGTACACTCCACCTCAAGAGCCTTGGAGGGGAAAACGAAAGGGTACACTGCACATGCACATGCAAACGCAGGAAGTCCGCAACTTAGGCACATTTAACTTGTGTCTGTTCAGCTGTACCCAAGGCAATTTTTTTTTAAGGGGGCAATCCTATCCGCCATTGCACCCATTGGGTTTCGGCTATAAATGCCCTTGGCTTTGGGTGCGATCCATCACACACACATTGGCGGGCAGGAGAGCAGGGAAGCAGCAAGGATGTGGTTCCGTGTCCAGGAGCAGGGTGGCCAGACAGAAACGGGAAAGGATAGATTCACGGGATGAATGAACGGGGGTCGTCCAAAGGCCATCCAGCCCACCCCGCAGGAAAAATACCACTGTGGCCCCCGTGGTTGGAAAACGAGCGCCTGCCTCTCACCCCTGTCGAACTTCTTGCCCTCGGGGTCGATGTCCTTCACGTCGAAGATGTCCTCGAAGAGGATGCCGGCCATGGCAACGCGGGAGGAGCAGGAGAGCCGGAGCTGGGGGCTCCCGACCTGCTATAGCTACGCGCGCGCTCGCGGTGCGCATGGGGCTCCGCTCTCCTCCCTTCGCTTCCGGCGCGGGCGCCTGACGATGACGTCAGCAGCCTGAGGCTCAAACGGACATGCTGGAACAGGGCAGAGGGGGTGGCGCGGAAAGGGCGCCAGCGACTGGAAGGAGGACGAGGGCGAGAATGGCGGGTGGGGGAGGGGGCGTCCGTCGGCGTCCTTCCGCTGCGCACGCAGATCCCGACCTTTAAACCTGCGGGGCAGGAGGAATAAATATATATTTGTGTGTATAGACTTAGAGTATACGTATATTTATATTTATCTGTACATGTATAGCACCCTGTTTAAAATGCATTTTATCTCATTTATATATTTTATTTTTCATCCTGCGTGTACTTTTTTTTTAAAAAAACCCCTTTAACTTACATAAATTTAAGTATTACCGGTGCACCGTGTGGTTATTTTATTTATTAAATTTCCACGCCGCCCTTCGTCTGAGGATCACAGGGCGGTTTACGATATATATATATATATATATATATATATATATATATATATATATATATATATATATATATATATTAAAAGTGTTTTAAATGCTGCCATTGAATATTCAACGATGCATACGAGTGTTTGAGAATTATTAACTGCATATTAATTAAAGCATTTCCTTTACATTGCCTGGATCAGTAGTACATTGGCAGCTGCTCTTTTAAATAATTTCAGTTATCGAGCCAATGGTATTGTGGGAGTTGAGCGGTTTCTTCCTCTCTTGCGTTGCTGCAACTTTCCCCATTCCATCTGCACAGGATTGGACCAGTTCTGGCTTCCAAGATTTTAGCCTGCCTCTAAAACCGCCACCTATTTTATTAGCATCATAATAGACAGAAATGCCACTACTCAGCGTGGCAACTTCTTTGTAGTTGGTCAATTTAGCATAGCACTTAAGCCCCCCCCCCATGGATTCTTTGCACCACTTGTGACCCAGCCCCATGCTGAATGCAACTGACTGACCATATACTGAGGGATGGGGAGGGAACAGAGCAGTGAGAGCCACATGGCCTGCTTTGTACCCCCTGTGCCAACCTGCTGCCCTTCAGTGCAGTGCAAGAAATTGTCCTTTCACCCGAACTGGAGTATGATTCACCTGTCAGTCCAGGTGGTTTCTGTATGCACCTTGGTAGAGGGTGCCATCTTGCCTCAGACAGCAAAAGTTACTGAGCTGGACCTGGTCTTTCTTCATCGGAGGAACATCCTTGGGGAGACATGTTCTTCCAAACGCATTCAAGTATCGCTTGTATATTTGCACAGCCAAGCCAGCAAATCAAGCTGCTGACTTATTTCACGTAGGACTGCTGGGCTGTTGGCTTGTGTAGTGCCTACCACAAACCCAACTGGTGAAGCTCTACCCATCACTGAATCTGCATGCGGGCAGAAGCATCACGTTTAATTTCTTCCACCTCCATGCTGCAGCTTAAGTGTCATAAAGGGAAGAAAAACAACAACTGCCAAGTACAACCTTGTACTCCTTCACGTCATGGATGGCCATCTGTCATGGGTGCTTTAGCTGAGATTCCTGCACTGCAGGCATAGCTGCCAAGTTATCCCTTTTTAAAAGGGATTTTCCCTTATGCTGAATAGGCTTCCTCGCGAGAAAAGGGAAAACTTGGCAGCTATGACTGCAGGGGGTTGGACTAGATGACCCTCGGGCTCCCTAACAACTCTATGATGCTATGTGCTGTTCAGAGGAGCTACCAGACTGCTGTTCTGGGTGCGTTTTAGAGCTGCAGCAAAAAGCAGAAATTCAGCCGGTGAAGTCCTTCCCAGCATTGCATGCCCAGCAGAAAAAAGAAAGCCTGTTCGGTTTCCGCATCCATTGACAGCCCTGCTTTTTACTCCTTGCTTGGAAGCAAAATCCCACTTCCGAAGGGCCGTAGCTGAGCGGCAGAGCGCAGGCACCAGGTTCCAATCCTGAGGGCGGCGGCATCTAAAGGTAAGGATGGGACTCGCTCCCTGCCTTGCAATCCTGGCCTCTGGCCAGTAGACAACCCTGTGCCAGGTGCGCAACTCAGTGAAAGGCAGCTCCTTACATTTCAAAGACGCGTGTGCGTAAAATCTGGCGGACGGGGCTAAGGAAATACAGCGGGGCGCCCGACCTGCCTCCTGCACGAACGGGGAGTGCTCTCGGCCAGGTGACTTAGGGATGCTTGCTTGCTTTGCATGTGTCTATGAGGAGGCGCGCTCCCATTGGCTGCCCGGCGCTTTTCCTTCCCGATACTAGGTTAGCAGCAGGAGGGCGATAAAGCCGGGTAGGCTGGGGGACGAGGATGCGCTCTCCATTGGCTGCTGCGCGCGCTCGTCCCGCCCGCTCGCCGATCATTCAATAAACTTTCTCCCGGCTGCAGCTGCCTTGGTCGGGCAGAACAGCCGCAGCAACGCGCAGGTTGCGGGCTGCGAGAGGGAGAGCGCCAAAGGGGCGACTGGATGGGCGTGTGCGTAAAAAGGGCTGGAGAGGAGCGCTGCTGCTGCCACTGCTGCTGCTGAGGCAGGGAGAATGGTGAGGGATAGGAGGAGGAAGATGGCACCGCCGCCACCTCCAGCTGCCCTTTGAGCTCTCCGGAGGGAGCGAGGAGACGACGACCTCGGCCCCACGCTCCTTCGAGGGGCCGCCTCTGTCCCCGGGGAGAACCCAACGCCAGGTGTCTATGGATGTGCAGCGGAAGAAGAAATGGACCAACCTCACCATTGGCCTCCTTTTCCTGTCGGGAGGGATTGAGTACGGTGAGCTTCCCTGGGCATGGCTGGGATGGGCATCGGCAAAGTGGGGTGGGGGTGGGGAGAGAGAGTACCAGGGGAGTGTTTGGACCCTGGATACAGAGTTGACAATTTTATATATAGCTTCATCACACACACACACCTACACATGTACATATATACGCGGGTTTTGTTGAGGCTGGTCTCAACATGCTGGTGTTATTTGTGTGTGTATTATTAGATTTTGTACCCCACAATTTTATATGTAGCTTGATCTCTCCCTCCCTCCCTTCACACACCAGGGGTGCCAACTTGAATAAAATATGGGGGGCAGGTAAGCCCCGCCCCATGTAATCTGTCTCAGGATGCGGCACACACACATACCATTTGAATGGCAACATCCATCCCATCAACATGGGGTACACCCCCTAAAATATTTTACTGAGGGGTTTCAAAGGGTCCTCAGCTCTTATGAGTTGGCTCCTATGACACACACATACCCTTTTGGTTGAAGCTGGTCTTATCATGCTGGTGTTTATTATTATTTTTATTACGCCTTTACAGCTCTGGTACCCAGGTCTCCAGTCAAAAAGGTCTCCAGGAGTGACTTGCATTTGAGCAAAACAAAACTGTCCCTGCTCTGGTGCTTATAAGCTAAACACACACACACACACACACACACACACACACACACCACAAAGGGGAAAAGGAGGCTGTTCTGCGCTATCTGGCCAAGAGGTCCTCCAGAAAGGGCTCCCTTGCTGCTGAAGTACTGGTAGCATACTCTGCCCCTAGGAAGCCCAGGTTTTAAGGGGAGGAGCTTGGTGATGGAGGAAATCCAGTTTGGGAGGCTCCCTGGCTTGATCCTCTGATCCAATGCAGATTTTGTAGATAGATTTTCATCTTTATTGCATGCTCCAGGAATGCACATTGGATGTTTTGAGGTTTTTGTGCCTCTGCCAGTTGTTCAGCATGCCTGCTTTGAAGAGATCCTGGCCTGTAGATAATCACATGAACTGCGTGGTTAAGTCTGAGAAGGTGCAGTTCTTTAGCCCTGAACTTTCCCCACACACCTGCTTTGCTTCCTGCCATTCCCAGATAGGTGGGAGGAAGTGACTGGAAGTATTTTGCTGTGCTCATCACTTAGAATCATAGAATCTTAGAGTTGGAAGGGACCCACGGGTCCAACCCCCTGCAATGCAGGGATCTCAACTAAAGCATCCATGACAGATGGCCATCAAACCCCTGCTTATAAACCTCCAAGGAAGGAGAGCCTATCACCTCCCGAGGGAGACCGTTCCGCTGTCAAACAGCTCTTACTGTCAGAAAGTTCTTCCTGGTGTTTAGTCGGAATACTTTTTCGTGTAACTTGAATCCTTTGAATCAAGTCCTGCGCTCTAGAACAGCAGAAAGCAAGCTTGCACCCCCTTCCATTTGCAAGCGCTCCAGATATTTGAAGATGGCTATTGCATTTCTTCTCAGTCTCCTCTTTTCCAAGCTGAACATAGCCAACTCTCACTTCTCACCACTTTCAACCTGTGCAGTTGGTTTGCTCCGGCAGAGTCTAGAATGCTGTGCCTTGCAAATTTGTTTTCCGGATGCAAATGGTTTTCTCCCAGGAAACTAGCATCTGCTTCCTAACCTTTGACTTCTAGAAGCTTGCCAATTGTCGTTGGATAGGTTGGCTGTTTCGGTTGCTGTTCCTCTGCCCTGTGATCGGATGAGGTTAGCAGGCCATACTCCAGAGTAAGGACATAATAGGCTTGGGCTGCAATATGGAAATGTTCTTGGGGTAAGATGCTGGAGTAAGCATGATTGGAGTCAGAGGGGGTAGGCAATAGCGACCACAGGTGGCATCAGCCCCAGACAGCATTGCCAAGGTCAGGGATGATGCCAGTGTTGTTGGACTACAGCTCCCAAGTCCCCACATTGGCTCACCCTTGAATGTGAGATTCCTCTCACTATTCTCAAGGTGCCGGAAGCAGCAGCCTTGCAGAAACTGAACAGGCCTGGGTCTTTGTCAGTGCTAGGATAGAAGAAATTCTGAAAGGCCTCATGGAAGAGGGCCAAGAGACAAATGTACGAAATCAATAATAGTTGCAGGACACTTGGAGGGATAAAGCTTAGAAAAACGTGACTAAAGGAGGATGTGATAAAGATCCCTAAAATTAGGTGTAGTGTGGATATAGTGGATAGAGGGAAGGTTTTTCTCCCACTCTTGTAATACTTGATTTTGGTGTTAAGAAAAGGGAACCCAAAATGATAAAGGGGATGCAACAATTTCCCTATGAGGAAAAGTTGCAACCTTGGAGGATTTAAAATTTAGAGACTAGGTGGATGTTTCATTTAGAGAAAAGGTGAGAGGAGACATGATTGTGAGTTGTACAAAATTATGCCTGGAGAAAGTGGAGAGAAACACGTTCTTCCTTATTACAGTCATATCTTGGGTTGCGAACGTGATCCGTGCGGGAGGCACGTTCGCAACCCGCAGCGCTCGCAACCCGCAGCGCCGAGCCTGCGCATGTGTGTGACGTGATTCAGCCCTTCTGCGCATGCGTGTGACATCATTTTGCACATGTGCGAGCACCAAAACTCGGAAGTATCCCGTTCCGGTACTTCCGGGTTTGGCGCGGTCCGCAACCCGAAAACGTGTAACCCGCAGCGTTTGCAACCCGAGGTATGACTGTATTATTATTATTATTATTATTATTATTATTAAAAATGTATACTGCCCTTCATATGTCATTTCAGGGCAGTTTGCGACATAAAAATACAAGATAAAAACACAAAACACATAATAAAACCAAGAACAACACCCACACACCCCAACACCAAACAACCAACCAATAACAGCTCCACCCATAAGACTTGAACTCATGAACATCCAGTCAAAGACTTAATTAGCTGGGAGAGTCCACGATCAGAAGCAGAAGCTTGAGCAGGAGAGGAGGGAGGCAAGAGGCAGAGATGAGTCAGGCTGGTGAAGAGTCCTGGGTGTCTCCCCCTCCTGCTGCGACAAGCTCTCCTCCCACCTGGTCTCCCAGAACCAGAAGAGTCATGAAAAGGGCGGGGAAGTTAGCTTCACACAGGCACAGCCTCCTATTGCTTGGAAAAAGCCCTGGAGGGAAGGGGAGGTGGGGACTTTCAGTCTCAGCAACTGATCCATGGGTATGTGAAGCTTTTTTATAGGCAGACCCCCCAAATTATTGAGCTTTTTGGGGGAAATCTAACCCCAAGTTAGTGATTTTAAGATTTTTGAGCTGCTTTTCCCATCACGTTGCCATACATCCATGTTTTCCTTAACTTTTTGCCAATTTGGCAAATCCCCCCCCCCCCGACAACATTTTTACACCCCAAAACCAGCACAGCAGGAATTTTCCTGACGTATGGCAAGCAAGGGAAGAGCTGCTGTGCTCATGAGGCCTGACACTCCACCTAGTCTGTGCCGTAGCTGCCAAGTGTCCCATTTTCCGCGGGAAACCCCCGTTTTTAAAGCTGTTTCCCGCTGTTATCCCGAATGGCGAAATATCCCGTAATTCCCCCAGATTTTGAAAGCAGCTCCTGCTGGCCAGGGAGGCTCCTTCTGCACATGTCTGGACAGAACCGATTTCGAGTGCCGCTCTGCCCATGTCTGGGCACCGGAAATTGGGCAGCGCCGGCACCAGAAGTTGCTTCTACACATGTCTGGACATGCGTAGAAGCGACTTTCGGTGCCGCGCCGCTGCTGATCCCGGATTTTTTAATCCGGGAGTTGACGGGTATGGTCTGTGCAGATCAGTTTCTTGCTAACAAATAACTCCAGCTTGCACGGTGTCACTCCTGATACTAATGACTCCTAGTCACCATGAAGTATTCAGGAGCATAGGCAGCCTGCCGCATGGAAAGCCATTGGTTGGGAAGCAATAATGGCAGAGGACTGTTGCTTTCTTTCTTTCTTTTAAATCATTTTTATTAGTTTTCCAATGTTGTTGTTTAGTCGTTTAGTCGTGTCCAACTCTTCGTGACCCCATGGACCATAGCACGCCAGGCACTCCTGTCTTGCACTGCCTCCTGCAGTTTGGTCAAACTCATGTTCGTAGCTTCGAGAACACTGTCCAACCATCTCGTCCTCTGTCGTCCCCTTCTCCTAGTGCCCTCCATCTTTCCCAACATCAGGGTCTTTTCCAAGGATTCTTCTCTTCTCATGAGGTGGCCAAAGTTTTCCAATACAAACATCCAATTATAATGTTCCAAATATAATATTTCAATTAAAAACAATAAACTAAAGAAAAAAGAACCAAATTGTAATCCAAATGGTTGATTTTTAATTTTTTCTGGACTTCCCATCGTCTGATGTCCAATGTCCTTTGAAAATGTGTTGGGGGTGATTGGGTTGTTTTTGTATTTATTTTTATTATGCATTTTGTGTTTCTATGTTGTAACTGCCCTGAGACCTGCAGGTATACAAATTTAAATACCAGCAATATTATTATTAATAATAATAATATTTTCTGGAAGCCACTTCTAATGGGTGTTCTTTTTGATACTTTCTATTTACTGGAATTTCTTTGTTCACCTCTCTGCAGCTGTGATCCTGCCAACCCTCTGGGCTTACCTGCAAACTCTCAATGCTGAGCCATACTTCCTGGGCCTGGGCATCTCTGCCTTTAGCTTTGCCGGGCTGATCACAGGCCCGCTCTTTGGATATTGGTCTGACCGTACCCATAAAACCAAGGCCATCATCCTCTTTGCCAACTTGTTTCAGATAGCAGGTAAGTGGGGGTTGCATTGAGAGTGGCGGCGGCAGGGGGCAGTGGTTGTGTTTGGGGTCAAAGCTTTCCTTACAGCAAAAAGTATCCTTTGGGGGAAGTGGGTTTGTTGCACAAGAGCGCAAAGTCCACCCTAGCCATGCAAGCTGCATCGACCAGCATGTGATTGAATCCCAGCTGCAAAAAGAGGGAGGTCCCAGAAAAAAGGTCCTGCATTCTAGTGGATTGCAATAATGGGGAGAGAGTTGCTTTCTCTAGAGCAAGTTGATTCATTTAGCCTGGTTTCCTCTGCAACTCATGATTGTCTTTTCTGTGTCTTCTGCTTCCAGGGAACTTCATGTACTTTGTCGGTGGTTCCAAATGGATGCTTCTGAGTGGTCGGCTGGTGGCAGGTAAGTGCTGGAGTGGAGGGTGTGTTTATGTTTGCGCATGTGAGATTTTCTTTGAATAATAGTTGCACTTGGATGGTGGGTCTTGGAGAAAAGCATTGTGTTTCCTCTTTTCTAAAAAAAATTGGGGTGGGAATGCATTTTTGTTGTTGTCTAATGGGGAGGGAAAGAGTATTCCTTTATTTTTATTTCCTCCCCCCCCCATTTAAAATGGATACTGCTGGAGGGGAATTTTGCATTCCTTGTTTTGCTTTGCTTTTTGCCCCGCCCACTTCCACCTAGTGCCCCGCCCACTGTTGGAATGCACCCTCCCAAAGGTTTCCTGCCCTTGAACGCGGCCTGCGGGCCAAAAGTAGCTCCCCACCCCGTGCTTTAGTGATGGATTTGTAATACATACACACACCATTTTCTCTGTATGCCATCTTTCCATACTTAAAACCATACTCAGGGCATCTTGCAACATGAAGAAATTTGTGTAATTACAAATACAGTGGTACTCTTGGCTGTTGAACAGCTTAGTTGTCGAACAAATCAGTTCCCGCACACCACAAACCCGGAAGTGAGTGTTCCGGTTTGCAAAGGTTTTTTGGAAGTCCCAACGTCCGACGTGCCTTCCACGACTTCCAATTGAGTGCAGGAAGCTCCTGCAGCCAATCAGAAGCTGTCCCTTGGTTTTCGAACCAGACTCCTGGCACGGATTAAGTTTGACAACCAAGATACCACTGCGGAACAAAAGCGGTCATAAACGATAAATGAAGCGCATCAAACAGTACACAACCAATCTGATAATCATTTACCCACAAGTCACAATAAGATTTAAAAATAAAGATACAAAAATTAACAGCCACAAGCACCCACAAGCAATATTCCAGCCTAAGATTCTGTGCAGCAGCCTTATTTTTTTTGTAGTTGGAGTCAGTCCAGGACGTGCCTTCCCAGGCCAGGTGGAAAAAGCTGTGCAAGGCAGGGAGCAGGTCTTCCAGGACTTATAGCCAGGATGGCCTCTGGCCTCTGTTCCCCCCTCCCTCTGACTCTTTGTGCTTGGCCCTCCCCTGCAGGTGTGGGGACGGGGGCAGGAGCTTCCATCTTTGGCTACCTCACCCGAACAACCACGTTCCAGGAGCGTGCCACGGTGTTTGCGGCTGTCATGGCGTGCCGGCAGGTCGGGCTACTCATTGGTAAGGCTGATTTCCTCTGTCCCACCCCTCTAAAAACCTTCCTGTCTGCTATGAAAAGGGCTGGGTTAACCATTAAGCAAAATAAGCACATGCTTAGGGCACCAAGGGAAGTGGGGGGTTGGGGCACCACAGGAATTTTTCCATTGCCAGGTTTTTAACATTGATGGCTACAAATTGCTCAGCTGAGCGTTCATTTTCTCAGTGGAAGTCTATTAAAAATCCCAACAGAGGAAATATGCAACGAGGCAGGTTGGGTGCCTTATCTCTACTAAGTATAGAAGCTGATGTGTTATGTAAGATTAGTTTTGAGGATTTGATCAATTAAGAAAAGGAGAGAATTTCCCCCCAAATATAAATAAGGTGGAAGTACAGTATACAAAGCCAAACATCATTTCCCATCTTGCTGTGGGTTTCGTTTCATTTCGACAAATCAAATTTTGTTCTGTGGTTTATTGTTATTTATATTTTGAATTAGATATGTTTTGGGGCACCAAAACCTCAGGTCCTCTAAAAGGTCTTCATCCTGCCCTGGCTATGCATCCCCCCCCCTCGAGGCTTTTTGTTATTACCATACCTCCCTGGATGTATGTTGGGGCTCAGGTGGAAAGCAAAGGTAGAGAGAGATCAGTCCATTTGTGGACCAATTTTCCAATTAAGACCATTTGTTCGGTCTGCAATTGCCACGGAGAAGACGGAACACACAGAGGATGTGACAATCAAGGGTTAATGTCTACCGTGGCAGAGCTGCCTCTGTTATCAGGGAGAGCATGTCTCTGAATCCTAGTTGCTGGAATTCACATGTGCGGAGAGTTCTCTTGCTCTCGGGTCCTGTTTGGGCACTTCTCGTCGGCATGTGGCTGGCAACGGTGAGAGCAGGATGCTGAGACAGAGGTCTTTAACCTGATCCAGTAGGTCTCTTCTGATGCTCTGATGAACAAGAACATGCAGGTTAACTGCTTGGTATGGCATAACATGCTTGCTTTGTTTCATATGGAGCAAGCGGGAGACATAATCCGCAGCCCTTACCTGCTTAACCATTTATTAAATATTCCAAATAAAAAATTTCCTTCAGTAGCACCTTAAAGACCAACTAAGTTTTTATTTTGGTATGAGCTTTCGTGTGCATGCACACTTCATCATGCACACGAAAGCTCATACCAAAATAAAAACTTAGTTGGTCTTTAAGGTGCTACTGAAGGAATTTTTTTTATTTTGTTTCGACTCAGACCAACACGGCTACCTACCTGTAACTTAATTATTCCAGTTATTCCAGTGTGGAAGCTGGAAGAGGAACAAAGTTGGGTGCAGTGCAAACGTTGCAATTTGAAATCCACACACAGAGAGGGAGAAAGGTGTAGGTTTTTTTAAAAAGGCGCAGTACAAATGAAGGCTTATTTGGGCTTGTTTGCAGACCCGGTTCCTTGATGTGATGATGTAGCAAGTGCCTCTGCATGGAAAAGCAGCATTTCATTTCATTTCGTTTCATTTCATTTTTTATTTGTATACCACCTTTCTATATTGCTATACACAAGGCAGCTCACAAGCCGAAGGAACAACAAAGTTTGCACACCTTATAGCAGTGTGATCCAGTGCAGAAATGTCATCGTTAAAATGTAACATTAAAATAAACAAGTTACAGCAAATAAAGTAATACTCAATCATCCACTAGAATATAATAGTACACAATAAAATTAAATACCAGCAAATAATTATTAAACAGAAATGCACTCTTAATTACAATCAATAATTTCTAAACTATAATCTATAAAAGTAACCACGCACAAAATAACAATTCAAATTTAAAAGCAAAGACACACAATGTATAAAAGTTTTTTTTTAAAATAATAAGAATTCCTGAACTCTCATCCTCTCTTCCCAGCTGCTTCTGCTGTTCCTAAGTCATGGTCTGGGAAAGACTCCTAGGTCTGGAGGGTTGGGCAAGGCAGGTGAAAAAAGCCATTGTCTGGTGGCTAGCACAAAATCTCTTTCTCCCAGTATGTGTCTCAGCCTTGTAAATAAGCAGATAAAAGTTTCCAACCTTCTAAAAGGTAGTTGTGTTTCTGATCTGGCTGCAGAGGAGAGGAGGAGCCCCTCTTCCACAGCCAGAAGTGTAAAGGAACATCCGAAGACCCTGCTTGGTCAGGCCCAGTGGTCCATCTCAGCCAGCATCCTGGTCTCACAGTGGCCAGCCAAATCTCTATCAGCAACCTGCGCCTCTGCTTGAAAGGATTGCTGCTACTGAGAATTGTGGGTGGGGCAGGTTATGCCGCAACAAGCTGAACATGGAGGTTGCAGCCTGCGTGGCTCAGTTGGTTAGAGCGTGGTGCTGATAACGCCAAAATTGCAGGTTCGATTCCTGTATGAGACAGCCTTGCACGTCCCTTCCAACTCTACAGTTCTAAGATTCTAAGCTTTTGTACGTTGCTGCCATGCTGCTTTCAGACACCTGACTTGCCACGTTTGCCCCCCAGGGCCAGCTTGTAACCTGTTCCTGCGCCTCTGTAACTTCCAGGTGGGGCCCTTCGTGGTTGACAAGTTCACATCGCCTGGGGTGAGTAGAAGCAATTTGTTAGCAACTATGTATAAGCAACTATGAATGGATGCTTTTGAATTGTGGTGCTGGAGGAGACTCTTGAGAGTCCCATGGACTGTAAGAAGATCAAACCTATCCATTCTGAAGGAAATCAGCCCTGAGTGCTCACTGGAAGCACAGATCCTGAAGCTGAGGCTCCAATACTTTGGCCACCTCATGAGAAGAGAAGACTCCCTGGAAAAGACCCTGATGCTGGGAAAGACTGAGGGCACTAGGAGAAGGGGACGACAGAGAATGAGATGGTTGGACAGTGTTCTTGAAGCTACGAACATGAGTTTGACCAAACTGCGGGAGGCAGTGCAAGACAGGAGTGCCTGGTGTGTTATGGTCCATGGGGTCACGAAGAGTCGGACATGACTAAACAACAAATGTATAATCCAGCCTGGTGCATTTGATCCCATGGATGAGGCAAGCTCCCCCAACTATTCAACTTTTAAATTATTATTTCATTAAATGTGTAACAAGGCTGACAGAGCATTGCGAGAATTCAACAAAAGAGAAAAAGAAAAGCATTTGAGCCTGGTCAGGTATCGAGTAAAGAGATGAAAGATTTAAAAAATATAAAAATCAGAAAGAGCTTGTACAAAAGAGGTAAAGTGGCAGTATTCCAGCATAAGACAGAAACAGGGGATCAAAGACTCATATAATCAAAAACAGCACCAGATGAAATCATATTTGGATGGAATGTGCTGACTGCGTCTTTAAATAAGGTGCAAAAATAATCGCCAGACAGCTGCTAAGTCCAACAGGTCCGCTTCCCCTCTGAGAATCCAGACTTAGTGAGTCCATTTATTCTGATGCAGTTATAAATAAGGCTTTTAAAAACCGAGTTTGTAATAGACTTTGTGGAAGTGTCCTTCTAGTCTTGAACTGTTAGCAAACGAGTTATCAGTATCTTTTCTCCTTAATATTGTTCGATCCAGAAGTTTGCAAAATTATACGTGGCACAGAGAAAGTGGATACTGAGACGTTTTTCTCCCTCTCTCCTAACACTAGAACGGGGGCTCATTCAAAGAAGCTGAATGTGAGAAGTTTCAGGGCAGATAAATGAAATTAGTTCTTCACGCAGCGCATAGCTGAAACTATGGCAGTCAGTCCTGCAGGAAGCAGTGATGGCCACCAACCTGGATGGCTTCAAGAGAGGATTAGAGAAATTCATGGAAGAGGAGAGAGGGCTATCGATGGCTTTGCTCTGCTTCCACAGTTGGAGGCAGCCATGCTTCTGAAGCAGTATTCCAGTTGCCGGAAAGCACAGGAGAGGAGAGTGTTCTTGTGCTCAGATTCTGCTTATTCGTTTCCCACAAGCATCAGGTCAGCCACTGTGAGAACAGGATGCTGGACTAATGGCATGATCCAGCAGGCTGGCTATAAGTCCCCATGCCCTTTTAATATATATATATATTCCTTATTGCAAAAAGGGTGGATCTAGACATGGGGGGACGGACGGATGACAACGCTATAAATAAGTCAGAAACTAGATTGTTATAACAAAAAGAAAAAAATCTCTATGGAAAATTGTGCTTTAAAATTTTCTGCTCTCTGGCCCCATCTGGTGTTGCATGTTTATAGTGCATTCAAATCAGTGTTTCTTTACTAATGTAGCCGAGTCCATAAAAAGTACGGAATTACAAGTGCACAAAAGAAGAAACAAGAAATAGAAAACCAAACAGAAAAAAGATATTATGTACATTACAAATAAGGGGGGGGGACTTGTTGTTGCAGCAAACCACCCTTGTCTCCTCCGATGACGGGTAGCACATAAATTTAACAAATAAATAAAAGAATGCTCTGGACGATGCACTCATGCTCAGTTTTTTCTCTCCTCCGCTTCTTCAGCTCTTCATGTGCATGGTGTGGCTGCTTCTGCAGATCATTGTTGCGACGCTGTACTACGACCTGCTGCCACCGCCGTTGGGAGACTCCTCGAAGTCCCCGGCGGCAGCTGTGCGGGATGCTGTGGAAGAGGAGGAGGAGGAGGAGAAGCCTCTTGTGCAACACGAGGAGGCAGCGGAGAGCAGCAGCTACGGCAGCACTTCCGCGGAGCGCCGGGAAGCTGTGTCAGGCGACGAGGGTCGCTATGTGCCCAATGGACACTTGGCTGATGAAGAAGCCTCTCTGGAGAAGACTCCCTCCTATGATTTCAGCTCCATGACAGGTGAGCTCTCTTCTGTGGTGGGTATGGGGCCATCAAAGACAAGGGGCCACATTCCCTTCCTGGCAGCCCCGCAGGGGCCACCTGGCAGTGGTGGACAGGGCCAGAGGCAAAAGTGGGAGGAGCAATGGGTGGGCCTTTTACCTTTCTGCAGCAGCCCTGTTTAGGGAGGCTTTTTAATGTTTAATAGATTATTTTATTTCATTTTTCTGTTGGAAGTCGCCCAGAGTGGCTGGGGAAACCCAGCCAGATGGGTGGGGTATAAATAATAAATTATTATTATTATATTATTATATAGACTGGCGTCTATCCTCTCTCTGCCTTCACTGCAGGTGCTAATAATAATAATAATACAGTGGTGCCTCGCTAGACGAATTTAATTCGTTCCACAGGTCTTTTCTTATAACGAAAAATTCGTCTAGTGAATCCCAATAGGAATGCATTGAAATTTTTTTGATTTATTTTTTTGCCCATTTCAATGCATTCCTATGGGAAACCGCGATTCGCTAGACGAATTTTTCACAAAACGAATTCGTCTAGCGAGGCAACCTCCGCTCGAAAAATCCTTTCGTTAAGCGGAAATTTCATTAAGCAGGGCATTCGTTAAGCGAGGCACCACTGTAATAATAATAATAATAATAATAATAATAATAATAATAATAATTTTATTTGTACCTCACTCATCTGACTGGGTTTCCCCAGCCACTCAGGGCAGCTTTCAGCACATATAAAAACATAATAAAACATTAAACATTACAAAGCAAGACACATGGCTTCGGGGAGAGCCCCGGGGCCCAGGTCCTTGGCTACATCTGATCCCTGGACCTGAAGTTCTCCATCTCTGATCCAAAGCTTGCCCTACAAGAAGGCCCATGGAGAAGGCTAGAGCTGAGCCTACCTTTACTGGTCTGCAGGTCCAGACAGTTGGCATGCTGGAGGATGCTGCCTCAACTCTTTTCCTCATCACCATCTCATAAAACAACCCAACCAATTTCCAAATGTTCTGGTGGGGACATACCGGTAGTAGCTCTCGTGGCAGAAGAGGGCCTTGAGAACAGAGCATCTTCCAAGGAAAGGACAAAATGGGAGGCAGGCAGGAGCAAAGTTAAGGTTAAAGTCAAGTTTATTTAAAAATAATAATTGTACATGTCCTTGTTTCTCAATTTGATCCTTTTACCTGGCTTTGCATGTTTCATGGTATTTTATGCATTGTGACTTGCCATTATTTTTTATTGATTACGGTTTATTAGTGCTTTATTGTTAAGTGTAAACTGTTTAATTACTATTTGCTGATATTTAACTTTATTGTTAACTATTACATTCTAATGGATGTTTCATTTGATATTAGTTGTTTATTTTAAAGTTAGGCTAGTTTATTTTAAAGTTGTGACTTTTTTTTGTTGGTATCGGATTAGATTGTTGTGAGGTGTGCAATCTTTGTTGCTTCTTCAGCTTGTGAACCACCTTGTGGTCTAGTAACATAAAAAGGCGGTATACAGATTAAAAGTGAAATGAAATAATGCCCCAGTCAGCATTGTTTTGGCTCTTTTGTGCCTCAACAAGATTTGTGATTGCAGAGTACCTGAGGGAAGAGGTGGTGGTTCTGCTGACTGCCCAGTTCATTACACTCTTCAACCAAACCGCCCTAGAGGTAGGTGGCATTTTTGATGCGTTGCATGCTCAGGCAAATCCCTGACCACACCCATGCTCATTGTATAGATTCTCCCCCTCCCTTCCTGGCTGGTTCTCACACCGATATTATCCCTTTGGGAAGTGCCAATTATTTCTCACTACGTCTTTGTTTTTAGTATTTGTTTTGTTCCCCGCCCTGCACCTCAAGTCCTCCTGGCTGCATTTCCAGCAATTTGTAACACGAAATTAAAATCGGTGCCAAGCAATGTGGGCCAAAGAATAGGGTGGGTCCTAATCTAGAGGCGTCGAAGGCCAGAGAAAAGGGGAGCGTCTTCATCAGATGACGAAAGCTGTACATTGAAGATCTTAGGTCTACCTGTGTGGCGAGGGGGCACCTCATCTTAGGAGCCATCTCCCAGATCCCCATTTCCTACGTCTCTTAAGTAGTAGTAGTAGTAATTTATTTATGCCTCACCCATCTGGCTTGGTTTTCCCAGCCACTCTGGGTGGCTCCCAACAGAACATTAAAAACACGATAAAAAAAATCAAACAGTAAAAACTTCCCTAAGCAGGGCTGCCTTCAGATGTCTTCTAAAATCAGATAGTTGTTTATTTCCTTGGCCCCTGATGGGAGGGCGTTCTACAGGGCGGGCGCCACTACCGAGAAGGCCCTGTGCCTGGTTCCCTGTAGCCTC
Organism: Zootoca vivipara; assembly: GCF_965207765.1. Taxonomy (NCBI): domain Eukaryota; kingdom Metazoa; phylum Chordata; class Lepidosauria; order Squamata; family Lacertidae; genus Zootoca; species Zootoca vivipara. Next base: position 89,727,521 of record NC_142588.1, on the reverse strand, counting down.
ACTTCTCGCAGTGAGGGAACCGCCAGAAGGCCCTCGGAGTTGGACCTCAGTGTCCGGGCTGAACGATGGGGGTGGAGGCGCTCCTTCAGGTATACTGGGTAGAGGCCGTTTAGTGTGGTGTTGGAACGTAAAGGTGAGCATTGGTTTCCCCTATGCTCCTGGATGCTCACGTATGTTTTCTTCCTCTAGACGATGGTGACCCCAATCACCCAGAAGTTCTTGAATTTTGGGGAGCTGGAGAACAGCATCATGTATTTCCTCTGCGGTGTGGAGGTGAGTGCCAAGCCCTGTGGCAAAGAGCCCTCAGGAGAGGGACCGAGGTGAGAGAATCCCTCTGGGTACCCTCTTCCCCCCACCTTAAAATGTGACCTTGTCTGACTTCTTCAGAACTGAAGGTTGTTTTTGAGGGGGATGTCACTTTCTGTGGTGTGTATATTTGCATGTAAGCGTGCTCCCCGCCCAATTTCTCCCACTGTTGCCGCTGGTTAAACAGGTTAGTCAGGCTTTTAAACTCTATGCAAACTGTTAACTTTGAGAGAAAATGTGATAAGGTTATATAGCACAAGCCACCCCTTTCCTGTCTCAGGGTGGCGTGGGAGGAGGTATCCTGCCCTGATTACTCACCTGGTTAGTGATACTAGAGAGGGAAGCTAGTATCTAGTGTCCTAATCACTGGAAACTCAATGTAGCAAAGAGGACACATTTTCTCTGTTTGGGGAAAGCTGTTTGGCTTCAAGCCTCTTCCTCCAAAAGGACTTTGAAGGGGTCCCCGTGACAGCTGATTTTATTCATTTAGTCATTAAATTCATATACCAGCCTTCATCAGAACATCTCAGGGCAGTTCACAGAATAAAATCCAAGATAAAACACAATAAAACAATTAAACCAAGCCAAGGCAAAACAATAACCCTCCCGCTTCCCACAGATACATTTAAAAGGCTGTAGGATATTAATCAGCCAGAGGCCTGATAGAAGAGGAACATTTTTGACTGGCACCTAAAATATATATAATGAAGGCGCCAGGTGAGCCTCCCTGGGAAGAGCATTCCACAAACGGGGAGCCACTGCAGAAAAGGCCCCGTTCTCGTGTTGCTGACCTCCGGACCTCTCGTGGGGGAGGCACATGAAGAAGGGCCTCAGATAGTGAATGCAGAGTTTGGGACGGGTCATATATGGGGAGAGGCAGTCCTTGAGGTATGGCAGTCCTGATTGGTGCTTATACCTTTGAAGGTGCCTTCCCAGTACAAATAGGTCCTGGAAGAGCAGCTTCAAAGGAAGGTAGGTGCTGTTACTGTCGGGATGACGCTCTCTGGGAGACGCTGGACTCCAAGACCCCTGAGCGATTCCCGGGAGGCCCTCTCTGGGTGGCATGTCCCTTCAGTCCAGAGTGCCAGTAATATGCGACCCTCCTCATATGAGAAGAGCATACAAGTCTTCTAGCATGATGCAGCAATAAGAAACATCCATAGATCTAAACTATGTTTATTTACAGATTATATACAGAGACTCCATAACTCATGTCTGTGTTCTCCAGCCAACAGTACAGAACTGCGACACGGCAGAAGTGAAACTAACATACAATAACAACCCTTAGGCGGAAGAGATAAGATAGACTTCCGTTCTCACACTCTCTCAGACACTCATGTGATTTACACCAAACCTAACAGTACTTGCTGCAGCAGCTAAGGATAGCTAAAATCCTAACAAAATAAAAAAAATTCCTTCAGTAGCACCTTAAAGATCAACTAAGTTTTTATTTTGGTATGAGCTTTCGTGTGCATGCACACTTCTTCAGATACACTGAAACAGAATCCACCAGAACCTTATGTATATTCAGAGGGTGGGGGTTGGGGGTGATGGGAATGGGTGATGGGCTCATAGGAGTAGTAAACCTGTTGAGGGCTGTTAACGACTGCTGATGACTGCAGTTGGTACTGCGGGGAAATAGCAAGGGCTGAGGCGCTAAAGAAAGCTTGATCATGCATAATGAGATAAGAATCCAATGTCTTTGTTCATCCCAGGTGGTTCCATGGTTTTAAGCTTGGTAATGAGTTCCAATTCAGAAACTTCTCTTTCCAGTCTGTTTCTGAAACTTTTCTGTAATAAAACAGCTTCTTTGAGATCTTGTATAGAATGTCCTGGGAGATTGAAGTGTTCTCCTATATGTCTTGTCGTTCCTGATGTCAGATTTATGTACATTTATCCTTTTTTTGGATTTATCCTTTGGCGTAGGGTTTGGCCTGTTTGTCCAATATAGAGAGCTGAAGGGCACTGTTGGCATTTGATGGCATACACAATGTTAGAAGATGAGCAATTAAATAGTCCTGAGATGGTATGTTGGATGTTGTTGGGGCCAGTAATGGTGTTGTCTGGGTGTATGTGGCAGCAAAGTTGGCATCTGGGTCTATTGCAGGCTTTATTGCAGTTACTGTTGATTGACAGGCTGGTTATGGCAACCTCCTTTAGCCCCTGGCAAAATTGTCATCATTATGACATTGCCAAAGTTGGCTAACGGGAGGCAAAAACTTGGGCAATAAAAAATGAAAGGCACAAATACAGGATGGGAGACACCTGGCTTGAGAGCCATACATGTGAAAAGGATCTAGGAGTCTTGGTAGACCACAAAAGGAGTATAGCATCTAGATCAAGGGAAGTAATAGTACCACTGTATTCCGCTCTGGTCAGACCTCACCTGGAGTACTGTGTCCAGTTCTGGGCACCACAGTTCAAGAAGGATACTGACAAGCTGGAACGTGTCCAGAAGAGGGCAACCAAAATGGTCAAAGGCCTGGAGACAATGCCTTATGAGGAACGACTTAGGGAGCTGGGTATGTTTAGCCTGGAGAAGAGAAGGTTAAGGGGTGATATGATAGCCATGTTCAAATATATTAAAGGATGTCATATAGAAGAGGGAGAAAGGTTGTTTTCTGCTGCTCCAGAGAAGCGGACACGGAGCAATCGATTCAAACTACAAGACAGAAGATTCCACCTAAACATTAGGAAGAACTTCCTGACAGTAAGAGCTGTTCGGCAGTGGAATTTGCTGCCAAGGAGTGTGGTGGAGTCTACTTCTTTGGAGGTCTTTAAGCAGAGGCTTGACAGGCATATGTCAAGAATGCTTTGATGGTGTTTCCTGCTTGGCAGGGGGTTGGACTGGATGGCCCTTGTGGTCTCTTCCAACTCTATGATTCTATGGGAGTAAGGTATTGGGAATCCAGTCCATCAGCCAGATCCAGTTCTTCATCCCTACTTTCAGAGATCTCCCACTCCCTGCCATGATTCATTTTCACCAAGTGTCTGGTAAACTGATAACTAAGGCTTGGCTATTTTTGTGGGCGGTGTATGCACCTCTTGACTGCTGTGTGTGGGTCTGCCCTTGAAGACAGCTTGACTTTTAATCCAGGGTTATATAATGCTGGGTTTTGGTTGACAACAATCCATTTCCAACCAAATTTAAGATGCTCATGGTTGTCCCTTTTTAAAAACGTATTTTTACAGGAATTTTTAGTATGGGAAAAAATATTCTGACTCATATAACATCAGGCTATCAAGAATTTAAAACCAGGATAAGTGCAAACTAAGGAAAAAATTACCTGGAAAGAGTAACAGAAAAATGAAAGAATAAGGAGTTTTTGTTGTTTTATTGTGTTTTTACTATTTTTGTTGGGAGTGGCTGGGGCAACCCAGTCAGATGAGTGGCATAATAATAATAATAATAATAATAATAATAATAATAATAATAATAATAATACAATAATTGGAATTATGCCAAGCAAATCATTAGACCTAATACAATGGAATAAGGATTTTCAATAAGAAATGTTGCAATATGTCATGGTAAAGTACTGTTCATTATTTTATATTAAATGATTTTTTAAGTTATTACTTCACTTTATAAAACAGAGAGAACAACGAAGGAAAATTAAAAGATTTTTTTTTGTAAAAAAACCCTATAGCATAGAAGTTGTTAGGAGTTGTGGGACATGAGTTAAAATAATGCGGTCCAAGTAAAGACTATCAGATCATCAACTATAGTTCTTGATTTGCAAGGCCTGGGGGTGAAGGTTGTATTGAAAATGATGGTTCTGCTGTATATGTTAAGTCAGTGGTTCCCAACAGGTGGTCCGGGGACCCCCAGGGGTCCGCGAGCTATGCCAGAGGGGTCCGCAAGATGCTATTAGAATAAAAAATATATTAAATATATTTCGTATGATAACATATTTTTGTTTTGGCCGCTTCCTGCATGAGCAGAGTCTAGTGCAAAACTAGAATTAGATAGAGGCAGTAGTTCTGCTGTATGCCGTTAGGTGGTGCTTTACAAACACTACTGTTTTGCAAAGAGCAGTAGCATTCTACTAACGCTCACCTCCCCAAGATGCTTTGCACCCGTCGGCTTCATTTGTGCGCTACTGCGCAGGTACCCTGTCTTCTCCATTCCCCTCCCTCCTCCCTGGCGCGCGCTGCCTCTTTGCAAAACAGTAGTTTTGTAAACAAAGCAAGCATTTTCTTCCATGTGTTTCATGAAAAACAAATATAGGAATCGGCTCGACATGCAGTCGGATTTCAGAGTGAAAGTTTCAAGTTTGGAACCTAATATTTCAGAAATAATGGACTCAAAGGACAGATTTAACTCATCTCATTAAGAACTGAAAATTAAAACTTACTGTATACTGATGGAGTACTCTGTTGTAACTGTAAAAAACGTATAAATATAAAATATAAAAAGACTCTTAATTTGGCTCTCACTTTTTAATTTTAGGATTAGGAATTAATGGGGGTCCTTGTCACAATAGCGGCTCGATGAGGGGTCCTCGAGAAAATTTTGTTGGGAACCCCTGTGTTAAGTCATTAAGGTGCGCAGCCTCCTTCTCAGTAGAAATGCATAGGATTGCACCGTTGATGTCTAGTCAAGTGAGAAGACTATGATGCTCAAAATGACCATCTTCTCTCCCCCTGCCTTCAGGTCATTGCTGGCTTCTTCCTGGTGCGCTGCCTGAGCACTCGCCTGTCTGACCGTGTCCTCTTGGTCCTTGGCCTGGTCATCTGCAACATAGCCTGTGCTTGGTGCCTGTTCTTCCTAGTACGGCCCCGAGGTAACGTTGCTGAGCTCCTGACAAGACGCAGCCAAGGACCTTCCATGGTCCTGTTGATCCTCTTTGTGAAACTGGTGTCCTGCTCTTGGTCGGCCCCATGCCTATACGAAGCGGAAGCCAGCTCTGACAAAATTCCCAGTTCCCATGCTGCAGTTGGGAAAAGCTGCAGCTGAAATGAACTGGGAGAGCAATAAGAAGTGGTCCCAGAGCCAGGAGTGTTGAGATTCCTGCTTTGCTGGGGATTGGTCCCTTCCACCTCTACAATGCTGATTCTATGGCTGTGGACCTGGGAGCCCAGCGCTGCCCTCCAGGTCTTTGTCTGGACCTTGAAACTCTCCTTGGGCCCAAACCCGACATCCCTCACTGCCCCTGCTGAAATGCTTCCTGCTTAGAAACCAGATTATTGTACAATGGTAAAATTCACTTTAGTTGCTCCACCCACTTTTGCCTCTGGCCCCACCCACCACTACTATCTGGCCCTCAGAAGCCTACCCGAAAGGGAATGCAGCCCTTGGGACGAAAAGGGTTCCCCATCCCGGATCTAAATCATTGGCCGCCAACCACAACATGGTAAAACATGTGTTTATTTGTTGGGGTAACCAATTTGTATCTCTTTGTGCCTCCCCACCCTCTCTGCTGGCATCCACCTGTCCCTGGAGACAATGGAGAAGTGTGCCTTTGGGGGTGAGGTCAAACCGTTGGAGATTTACAGTGCCTGCTGTGGCTGTAGAGGCTGATATGGGAGAGACATGCTTTGTTGCAGCTGGGGCAGAGGGAGGGGGCTGCTGCAGGTGCACCATGGCATTTCTTCTCTTTGTGCTCCTCGCAGCAATCATTCTTCCTCTAGCCACTGCTGTGGGTGCACGACTTGACGGCCTCAAATCTTTAATGTGGGCTTTGGGGAGGGCATAAAACCCCTTTACTTGTGTGAGAGAGGCAGATGTAATTCCATCTGCCCTGGAGGTGTAAAAATACAGGTAACCTTAGCCTTCCGTTCACCAACCGTGTGGCTTTGTTCTTTGTTTCATGCACCTGACACTGGGAGGTGAACGGGCATCCTCTGATGCAAAATCCATAGGTTTAAGTCTTGCCCGTGCGGCTTTGAATGCAATGGCTGTGCCCGATGTTGGACCTCACCATTCAAGAGGCCACAAGGTTGCTTTGGTGCAAGGCCTGTTCAGACACAGCCCAAGCACCGGTTCACCTTTCCCTGTGCGGCGCATGGCTGCAGCATGAACGTGATCATGCTGTGCATATGTGAATTGCAGATCTTATGACAATCATGTCGGACACCTCCTTGTTTTCTCCAGTGTGTCTGTTCACACAGACAAGGGATGGGCATGTGCGTACAAGCTGACCCCCCCCCATAGCTGCCAAGTACCCCGTTTTCCCTGGGAAACCCCCGTTTGTACTTACCTTTTCCCGGTGCTCCCCCGTATCACTTCGTCTCCCGTTTTTCTCCATTATTTTCTCCTGCCGGCGGCCATTTTTTTCTTTCTGATTTGCCCTTCTATGGGCACAAAAAATGGCCGCTGCCGGCTTCAAAAGTCGCATCTACGCATGACCGGAAGTGCGTAGACACGACTTCCGGTGTCGGCGGAGGCCATTTTTGGTGCCCATAGATGGGCGGGGCGACACCGGAAGTTGCGTCGACGCACTTCCAGTCATGCGTAGAAGCTACTTTTGAAGCCAGCGGCGGCCATTTTTGGTGCCCATAGAAGGGCAAAGCGGCACCGGAAGTTATGTCGACGCAACTTCCGGTGTCACACGGCTGCCGGTCCCGGATTCTACAGTCCGGGACTTGGAAGGTAAGACCCCCCCCGTGTGTTAAGTGGGCTCCATCGAAAACCTTGCACTGGAGAGGATGGGAGGAAATGCCTTTCCCCCTCAGTGGTCCACTCGCACGTACAGATCATCCCCTGTTGCTCTCCACCACCTCGCTCCTCCTCCTCACCAAGTCCCGTGTGCTTTGCTTCCTCCTAGGTACCTTTGCCATCCTCCTTACAGAGATGGTGGTGGGTGTTTTCCTACAAGTCCTGGGCCTTCCCTTTGTTGCAGTCTCCCAAGTGTCGCTCTTTTCTAAAGTCACGGCCGAGAGAACGCAAGGTAAGGGCGTGTCTCTAATTTTAAAGTTTGGAATAGAGTAATTGCTTCGGAAGACAATAATCAGGCACCTGCACAACATGACCAGTCCAACAAGTGAGGTGTGATAGGACTGTGTCACTTCAGGCTGTAGGTGGGGATGCCACTGTTTTTAAAGCTCGTGTGTGTAGTTAGGGGGGGGAAATACTGCATGAAGGAAAATAATAATGGACCAAGATAACCGGGAAGAAGAGGAAGAAGAGTTTGGATTTGATATCCTGCTTCATCACTACCCGAAAGAGTCTTGTGCAGGGTGGTTGCTGGCTACCCTCAAGCAACGACACTCCAAACCATCTTGTCTTTAGTGCTTTTATTGTGAAAGCTATTTACAAGGCAAGAGCTTCATGAAAACATGTCTACTCAGTACTATCAGATTCTCCCAATGGCGCTTTTCAGCTCCTCTCCCAGCAGAGTAGTTTGGGGGCCCCAAAGCTCCTCCCCCTGCGTTTGCGAGCCGCTGATCGCCTCAGTTCCGGGGAGAATTTGAAAGTACGCCCCTCTGCTGTTTCCCCGCTGGAACTCTCTGCTGGCCCCTCCTTCCTTGCTGATATCACAGGCTGCAGGTAGAGCTCTTGTATGCTGCCTGAGCCCTGCCCCCCTCCGCTCACTTCCTCCTTCCTGTCTCCTGTCCTACCGCTGTTGTCTGAGCCATTAGAAGAGCTGGATTGGATGGGTGGCTGTTTCCTGTAAGCCCACCCCCTTACAAGTCTCAAAGCGGCTAACATTCTCCTTTCCCTTCCTCCCCCACAACAAACACTCTGTGAGGTGAGTGGGGCTGAGAGACTTCAGAGAAGTGTGACTAGCCCAAGGTCACCCAGCAGCTGCATGTGGAGGAGCAGGGAAGTGAACCCGGTTCCCCAGATTACGAGTCCACCGCTCTTAACCACTACACCACAATGGGAATAGAATCTCACCCTATTACGCTAATTTTTAAGGCCTGCGGGGAGTGTTCAGAACTGGCATTCTCTTCCTTTAGCGTGAAGTAATGCAGTCCCATGCTGACACCTCAAGGTTCTACTCATGTTCTGCTGCATGTTTGTACTGAGCCATGTGCACACATGTGTACACATTGACATGTACTTCTAGTCTTGCATCATCTACTTTCGAAGAAGATTTATCTGTGCACTTCGGGTGGTTCTCCATGCCTTCCTACAAGGGTAGCAACACACTCTTTGTGCCAGAGAAGGAATCTTTCAGTGCTTTTCAGAGCACCGGATAGTTAAAGGATAGTCATGTTTTTTTGGGGGTGGGGAGAAAGGAACGATTCCTTAAATTCTAGCATTCAGTGGCTAAATAGTTCCCCTGTTGTTTTATGTCATGGGTGGGACCTCTGGTCTAGAGTGGTGGTAGAGCTTCCCCCCTTGATCCAAGGTACCTTAACTGCCATGCACCAGAATTGCGATTCCTGCATTGTGGGGGGCTTGGGCTAGTTGACCCTTGTGACCCTCCTGATAACTGTCTGGACAGGTGGCATCAAAGCACAACTCTGCTGATGCAGGGACACAACCACCTGCTTGCTGAAAGCTTCATATTGCATTTAAAGCCATTTCGGGGATAGATTGGTCCAGGTCAACAATCTCAAAAGATCTAGCATCTCTCCCTCTGGCGTGGCTACCAGAGGGCAGAGTGTCTTATTTCTACCAGGATTTCAGTTTCCCAGGCTAGTATTCTCTTCCTGATCAGGCTGCACTTTCCTGGGTCCACTTACTGTGTGCGGCATTTGCCCTCTGGAGCACTTGTTTGCACGGCTTGTTTGTTGGCTGGTGTTAGATTGCTCTGTGGCATGATTTCCCCTTTTCCTTTAAAAAGGAAAAAAGATCTGCCTCTCGACACCTCCCACTCCTGAGAGCAGCAAAACATTGTTGCAACATCCTTCCAGGCTTGGGAAAATGACTCGCCTGGGTTTGCTCTTTCTGCCTCGCTGTGCGCTTGTCCGCTTGTCAAGTAACGGAAGTGACATTGCAGTTCCGTCTTCGCCACTGCTTGTGGCTGGGTGACATGGAGAGTTGTCTGAGGCACAGCAGGCTGAAGGAGCAGCCCAGGACTTTAGATAAAGCAAACACACAACCCAAACAGAATTTGTAACGAAGAACGGGCACTCGAGCTCCTTTCCTCCTCCTCTTCCTGTCCATTTTTCTTTCATGCCGTGTCTTTTTATTGTAAGCCTAATGACAGGGAATGATTTGCTGTTGTTATTTTTTAATCGATATGGGAGCCTTTTTTGGAGTGTGACTGAAGACACTGATAAATATTCTTTTAAATGCTTTTTTCTTCTGCAGGGTTCAGTCAGGGTCTCCGTCGCTCTGTAGGGGGCGTGGCCACCATCCTTGGGCCTCTGTGGGCTGGAGGCTTGACCGACCACTTGGACATCATGCTGGGGGTGATGATGGGTCTGCTGAGTCTCCTCACGGTGAGTGCCCAGTGCCCTAGCAGTGTAAGTGCATTCTGGGGTCACAGTGAGTCCTCCCTATCCCTCCTTCCTCCTCTCCCCCTCCCCAGCCCCACTCTGCTGACCCAGTCCTCTTCTCTGGCAGATCATGGTGGGGCTCTCATATACATACCTGGTGGAGCCGCCCAGAAGATACGTGTCATCGCAAACATCTGAAGATGAATGCCGCTCATGACAGCCCCGTCGGATGGAGGTGCTTCTGAAGGAACAGAGAAGGTCCTGCTCACCCAGGTGAGAGCACATGTCTCCTTCACCACCACCACCACCCTGGTCTGATGGTTGAGCGTGTGGCTTCTCAAACTCCTGGAGTGAGGCCTGGAGAAGCTGGTGATGGAGTCTTCCTGCAAGGAGATGCAGAAGCGGTGGTGGTGGGGATTGCTCTGGTCTTCTTTCTACCAGGCATGTCTGCATAGTGGTTAAAAAAAATGTATTATTGAGTGTACACACACACACACACACAGAGAGAGAGAGAGAGAGAGAGAGAGAGAGAGAGAGAGAGAGAGAGAGGGACGTACCTGGATTTTGTTTGAAATCATTTTCTGGTTGTTGTGCAGGACAAGGGAGAACATGTATACCTTTGGTTGGGCCAGACAGATAACTTGGTGGTGGTCCCTCTTTTTTGCAATATGGAACAAATGGTCACATTTGCTAATACGAAAAAAAACCCCACCACCTTTGAAATCACCACTCATAAATGTAAGAGGCCTTTTCCCTCAATGTCTTAATTGTGATAATTGAGGGTGTTTTGGTGCTTGCAATTCCATGTTTTCTTATTGTTTTGCATATAAGTTGCACCAGTATGTACATTTTGCTCTATTTATTAAAACGTTTTTGCCCTGCGTCTGTCCACATATGAAACTTTGCCTGTGGAATGCTACTGAATCTGAAGCTCAGTTGCTGAAGGGGTCTACCAGTTACAAATCAGGAGACCGAACATATATGATGTGGAACTTAGCAAGCTGCCTTATTCAGAGTCAGACCATTGGTCCATGTAGCTAAGTATTTCTCCACATTGACTTATCCACCTGGAGATGCTGGGGATTGAACCAAGGACCTTCTGCAGGCATGTTCTTCTGCAAGAGACGGTCCTTTCCCAATGACACCTAATGCTGTGGAGCTAGACTAAGTTAGGGGAATTTGCAGTGTGGCGACATTGCATATTTTTGCATTGCTATAATCCCAAGGTAAAGGTAAAGGACCCCAGTCCTCCAGTCAAAGGCTGGAGTTGCAGCACTCATCTCACTTTTCAGGCCGAGGGAGCTGGCATTTGTCCACAGACAGCTTCTCTGGGTCATGTGGACAGCATGACTAAACTGCTTCTGGCACAATGTGACACTGTGATGAGTGCCAGAGTGCATGGAAATGCTGTTTGCCTTCCCGTTGCAGTGGTACCTATTTATCTACTTGCATTTGTATGCTTTCAAACTATTAGGCTGGCAGGAGCTGGGACAGAGCAACGGGAGCTCACCCTATCGCACGGATTTGAACCACCGATTGGCAAGCCCAAGAGTCCCAGTGGTTTAGAGCACAGCGCCACCCACGTCCCTGCTATAATCCCATTGGGGTAGAGAGGAGAGGAAGGAAGCACAGCTGCTCCGTTTTTGGTGGCACCTATAGTTCTGTCCCTAAACTACTGTTAAATTCATAGGAGCCTGGGATGGGAGAGGAAATCAGTTTGGTTCACATTCTAATGTGAACCTGCCTAACAGCAGCATCTTGGGTGGTTGTCACTGTGCAAAAATACATCATGTCCCCATATGTGCTAACACATTAACCGTAATGTGTTAACAGTGGTATCTGAAGAAGTGTGCATGCACACGAAAGCTCATACCAATGACAAACTTAGTTGGTCTCTAAGGTGCTGCTGGAAGGAATTTTTTTTGTTTTGTTTCGACCTTAACAGTAAGGAACCGCAGTCTGAAGGCTGAGGCTAGCAAGACAAGATGCAGATGTGCAAACAGAGCAACGAGGGGCTTAGGTTCTTGTTCCAGTTGTGGATGAGGGTGAAGGCTTCATTCCTTCAGGGTGGTTGAAACATGAAAAGGAAGGATTCCTCCAAACTGGCTGAATGGGCAGCAGAATGGCAGCTGCAGTTCCATGTGAGCAGGTGCACAAATTCCTTATGACATGTACGCCTTAATAAAGTTGGAACTAGTAGTGGCTGACCAGCAGTGGGACATTGGGGTCATAGCGAAGATGGCAACCCTCAGATGTTCCAATATGGATTATGGGAAGAAGAGACTTGTGTCCCCAACGAGCCTGGTCTGCCTCATTCCTGCTTCTGTCCTTTTCCTGCAGGTGTCTCTTTGACTGGTGCTGGGCACCCCCTGGCTGGATCCCGGTTCCATGTTGCTGCTCTCCTGCTGGGATGGGGATCGGGAAAGAACTTGTCTCAACCCATTGAGCAAATCGCAGCTCAGCCACCAACTCGTGCTATTTCAGGTTGCTCCTCCTGGCCAGCTCTCCTGTCGCCCACCACCTGGCCGAGGACTTGGCTCCATGCTGCCACCTAAGAGCAAAGAGTGCCATCTCCTTCCATGGCATTCCTCATTTTCTAGCCTGAACCGGGGCCTGGCAAGCCATGGAACTGGATTCGTGTTTGGACCTGGACTGCTGTCTGTATGTGGCCACTTCCAGTTTCTTCTTCACCTGGGGTCCGTGGGCACTATATTAAAGCTTGCTTCATTCCAAGGATGGGGAACCTGCTGCCCTCCAGCTGTTGCTGGACTCCAATGCCCATCAGCCCCAGCCAGCAAGGCCAGTGGGTGGTCATGGATGATGGGAGTTATAGCACAGCTCTATCTAGAGGGTCACAGGTTCCTCCTCCCTGCTGGAAGACATTGGTTTCTGCATCTCTTGGCGCTGCACCTCTCCCTTCTTCTCTGCCCCTTCCTGTAGTTGTTGCCACCCAATGGCACCTGGCATTGTTTCCTTGCAATATTGCACATGCTGGCACAGTGGGCAACGGCGTCAGCTTGCCCTGCTTGCAAGGTGTGACCCTGGGCCTGTTTGGCGAGAGGCGGCGGAGCGTAATTGAGAATCACTCTGCATCCTGGAAGTTTGGGCTGCACTCAAACTGCGACCCTGAGCACAGACTTGCACGAATCTGTCGGTGGTGCTGTTTAGGGGCTGAGCTGCGTCGTGGAGGGTGGATTAACACCAGGCAGCTGTCTGAGCAGCAGGTGTGGATGTCATTTCCATCGGATAAGGATTTGGTGTCAGGGGAGTGCTGAACTCTGTGGCTCTCCAACCCCTGCTACTCAGAACCACACATCCCTCAGGCCAGCTCCAAAGTTGGAAATGAGCCATGGGTTTCGGGGTGGGGTTTGAAATGTCTTCTGGGGGGGGCTACAGGGGAAACGCAATGGCTAGAGGCAAAATTCAGGGGGCTCCCAACTCCGCTGACTGTTTCTCTTTTTGCATTCTTACGGTCTGGATCCACTGCAGTAATACTAATCTGCTAGTACTTCAGTCAATATTTATTTAGACACTTGATATATGCCTTATATTTTAGAAAACAAACCAACCGCTTACACTTCCTCCTCCCTTCCTGCTTGTTATTTTTGTGATGACCTTTGGGTTAGCCATGCAACCACATTGCTGCAATAATTAATCCCACTGAAAAGGGGCACTAGGAAATTTGCACGCTCAGACCTGCATTTGTTTGAAGCATTTTTAGTTCACTCTTCGGATGAAAAAAAGGTCACCTGGAGTGGGTTATGGAGAATAAGCTTCCCTGCTCTCAAGGTTGCAATCTTAAAAATATGACACCAAAGGAAAAGGATTTCTTTTTTTTGCGGGGAGGGGTAGGAGGATAGACTCAAACTCATCTTAGTTTACAAAGTTCTAAAAATGGCCAGCTGGAATGGAAGCGGCTCAAGGAGAGAGGCAGAGCTGGTCTCTCAGCAGAACTGATGGAGTAACCCTGCTTCCTTTCCTTCTGCTTCTATGAGCTCAACGGAATAATAGAGTTGTAGAATTATAGAGGTGGAAGGAACCTCAAAGGTCATCCAGCCTGACCCCTTGCTGTGCAGGGATAGCTGGTGTCAGGAGGCAGTTGAGAGAGGGAAGATCGAATGGAGCTGAATTCTCAGGAAAGGGCAACCCCAATGATTAAGGAGAATAGTAGTTTCCCTAGGAGGAAAGGATGCAACACTTGGGCCTTCTTAGTTTAGAGCAGTGGTTTTCAACCAGTGTGGCGTGGCACCCTGGGGTGCCTTGGATGATGGCCAGGGTGCTGCGGACAACACTGGCCTCTCTCATTCTTTCCTTCCCTCCCTCCTCTGATGCCCTCTTGCGTCTCTGCCTCCCAAAGACTTGCACAGCTTATTCTTGCAGCAGCCCTGGCTACAAGCTCTGCAGGCAAGTGGTGCCTCTGGGGCTGGCCGGGGGGGTGCTGGTTGCCAGGAGCTGAGGCAGCCTTGGGGTAAGTGAGCAAGTGGGTGAGGGAGCCCAGCCAGCCAGCCAGCCCTGGCTGTTGGGAATGGACAGACAAGTCCCAGGCCCCTGTGGGGCAGTGGGAGGAGGCACCTCTCTTTGGGGTGGGTGGTGGGACAGCTCAGAGACTAGGGGTGGTAGCAACAGCTGCCCAGAGGACTCCCGAGGGAGAGGAGGCTGAGGGAACGCTCCACAAGGGAGGGTGTTTGAAAAAGGGTGAGAGGCTGCCAGTTCTGCAGGCAAGGGGGTGACATAACTGGGTTCCTGAGCCCCACAGGGGTGTCACAAAAAGAATGTTAACAGGTGATATGATAGCCATGTTCAAATATATAAAAGGATGTCATATAGAGGAGGGAGAAAGGTTGTTTTCTGCTGCTCCAGAGAAGCGGACACGGAGCAATGGATTCAAACTACAAGAAAGAAGATTCCACCTAAACATTAGGAAGAACTTCCTGACAGTAAGAGCTGTTCGGCAGTGGAATTTGCTACCAAGGAGTGTGGTGGAGTCTCCTTCTTTGGAGGTCTTTAAGCAGAGGCTTGACAGGCATATGTCAATAATGCTTTGATGGTGTTTCCTGCTCAGCAGGGGGTTGGACTGGATGGCCCTTGTGGTCTCTTCCAACTCTATGATTCTATTCTATGTAGTTGGTCAGGGGAGCCATGGACTCAAAAAGGTTGAAAACCTCTGGTTTAGAGAAAAGGCCCGAAAGAGACGACCTAGTAGAGGTTTATAAAGTTATGTGTGGCATGGAGAAAGTTTTTCTCCTCTCACAACGCCTGAACTCGTGGACATCCAGTTGGTATTCTGCAACTGTTGTTGTTGTTATTTGGCAGCCTGCTATGTAGCCGGAATTTTCATGCTGGATTTGGAAGGGGGAAGCCTTATCCAAAGCCTATCAGGGCATTTTTTAAAAAAAAAGTATTTTACCAAGTGGACTGGTGGGTGAGGGTCTGATGACGCCACTCCTCCATCATTTGCTTCAATTCTGTGCTGGCCAGCAGTTCCTCTGGCTAGCACAGAAATCGAGCAGGTCGACAAAGGAGTAGCACAATCTGCCCACCCCCCACCAGCCTATTCACTCGCCTGCATGGAGTCCCCAGTCGCCTATGGTGACCAGGTAGTTGTGAAATGCAAAGCTGCCTTCCAGGGTATCATCACATTTGTCAAGTATGAGCCGTGTGAAAAGCAGTGGCCCTGAAGGAGAGATGTTCCATGCAATATCACTGTGCCACGTGGTATCTATGAACATGATGGTGCTAGTCGTGTAACGCTATTTTCCCTACATGGAGGTGGGTTTGGGCAGCTTTTGAAACGACTTCTCCAATAACAATTTCCCACCGTGCAAATAAAAATGGCTTGCACCATGTGGCAGAGGGAGAGCGAGAGTGTGCATGTAGTTCACACAAGCAGGCCAGCATGTGGCGATGCTTCTCTGTGGTTGGGGTTCAAGTGACGACCGTGATGCAGTCTCCGTGCCCATATAAGATGCCAGCACAGGATTGCATCCCAGCAATCTTTCCATGTGTCTCAATTTCTTGCGTTTGTCTCTCTCTCTTGGATTTCTGTACAAACAACAAAAATAAACTGACATCCTACTGAAGCTGCCTGAGATAATTTAATACTGTCTATAAAAGGCTAGCTGAATGTATGAAACTGCCTCATCTTTTGAAGGCAGCTCACTAGTTGCTATCATTGAATGTCACCCATGGGCAGCTGCTGAGGACTCAGGTAGCTGAGAGGCACTATTTAAGTTTCCGATATACCCAGCGAAGGTGTGGGGGCTTTGCAAAACGCATGGTCACCCTAGAGGGGAGGTACCAAAGGACTACCACAAAGGGAAATAGCTGAAGTATAGCTTGCCAACCTTGATAGCTAGGTAAGTTCATGGAGGAGAGGGCTATTGATGGCAATGCTCTGCCTCCACGGTTAAAGGCAGCAATGCTTCTGAATACCAGTTGCTGGAAAGCAGAGGAGGAGAGAGTTTTCCAGCTGGCCTCTGGGAGGACAGGATGCTGGGCTAGATGGTCTTGGGAGAAGGTCAAGAGGAAGCCTGTTCCACCAGGGGGCTCTGTGCCACCATAAATGAGAACATAACAGAAAACCACTAATAGCATCCCAAATGAAAGAGGAGGGCATTCGCTTTCCTATGGCTGCATAAAAGGAAGAATGGCTAGGTGGGAAATGCAGATGCAGCCAAGTGTAGACACGCTCAGCCCAGAAGCATGAGCCCAAATGGTTGGTACAGGCTGGGCATTGCACAAAAAACGCCACCCTGTGCATGGGCTATCTCCTCTGCATCCCTCCAGCTCTGGTGGGTTGGCTGTGGCTCTGAACCAATTGTCCAGTCCCCTTTGAGGATGCAAAGCTCCAACTTCATGCAATAAGCCTGCTGCAGGTCTGGTCCAGGTTGGCATGGCTTCTTTGAAATTTGAACACAGGAGTGGCGCAGCCAAGGCCAGCTTGGTTCAGAGTCCACAGGGCAAAATGCCCTTGGCCTGTTCTCTGATGGAACTCAGCTGGGAAGAGTTTGTAGGGCTCTCTCTACCTGGTGATCTCTCACAGCATGGTGGTTCTTTGGGGGCCAAGGAAAGCAGAGGGTTCCTATCCCTTTGATAGCTGCACAGAGGAAGAGGAAAGCCTGAAATGACATGCCAGGTAACTCCATAAATTATGGAAAGTGAACAAATTTACATGTTTGATCCAATTTTGCATAATTTATATTGTGTGCTGTGCAAAGAAGTAGAAGCTGTGCAGAGCACTAAAATCAACACACGCAAATACGCAAAGTCTACGGAGGCACCTCTCTGGCTTTCTGAGATCTCTGCACATTTCAAACCATAAGGGTTATTTACAATACCATCCTTTCCTGAGCATCCTCTTCTAACTCGTAATGTTGGTGCGTGTGAGGCTGATGCTGCCATGTGCATCCACTGAAACAAATTGCATTCTGGGAAATGTTCTCTTCCAACTCTTTCCCTTCTAAAATACATCTAGAAACTGCTGGGAGTTAAGTTCAAGTCCTGCCTTTGTTTGGCCTTGGACTCTCAGTCTCCATTCCTAAACTGTAAAATGGGAATAGAAATGGCTGCCCTTTATCTGAAACTGGGCAGAGGAAGAAGGGGACCAGAAACCGCACAGACCATTGACTCCAGAGCCCTGCTGGGTGCTAGGTGGCAGGACAAAAGGGAGAGAGGAACGTTCCCATTGTGGGTGGGAGACCAGAGGTCAAATTCCCACTCGGCTATGAAGCTCACCTGGTGACCATGAACCTCTCAGCCTAACCTACCTCACAGGGTTGTCGTGAGGAGAAGTGGGGAGAATCACGGATGTCACCTAGACCTCTTTGGAGCAAAGGTGGGATGTAAATATATTAACTAACTAATTAATTAGTCCCCTTTCTGTTATTTCCAATGAGAAGGTTGTATACAGTCTTACCTTGGTTCTCGAACGCCTTGTGACTCAAACGTTTTGGCTCCTGAACTTCGCAAACACGAAAGTAAGTGTTCCGGTTTGCAAACTTTTTTTGGAAGCCGAACGTCCGATGTGGCTTCCGCGGCTTCCAAATGAGTGCAGGAAGCTTCTGCAGCCAATCAGAAGCTGTGCCTTGATTTTCGAACATTTTCGGACGTCAAATGGACTTCCGGAATGGATTCTGTTCAAGAACCAAAGTTCAACTGTATATGTCAACTCCACAGCTGGTATATATTTCCTCCTGTTTCAGGGATGTGTCAAAGGAATGGGAAGATTTTTGAACTTTTGGATCCAACCCTTCCCCTGATCTGCGTCTGCCAACCTCCCATTCACCTCCATCAGTGTTGGCCTGCAATGGTTTCTGTGTCACCTGGGAGAGTCCGCATGAAATCTGATATCGCCCTCCAAGGTCAGATCTCTCTCTTTCTCCATACTCAGAGGAGAACTGAAACATCCTTGGCCGCAATATCCTCTCCCAGGGACCACAGGAAGGCAGCCTAAAGCTCTCACACACAACTTGAGTAAAATGTAGATATAGAAGGTGTATATCTTTCCAAACTGTAGAGGTCTCTCTCTCTCTCCCTCTGCTTGCAATGAAGGGTAAAGAGAGAGACAAAAGATCCAGGACAATTTGATTAAGCTGAAAGGCTCTGGAATTTGCCACACCTCGCTGAAGAATTTAGGACATTCCCTTAGAAAGCATCTTGAGATTCCATACAAATTTAGCTCTCAGAGATCACCCTCCCTGCAGAATTCTCAAGCTTAAATATTTACCAACAGACTTCTCGGAGCTTGTTCCCAGATGAAAAGAGATGCTGCGTTTTCCCTGCCAGAAACAAATGATGTACACACAGAAGCGACTGATCTCTGTAGTGAGAAAACAGGCTCTGAACTCATCAAGAGGTTTCATACGGAGTTGGATGATGGATGAATTCTTTGCAGCATTGGCTACTCTGACTGGCAGTGGTGGTCCTTTAAAAGCACCACTAAGAACTGAACCGTGGAGTATCTGCATTTAAAGGATATTAGGCAATGTAGCATATACTGAAACTATGCAATCCATTCCCACAAGACACAGAGATTTTCCTCCAACTTGAAAGGCTTTAAAAGAGAATTAGACAAATTCATGGAGGAAAAGCAGGAATCACAAGTGGGGAGAACACTGTTACACTCATGCCCTGCTTGTGCGCTTCCCATAGGTCGTGTCCTCAAAGTTTGTGGGTTTCCCATAGGTCATCGTGAGTATGAGATACTGGAATCGATGAGCCTTTGGCTTGATCCAGCAGGCTTCTTATGTCCCACTGAGCTCCAGCTTTAGCTGGAAGACACACCCTCTTATCCTGGTGTTTGTGGTAAGAACAGTTATGTTAGGGAGAAGGAATAAAAGCTTTTCCCTCTTAGGACACGCCGAGCCTTTAGTTGGGATGGACCTAGCCATCAATTTCTTGTCCTTAGTCATTTCACAGATAAAGGTAAAGGGACCCCTGACCATTAGGTCCAGTTGTGATCGACTCTGGGGTTGCGGTGCTCATCTCGCGTTATTGGCCGAGGGAGCCGGCGTACAGCTTCCAGGTCATGTGGTCAGCATGACAAAGCCACTTCTGACGAACCAGAGCAGCACACGAAAACACTGTTTACCTTCCCGCTGTAGTGGTACCTATTTATCACTTTGACATGCTTTCGAACTGCTAGGTTGGCAGGAGCTGGGACCGAGCAACGGGAGCTCACCCCGTCGCGGGGATTCGAACCGCCGACCTTCTGATTGGCAAGCCCTAGGCTCAGTGGTTTAACCCACAGCGCCACCTGCGTCCCATTTCACAGATAAGGTAAAGGTAAAGGGACCCCTGACCATTAGGTCCAGTCGTGACCGACTGGGGTTGCGCGCTCATCTCACATTATTGGCCGAGGGAGCCGGCATACAGCTTCCAGGTCATGTGGCCAGCATGACAAAGCCGCTTCTGGCGAACCAGAGCAGCGCACGGTAACGCCGTTTACCTTCCCGCTGTAGCGGTTCCTATTTATCTACTTGCATTTTGAGGTGCTTTCGAACTGCTAGGTTGGCAGGAGCTGGGACCGAGCAACAGGAGCTCACCCCGTCGCGGGGATTCGAACCGCCGACCTTCTGATTGGCAAGCCCTAGGCTCAGTGGTTTAACCCACAGCGCCACCTGCGTCCCATTTCACAGATAAGGTAAAGGTAAAGGGACCCCTGACCATTAGGTCCAGTCGTGACCGACTCTGGGGTTGCGCGCTCATCTCACATTATTGGCCGAGGGAGCCGGCATACAGCTTCCAGGTCATGTGGCCAGCATGACAAAGCCACTTCTGGTGAACCAGAGCAGCGCACGGTAACGCCGTTTACCTTCCCGCTGTAGCGGTTCCTATTTATCTACTTGCATTTTGAGGTGCTTTCGAACTGCTAGGTTGGCAGGAGCTGGGACCGAGCAACAGGAGCTCACCCCGTCGCGGGGATTCGAACCGCCGACCTTCTGATTGGCAAGCCCTAGGCTCAGTGGTTTAACCCACAGCGCCACCCGCGTCCCATTTCACAGATAGTCCTTCATAATTCTGTTGGTTTTGCATCTATCTACAATTATTATAATTATTTTTTAAAAAAGAAGCATGGACACTCACAACTTTGAACATATTTTCCACACAATAATATATTTTTATGCATTTCATCATAAAAATACCTTTTTTACAGGGCTTTTTCTCAGCCGGAACTCAGTTCTGGCACCACTCAGTTGGGTGCCATTGCCATTATAAGAGAACAAGGGAGGCGTTCATGGCGAGTTCCGGCACCTCTTTTTTCTAGAAAGACAGCACAGCCTTTTTATATGCATTTTATCCTAGGAGGCACATTTCGGTAGGCATTGCAACCTAAACAGATGCATCCACATGCACATTTTGTACACTTTTTTTAAAAGCAGAAAACTTGATGGCAAAATTCAGAGATGAGCAAAAACCAAGGGCTAACCGTGCTCCCATTTGCTTGGTTCGCTCTGGAAATCTGAATCAGGTGAGTTTGCCTTGAAAAGTAGATTGAACAAAAGCCTTGAGCATCCAGAGCCCTGAGTGGGAGCCCTGAAGGAAAAGGAAAAAACCTTCAATAAAGGAAGGCCCCTGTAACATTAGCAGAGACCTTCTTGTACCCTGAATCTTGCTCTCCACAGAACTGGGGGGGAAACTAGCTTGCCCTTCACGTCTACTCCTTCGAAAAAGAGCCAGGGAACTGGTCTGTTGAGGAAGGCACTCTGGATCCCACCAGATGTGTGGAGAAGAGGGTCAGAGGTTAAACCCCGACCAAGTGGCCTCTTAGCCTCCTGTCCGGAACCTTCTCTCTCCATGCGTCTCCCACAGAGCTAGGTGTTGACGCAGCGTCCAACTTGCACACTTGCTAAATATAACTTTGGCTGCCGTGGGTGGGTTGGCGGTGTGAGTGTGTGTGTGTGTGTGTGTGTGTGTGCATGGGGGGGGGCGGATTGCCAAGGCGGCTCACCCAGTGGCCTGCAAGTGAACCGGAATGTTCTCTAATCCCCGCCAGGCAGGGGGTGGGCGCGGGGCAGGCAGGCGGAGGCAAGGGGGCTGACAGAGCGGGTTAATGCGAACCTGTTGGCAGTGCCATGGCGCATGATGGGGGCGCACAGCACTTGGCATCTGCTCAGGCCCCCGGGAAACACGGGGTCACAAGTTCAGCCCGGTCGCTCTGCCCCTCCTCTCTGCAGTGACATCTTTTCGGCCCTGCTCGCCTGTTACAAGCGCCCCAGGATGCCGGAGACGTTAAGCGTGACTCCATTTCTGACAGAAACGTTTTGTGGGGAGTGAAGTCAATGGGAAGAAGCACCCCACGCGCCTAGAGGGTTATCAGGGCAAAAGGTCTACGCGAAAACTCTAGGAAATATCCACACCGTGCATTGCAATTGGTACCACACTGCTTTAAATGCCCATGGCTACCCATAAAGAATATTGGAAAGAGTGTTTTGCTAAGGGTGCTGAGCGTTGTGAGGAGACGCCGGTTCCCCTCACAGAGCGAAACTTCCCAGAGAGGTGGACTGTTAAACTACATTGGGAATTGCCGCTCTGTGAGGGGAACAAGGATTTCCTAACAACTCTCTGCCCAGTTCCCAGGATGGTTTAGGACACTGGTTCCCAACCTATTTTTGGCGATGCCCCACCTAAGTATCTCTAAAATCCTGATGACCACCCCCACCCCACCCCGTGACAGGTAATTCTTATGATTCAAAAAGTGAGCTCCTATTCATGTGGATGAAGCCTAAAAGGCCATTCACTGTTAATAATTGCCCCCCTTAAAAATAAAATTGCCCCCCCCCCCCATGGCGCATGTGCCCCACATTGGGAACCATGGGTTTCGGAGAAGCCATGGCTGTTGAGGTGATATGAAAATGCTTTAAATGCATGGTGTGGATGTGAAGGGAGAAGGGAAATGGCACTGACTCCTGGAGGTATGATGACGGCAGGAACACACCGCCAGTAGCCCCAGTGATGTTTAGTGTTTGGAGGGAGCTTGGGGGGGGGGACTGAACCCTGCCCTCCTGCCCCGCAAGGGTAAGGGGTGTCTGACAACAGTGCAGACCCTCTACTGCCCCAAATTTCCCCCTCCCTCCCCACCAAATGTCTCCGCTGAATTAGGAGAGCTAAGTGCTCTCTATTTGGGATTTTGGGGAGGGTGGCAGGTGCTGGAGAGAAGGCTTCTGTGATGGAAAGACACCCTCCCTGCCCCCAACAGAGAAACAGAGCTTTGTGATACGAGTGTAGGGATTGGGGCTCACAATGGGACAGAAACAGCCTGCGTTCGCGGCAAAAGGGGGGGTGGAATCTGGCCTTGCTGCTAATGGGGTTTGGGTTCACGGCCAGGTCACCATCAGGCTGCTTCTTTGCCAAGGGTAGGGGAGGGTCAGCTTGGCTTAAACTCCCCCTGTGGTTAATCCGGTTGGACGTAGATTTCCATCTCTGTTCGTTTAAATCATCCTTTCCAGCAATCCCACCCACCCACCCCCAAACCACCTCCAGCTTCCTCTTGCGCATGACAAGGTCGGAAGAGAAGCTGTGAATGCCAGTGGTTCAGCCATCACCGCTCTTCGAAGTGCTGTCATGGGCTACTGTGCTCATGCCCCACTGGTGCACTTCCCATGTGCATTGGTTGGGCCACTGTGAGGACAGAGCATAGGACAGGGTCTTAGGCTGAGTAAGACCATGGTGGTCCATCTAGAACAGGGGTCAGCAAACTTTTTCAGCAGGGGGCCGGTCCACTGTCCCTCTGACCTTGGGGTGTGTGTGTGGACTATAAGCCACCCTCACGACGTTCTCCTCCACAGCACCTGACGAGCCCCGGTGGCTGCTTACCTGTGTCTTGCAAGCGACAGGGGCTGGCTGTGGTGGGAGGATGAGCAGTGCGCGAAAGGGCTCCGGAGAGGGGCTGCTTAAAATGGCAGCAGCTCATTGCAGGCTGCTGGCACCAACAAAGCCCAGCCCCTTTACTCCTCATGGCAGGGTGGGGAGAAGCCAGGAGGAGGGAGGGAGGAGGTGCCGCCACCGCCGTGGGAGGGAGAGGGAAAGAACGTGTACGCTGGCAATCCACGCGGCACTTCCCGGACTGTCTGCGGGCCAGATCCAAAAGGCAATTGGGCCTGATCTGGCCCGCGGGCCTTAGTTTGCCAACCCATGATCTAGAAGCATAGAATCATAGAGTTGGAAGGGACCCAAAGGGTCATAGAGTCCAACTCTCAACCTGTACCGCATCTTAGTGTATTCCACCATGCCTAGAAGCGCATAGCCTCCAACATCCCTCAGATGAGAACAATTCCCAGAATGCAATTTGTTACAGTGGATGCACATGGCAGCATCAGCCTCACACGCACCGACGAGTTGGAAGAGGATGCTCAGGAGAGGATGGTATTGTAAATAACCCTTATTGTTTGAAATGTGCAGAGATCTCAGAAAGCCAGAGAGGTGCCTCCGTAGACTTTGCGTGTTTTCGTGTGTTGACTTTAGTGCTCTGCACAGCTTCTACCTCTTTGCACAGCACACAGTATAAATTATGCAAAATTGGATCAAACATGTAAATGTGTTCACTTTCCATAATTTAGGGAAATTCTGGAATCAAATCAGAAGCCGGGATGCCTTTCTTAATTCCAGGAATGTCTCTGGAAAATCAGGACATTTGGATGGTATGGAAGCACCTCGCCATTGTTTCAGTTGGGGGCCTTTCCCAGGCGTTCTTGGAGATACCAGCGTTTGAATCTGAGCCCTGCAAGGCAAATGCTCCACCTCTGAGCTACAGCCCTGTGCTAGACTGGATAGGCCAGGAGTTGCCTTCACTTTGATTTCTCGGGTAGACTCTCAAACTGTAGTTGGTGCAAAAGAGTGGCCAGGTTCCTCGGGGTAGGTGGAAGGACCAGCCGTCTCTCGACTCTGTAGTGTAGCTGGATTCAATTTTGCAGCTCGCAGCCTAGGAAGAGTGACAGTTTGCAAAACGAAGCCGAAGCACAAAAGCTCTCTCTCTCTTTTCTTCTTCTGATTGAACACATGTGTTGGCAGAGGTGATGCTTATTTGAACCAGTAACCAGCCCATGTTACTTGCTGCTACATAATCAAAAAAAGCCTGATCATTACAACGCAGTAAAACAAAAATTTCAAGCGGACAGAAAAGTTGTGTTTGGCAAAAACTGCAAAGCGTTCCTGAGAAATAAACAACGGCTATCTCAAGATTCTTTAAAACTGCCAGCAATAAATATCTCAAAAAACCAAAGCCAATAGCTCAACACAGCAGGGTGCCAAATCTCTACGGTATCTTCATGTCCTGGGAGAACAGGCTACAAAACACCTCAGAGCTTGGGTGGCAGAAGGGAGGTTGCAGTGAGGAAGAACAGCACAAGGCAAACGAAGGACATAAGGGTTTCATATATGAGAAGAAAATGTTGGCTTCTTATATTGATTCTACTAGGTTTTTTGCTTTTCATTTCCCCATGTGAGGGGACAGTGTTGACAAATGTGGTAGTGAGGCCTGGGCCTTTTGGGGACTCCGTGGAAATTAACCCAAAGAACAAAGACTCCTGTAGAGTTGCCGTATGACAGGAGAGTTTGCCCGGAAGCAAAACGGAGGCCCAATTCACTTCATTATGGCGAAGCCACCTCCAAAAGCTCCAAGTAGCCTCACTGAGCTATGTTTCTAGAAAAGGAGGTGCCGAAACTCACCATGGATGCCTCCCTCTTTCTCTTAGAACGGCAATGGTGCCCACTTGAGGGGTGATGGAACTGAGTTCTGGAGAGTTCCAGCTGAAAAAAAGCCCTCTCTGGCCTTCTCTTTACTGTGCAAATTTTGTTAACTGCAGGGATTTTGTTTGTAATGAGGCATGTTCAGCTGTGCAATCTCTGGTGGAATAGGTCAGTAACAGTTTTACGACACCGTCAGCTGCTTGCATACAACTAGTTAAAGTTTCCAGCAGAGTTTCCCAACTCGATTTTCCCCGAGACGCAGAAGGTTCCACAGAGGTCTGGTTTTCCCCTAATGCTGGAAAGTCAACCAAGAAGGCCAGGATTGAACCCAGTTGGAACTTTGAGACATCCCTGAAGGAAGGGAAGAATGGCTGAGGCAGACTTCCATCTTTCAGATTTCAGTGGCACCCTATTCAAGGCCAAAATTGGGTGCCCCCCCTTCTTGCCTTCTGTTATACTCTATTCGCTAGGTCATAGTTGTGGTGCCCCACGGCACCCCCTTAAGTTCAGTGCCCAGTGTAGCGAAACCAGTCACACTGCCCTATATCTACCTCTGATGTGTGGGGCAGGACGAGCCTGGAAGGTGGAAATTGTTGGTGCCCCAACCTGCAGACCCAAAGGTCCAAGCAGGGGTGCCAATTTGAATAAAATATTGTGGGGGGCCAGGTAAGCCCTGCCCTGCATAATCAATCACATGTTGCAGTGCATGCACATCATTTGAATGGGGACGCCCATCAACTTCGTGGGAGCTCAGCCCCCTCAAATATTTTAGTGTAGTCCCCACGGCCCCTAGGAGTTGGCTCCAATGGGTCCAAGGTTGCGGCTTCATGGAATTGGTTGCTCTGCCAGGAAATAAGGAGCCGGAGCACAGAGAGGCCTGTGCCTCCCTCCAACTCCACCTCACCCCAGCCCTTTGTGTGCCCATTTATTCACCCTGAAAGTATCTGTTTCTTGGCAAGAACTAGAAGGTTATGACCCGCCCGGGGCCCTGTGTTGCGCCAAAACGATCCGCTGCCACTCTGTTGATGGCTCGGAGAAGCCCGTCCGAATTGATCAGCATCCATGTCCCCTCCCAGGCAGAGGGGGTCGCGCCTCAGCTGGGTCGCTGGGAGAGGAGTGGGTCAGGCTGCAGCTGGGTAGGCACTGAGCCAGCCCTTTCCCCCCATCTCCCCACGCTCATGGAGGACAAAGCTAGCAGTATCTAATAGCCATGGGGGCTTTGTTCTACCTCCCAGCGTGTTACGTCGGCACGTCGCGTGGCACACATTACCGAGGAATGTTGAGGGGACCAGGCCTCTTCCTGGGAATTTTTTTGGGGGCCCTCAGCCCCTCACCCCTCCCCACCCCAGATGGTGTCCCTGCACACAGCTCTCATTGTTGCAGCTACCTCCAGGTCATGGAGAAGAAAAAGTCATGAGGTACAAAGAGAAGCTGGGAAAAACAGATTATAGGGCAGGGATGGGGAAATTCAGATGCTGCCTTTCAGCTGCCTATGTCTTCTTCTTCCCTGAGTCCATCCCAAGCAATCTGACACTACGCCGGTGCACCTGTCTCTGCTCCACCCTCTTCATACCTCTTCTGGTTCTGGGAGACCAGGGGGGAGACCCCTAGGCTTCTTCACCAGCCTGACTCACCTCTGCTTCTTGGCCTCCCTCATTCTGTTCTCCTGCTTCAGCTTCTGCCTCTGTCTGGACTTCTCTCTGCCACAGCCTCCCCCTGCTCCCTAAACCCTGTTGCCCCTTCTAACACCCACCCACCCACCCCAGTCTTCTCCCTCTGACCACTCATTGTTGTCTCACCACCAATGCCCGTCTCTGTGCCATCTTCCTTTGGGGGGTTCCCTATCTGGTGTCTCCCACTGCTCCTCTGTGTCCAGCTAGTCTGTGGCACAGGTTAAAGATGTATTCTTTGCTCTTTCCACTGCTGCCTCTGTCCCCACCCGCCACCAACAGGTGGCTCTCAGAAAGTTCCCCAGAAGGGAATGTGGCCCTTGACCTTAAATAGTCTTTCCTCCCCTGCTCTAGGGAAAGAAGCCATGCCACGTTCAGTTCACATTCCTGAACATCTCTCTCTCTCTCTCCTTTGTGGATGCAAGACGTTTGCAGCTGGCCTTAATGCGCAGAACTTCCCCGCTTCCGGGGAGGGGGCAGGGAGGGAAGAGGTCACCCCGAGAGCAGCCACTTTGCCTCCCCCCCGTCACCTCCCTTTCAATTGCAGCAGCTCCAGGGCTTGGAGAGGCTCACAGAGGCGTTATTATAGCACCAGGGGAAACGCCGCTGGGCTTGCAAGCCTTGTTTGCGGCATGCACCAGACCGTGTACTTTTGCCGTGTTTTCATGTAAACACATCAAACCTCCCCCTGCCCTGCTCCCCCAGCACAACGTTGACATGTCTGTTGGCTTCCCCTGGGATTTTAGCCTGGGCTGCAAGCCTTCTGGCTAGGATCACAGGTCTTTCCTTTCTCTCAAGTTCCATCCAAACTGAACTTGCTCCGAAGTAAATGGGGAGGCCCTGCCATGCTGGAAATTGCAATGATTTGGGGGAGAGTTCATCATGTGCAGCCAACAGGCCTGTCTTACTTTGCTGCAGTTGGTGGAAAGATGCCTCTTCTCAGCAACTCTTAAAGATCTAGGAGCCGTACCAAGACCTGAACCTGTAAGTTGTTATTATTTGTTTGTTTGTTTATTGCATTTATAACACATCTTTTTCTCCAGGGAGCTCAAAATGGCACACAAAGTTGTAATCCCATTTAATCCTCACATTAGGCTGAGAGGCAGCGATTGGCCCAAGGTCACCCAGTTGGCTTCAATGCTGGGTAGGAATTTGAACCCTGGTATCTCCCAGGTCCTAGTCCAACACTCTAACCACTATGCAACACTGACATCATCAGTGACCCTTCGTTCCCCATTGTGTGAATGAACCACATAGGAAATCCCCCTCCTGGCTCATCCTGTCCAAACACACTTGGTATTGTGCCCGAATTTCTTTGTGGTATGCATGAATAGACATATTTTTTTGGGTGAATTTTTTACGGGGCACGATTTTATTTTACACAATTAATGTCTGCCTCCAGGCTGACAGTATTTTACAGGAGGCGTTCAAGTGTACGACAGAACTTTAGGTTTGCACTATTAAAAGTGGATTAATGGGCTCTGTTGTCCCAGAGCAGGGGTGGGCATAAGCAACCTTTGGCCCTCCAGATGTTGCTGAACTACAGCTCCCATCACCCTTGGCCACTGGGCCTGATGGGAGTTGTAGTTCAGCAAACATATGGAAGGTCAAAGGTTGCCCTAGCCTAGACTGAGCAAGGAAACGTTTTTTTTAAAAAATGTCCTCACACACTTTTTGCAGTTCGGAAAGCAAGAAGGAAAGGCATTGACAAAAATGTCAGACCCTCCAAGTGTCCCCATTTTCCAGGGACTTCCCTGATTTTGGAGAAGCCATTCTGGTTTCTGATTTGATCCCGGAATGTCCTACTTTTCCTTAGGATATCCCTGTTTTCATTGGGAAAATGTTGGAGGATTTAGAATTAACCCCCCCCCCTCGCCTGAGCTGTCTGAAGGCAATGCTTAATGTTTTATTATGTTTTCATATATGTCGGAAGCTGCCCAGAGTGGCTGGGGCAACCCAGTAAGACATGCGGGGTATACAGGTAAATATTAAAATTATCATTATGGAATGGGATATGTTGAAATGTTGGAGGGTATGAAATGTGGGATGAATGAATGATGGACGGGAAGTCACGGAAACACCCTGTAAGCAAATTGCAATCTGTGCTCGTTGTCATGTAACTAACCTGTAAACAAACGAGAAGTCATGCTCAATAATGATTGGTTTTAGTCTAGCCACTAGGCAAGAGCAATGCAAGCAAATCAAGATAAGTGCTGAATAAATAGCTTGCCCGGAACAGTCCTGTGTTTTAGCAAGCCCTCAGAAATGATTTGTAAGTATTAAAATTATATTAGAATATGTAATAAAAAAGACCTGTAAATATAAAACAAACAAATAAACAAACCAGGCTTGTCTGATTCGCACAAGGGATTATTCTTTATTGGATATTATGCAGTCAAATTTCCTTGGTATAATAGTTACAGCAGTTTTCATTCATAGCTATACAAAAGGAAGGGGCTGGCATGTTAGGCTGCAAGTATAAAAGTAACTTACTCCTGAGTAGACACATGTAGGCTTGCACTCTGTATATTTCCACCTTGCTCCTATATCGGTTCAGAATTGGGGGCCTTGTCTCCCACCTGGTCTTGAAACCGTTACCCTCATCTATTTCCAACGGTGACAACAAATCCTGCAGCTGAAACAATAATCCCTTTAGTCTGTCTTTATTAGAAAGCAAGGACTCACTGTACCTCTGTCTGTGCAATACAAAACTCTCCAACTGTAGACACCGTAAATATTTCGGAGAATCCCTGCCTGATTTCTCAGCCACTTCTTCCGGTGACAAGCGACGCCCTCCGTGCTTTGCATCCTTTAAATATACTACGTAGCCATTTCGGAGACATTTCCAATACAAGTGAAATGTGCTCATTATAAACCAACGAGGCCAACAGGGAGATCTCGGAATAGAGCAAGACCCTCAATTTGTCCCTGATGGATAAAGCAGCCACAATACAAATAAAGGGTTTAGAAAGGCATAATGAATGTTTCACTTTAACTCTCCATACTGTGGCAAACGGGGCTAACGTTGGAATATCGACACAACGTTCATGGCATATAGATTTCCACTCTTTCTATTTCCAGAGGGGCTGGGGGTATTGCTTCCTTCCAGCATACCTTGCTGCAACCTGAAATAATTTTTGCACGATCTAACCAAATTAACCGTTGCTGCTTCTACACAGCAGGTTTGGGGGGTTGGGGTTGGGTGTGGATTCAATACTGGTCTTTCTTCCACTTTAATAGCCTTGGTTGTTGTTTCTCTCTACAAATATAGTGTTAATTCTATTACAGTTTAATTATTTTTTAAATGATTCTATTTTATGTTTTGAGCTTTTTGCATTTTGTCTGTCTTGTTTTGATTTGCGTTAGCTGCCTTGAGTTCCGGTCTAGAGTCACAATAATAGGATAGAGTTATACATGCGCTCTCTCTCTCTCTCTCTCTCTCTCTCTCTCTCTCTCTCTCTCTCTCTCTCTCTCTCTCTCTCTCTCTCTCTCTCTCTCTCTCTCTCTCTCCCATACACACATCTCAGTTGGTAGCACATGAGACTCTTTTTTTAAAAATAATAATAATAATCTTTATTAGTTTTTTGTACATAAATGACATCAAACAATTCGAATACAGTTTACTTTCCAGTTGTTAACTTATAACTCATTTGATTACAAATAATGTCAAAACAAATAAAGCGCTGATGTTACATCTATACTTGTATTGTCTAATTTATACATCCTGAAAATAAGATATAACCCTTCCCCTTCCCCTCTTATCCCCCCCATCAACTTCTTAATCACAGGGTCACGGGTTCAAGCCCCACGTTGGGCAAAACATCCCTGTATTGCCCTTGTGGTCCCTTCCAACTCTACAATTCCGTTTTCCTATGATATATGCAGTGCTTTTTTATGGGGGTACGCAGGGATACGCATACCCCTAAACATTTTGTGAATCTAAGTTGGGCCTCATTGAGGGGCAGCATCTAAATATGAGTAAGAAAATGAGAATGAGTCCGTAAGTGACTGTGGAGGCCAATTCTGGATCCACACGTCCTTCCACAGTGGGGACATTGGTTTCCGGGCAGAGTTGATCACGGTGTGGATTTTCCAAGCGTGCCTTCCTCTTAGCACATTTCTCCCTTGCGTCCTGAGTTCGAGTGTCTTCAAAGCTCACAACACCTTTAGTAAAGGCTGTTCTCCAATTGGAGCGCTCGCAGGCAAGTGTTTCTCAATTGTTGGTATTTATACTACATTTTTAAAAAAAAATTGCCAGGAGAGAATTTAAACCTCTTTTGTTGACCACCAGCATTACACTTTCCATTTTAAAGTTCGGAATAGAGTAGTTGCTTTGGAATACGATAATCAGGCATCTGCACAACATGACCAGTCCAACGAAGTTGTACACACACACACATTGTTTCAAAGATTAGGGCGACAAAGCGTATTTTCATGCTTACAATATTTTTGCACTGTCTGTATGACACCGTCCTCGTCCAAAAGCCATCCTATATTTTCTCGCCCATTTAATCCAGATTTAGGGTTTATCCACACTTCCATTTGTTTTTGGTTTCCTTCCGTTCGTTCTGTGCTTTTTAGGCACGGGTCGGAGACGTTCTCCATTTGCCTAGCCGTTTTCCCTCTGTTCACTGCTGAATCTGCAGAAAACCCGATTGACATTTCTTCTGATTCAGAGGTAAACAACAGGTTTTCTCAGGGAAAGTAGAGCAACAAGAGAAAAACCTTTCAGAAAGCACAGGGCAAATAGTAGCCTGCCTGCCTTCCTTCCTGCCTGTCTTTACCCTCTTTTCAGCTATTTTGTGAAAACAAACAGTTCTGCTAAAGGAGGAATCTGCTGTTTGGGGTAGCAGCCAATGGGTCACCTATGATGTGCAGTTCTGTCCTTAGACTGCTGCTAAATTCACAAGAACAAAGGAGAGCGGAGAAATCCAGTTTTGTTCACATCTCACTGCAAATCTACCTAATCCACACTTTCCAGAACACTAAGTGAACTGAGACACAGTCATCAGCTTTCCAAGTCTTTCCCCGATCAAAATGTGTTTTTACAAAATGCATGTATTGGGGCATAATATGCATAATATTGCATATGCTGGTGAAAATAATATGCAAACACATGTATTAGGGGGGAAATGTATGCAAAACTGTGTCTGTTAGAAGCGATGTGCTCTAAAGCGCTGAAATTTTTTCATGATGTGTTTTAAAAAAGGAAAAGGAAAAAAGAAATGTGGTGAACTGAACGTAAGATTGGAAAAATGAGAAAGACCATGACAATACAAAAGTTTTATTTAGAGACTCAAAAGGGTGGTTTAGGCATACAAAATTACCCAACGTTATATTACCACCACGCGGTATCTAATCTAGTTTTGCAAGGTGATGAAAATAAAAAATATGGTTAGCAATTCTCTCCACAAGCTTCCTATATGACACTTAGCCAAGAAAAGGAAGGAAGGAAGGAACCATTGCCAATCCCTTATTAAAAAATATTTTAACTGTCAGGGAAAATTGGAGTAAAAAATTACTTCCTCATTCCCACCACCTCATTCCCACCCCAACCATTTTTCTTTGAAAACAACAAATTCGCTTTATTTAAAATTTGGGGAAGGCTTATGCCATCTAAAAGGCTTTTATGTAGGTTATAGACCCAAGCCTGGTGCTCAAATAGTGGTGCAACAAAAAGGTGTTGGGTATTTTTAATAATAATAATAACATTTTTTATTTTATATTATTATTATTATTATTATTATTGGTTTCTACCCATTTGTTTCAATGCCTGAATTAATTAGCCAAGCAACTAGATCAGGGGTTCGTAAAATGTGGTCCGCGGACATGCTTCATTCAGGTGGTCCGTGGCATGTCTGTAGATTTCAAGATGGGAGGTAGTACATCTGTTGCATTAAACATTCATGTTGATTTTAAAATGGTTTTGATAATAATAATAATAATTGATTTTTAACATATGGGAAAATACAAAACATTTTAGTATAATGTTTATCAAAGGGAATAGAAAATCTAGATACAACAGATAAAATTTGCACTAACTTTCTGGACAGGTACATAATAAATAAGGGATCTACTGAACCTTAAAAAAAAAAAACTTCCCCATTTTCCCCATCTCAGGATAGAAGGGTAACAAAATGAGGAACACTATAAAGGAGGTATGAACAGTTCCAGAACCAAAATAATCCAATTTCATTTAAAAGCTGAAGATGGAGACCGTCCATTTATGTCACAAAATCATACCATATCAAAAATTAATTTATCTTCTTTTACTTTGGCCTCCAAGAACTCTCAGTCTGATGTCAGTTTTTCAAGCAACACAACGTCCCCTATACCTTCACATTCCAATAGTCTAGATTAGGCCCTGCCCGAGGCCCTCGAAGATTTTGCAATTGTGAATTGTGCTGCAATGAGAAAATGTCCAACTAATTCCTTGCTATACACAATGGCATAATCCTCTGTAAATAATTGGAAGAGTGCCTGTTGTGGAGATGGTGTCGCCCGGCAGTTTCAGTTTCAAGGAATGCTGCATTTGAAAAACATTTAATTGCATTTTTATTTTTATTTCATTTCTTTACTTTATTGTGTTCCACTTTGAATTCTATGGAAATAAATGAAGTAATAAAATTGCAGTTAAAAACCATACGACATCTAGCACGGCACACTACTATAAGCAGAAAAAATCTCTGACCAAGACCTTCAGCAGTTTTCAAGTGGTTTGCGAGTCCAAAAAATGTGGAAACAACTGAACGAGACCTCTCAAAATGTTTGAGAACTTTATAGCCAAAACAGGCACTAACAGCAAAGGTTATCTCTCGGACATCTATGAAATAATTATAGATAAAACCTCTGGGGCACAGGTAGCGTTGAAAAAGAATATGGGAACATGATCTGCAAATGGGAATCTTGAGACGGATGGAGAAGGGCTTGGAACTAAGAAGCCTTTAAAATCTGTTCCAGTAAAAGACAGGGGAAATCCATTAAAAATTATTTCTCTTTGGCACCTAAACCCACAACTTTTTAACAGGATAAATAATCCACCTCCTCCAAATTACTGGGGAAGCCCATTCTGAATAAAGGTTTTTCAGGACATAAGCAAAATGACCAGCCAATATGAACTCCTTGATCCCTGTTTGGCTATAGAAACAATTTTCAAGGGACTCTCCAAATCTGTATTGCATAGCTATGGGGACAATGTAAGAAGGTCGAAAGCAAGAGCCATCCATTTGCACCCTTGGCCAGCCAGATTCCTCTGAGCACTCACTACAGTAGCAAGGCACGAAAGTGTCAGCCTTTTCCTAAACTTTGGTACTTGGAGGTATACTGTCTCTGTACATGGAAGTTTCATTTAGCTGCCTGGGTGAGTAGCCCTTGCAACTCATCCACAAATCCGACTCTTTTCAGCCTTGGCATGACATCTCTCTACAGTGGTACCTTGGTTCCCAAACGCCGAAAACCTGGAAGTGTGTGTTCCGGTTTCCGAACGTTTTTCGGAAGTCGAACGTTTGATCATGCGGCTGTCGGCTATTGTTCAATGGTTTTTGAACATTTCAGAAGTCAAATGGACTTCCGGAATGGATTAAGTTTGGCGCTTTTGTTTTTGCTATTTATTTTGCGTTTTTCTTTTTGAGGCTTTTTTGGTTAATTTGTTTTTGTGACTGTGTGGAACCCAGTTCAGTTACTGATTGATTGATTGTGTGACTGCGGAAATGGACAAAAGCCCCCCCCCCATCCAAACATTGACTATCATCAATGCAGGAAAGAAAAAATAATAATTTTAATTTTTATCATCTACAATACTGCCTTCTTTATTTTATAGTACAATGCATTGATTATTGCTTTCATTTTTTATGGCTCAATGGTCTCATTAGATAATAAAATTCATGTTAAATTGCTGTTTTTAAAAGTCTGGAATGGATTAATCCGTTTTTGCATTACTTTCTATGGGAAAGTGCGCCATGGTTTTGGAACGCTTTGGTTTTGGAACGGACTTCCAGAATGGATTAAGTTTGAGAACTAAGGTACTATGAAGCAGACATGGCCAATCTCATGCCCTCCTGACAGCCGTTCTGTCTTGGGCTGATAGGTATTGTAGTCCAGAACATCTGGAAGGCATGAGGTTGGCAAAGGATCCTTTCTACTTTTGAGCACCTGAGCTCTGGGTTATGGTGGACCCTGCCCTTCCTCCTCACCGTGCTTTCTATATAGAAACCATTGACTTTAGAAGTCCCAATTCTGATAGTAATATCTAGGTCAATATTACTGGCGTTGATGTGCAGGGGCTCTTCAGGATGTCAGACTGGGTCCTCTCCCGGCCCTATTTGGAGATGCCAGGTTTTGGACTTGGGACCTTCTGCATGCAAGGCAGGTGCACAACCCCTGAGCTACAGCCCTTCTAGGTCTCTCTGCTGATTAGAAACCAGAGGAGATAGGATAGCCGTTTTCAAATACCTTTCAGGTGAAGGATGGAGCAAGCTTGTTTTCTCCTGTTTTGGAGGCTGCAACCTGGACTTTCTGACAGTAAGAGCTGTTTGACAGGGAAACGGTCTCTCTCGGGAGGTGGTGGACTCTCCTTCCTTGGAGGTTTTTAAGCAGAGGTTGGGCGGCCATCTGCCATGGATGCTTCAGCTGAGATTCCTGCATTGCAGGGGGTTGGACTAGATGACCCTCGGGGGTACCTTCCAGCTCTACAATTCTATGATTCTGTGATAAATCATGTTCCAAATTGCCAAGGGTGATGGTAGGGGGGGTCCGCTAAGGAAGTATGCAAGGGCTGTCCAGATGCTGACATATTTGAATATCTTTTACTGATGAATTATTTTAAAATGTTTGAAGTCACTTTAGACTTCTCTTTATTAATTATTATAATTATTATATTTTTATTAATTATTAATTATTTCAATTTTTTTAAAAAATTAACTCTTTACAGGCTTTTCTATAATCATGTGGCAGAAAGGTTTTGAGGAATAAATAACTAATAAACCCATGAGCTGATTTTAAGAGTTTATTTTCCACTTTAAAGCAGTGGATCTCAAAAAGGCCAATACCTCCCTGAGGGGGGTTGGGATTACCTGTGGGTTTTTCTTTTTTGCTAAGAGTCAAGTGGGTTGCAGTGGGGTGCACTGAAGATGTAAATGACTATCGGAGGTTGAAAAGCTGGTATCCCTGTATCAAGTTCATCCATTTTTTTTACTCGATTAAACTAAATGGTTGTAAATTGATTTGCATAAATGTGCAATTATCTGCTACTATATTGAATTTTATTGTGTTATTATCTTCCATAGTGGGTCATGCAAACTACTATTCTGAATAATGCTATTTCTTCTTTGGCAATCACTCATAGCCAAGTAACATTGTCTTCCATGAATATGGTCTTAACAGTGAGTCCGTGACTATGGAGGCCAATTCTGGATCCACACGTCCTTCCACAGTGGGGACATACTGTACAGTAGGTTTCTGGGTGGGAGTTGATAATGGTGAGGGTTTGCCAAGCATGCCTTCCTCTTAGCGCGTTTCTCCCTTTCATCCTGAGTTTGAGCGTCTTCAAAGCCCACGACACCTTTGGTAAAGGCTGTTCTCCAACTGCAGCGCTCACAGTCCAGTGTTTCCCTGCTGTCAGTGTTTATACTACATTTCTTTAGATTTGCCTTGAGAGTGTCTTTAAACCTCTTTTGTTGACCACCACCATTACGCTTTCCATTTTAAAGTTTGGAATAGAGCAGTTGCTTTGGAAGACGATAATCAGGCATCCGCACAACATGACCAGTTCAACGAACTTGATGTTGAAGAATCATTGCTTCAACCCTGGTGGTCTTTGCTTCTTCCAGTACACTGACATTACTTCGCCTGCCTTCCCAAGTGATGTGTAAAAATTTTCAGAGACACCGTTGATGGAATCTGAGGAGGAGTTGGAGATGGCGTTCATAAGTGATCCATGTTTCACAAGCATACAGTAAGGTTGGTAGTACAATAGCTTTGTAAACAAGCATTTTGGTTTCCCTGCAAATGTCCCGGTCCTCAAACACTCTGCACTTCAATCAGGAGAAAGATGCACTCACAGAGCTCAGGCGATGCTGGATTTCAGCATCAATGTCGGCCCTTGTGGAAAGATAGCTGCCCAGGTAGGAGAAGTGATCAACACTTTCCAGCGTTACATCATTTGTGGCGCTGTAGAGGGGTTGTTTTGTGCTTGTTGATGCAGCACTTTGGGTTTTGGGATGTTGAGCGATAGGCCAAGCAATGGCCCTGGAAATGTTTGGGAATCACTGTTTTAAAACTTTCAAACTGAGATTGCTTCAGAAACATACGATTTTGCCCTGAAAGCTCAGCCCCACTAATTAAAATGGGCTCCAGTCAATGAGTTAACCAAAACTCTAGTTGATTAATCTGCTGACTAAAATTACACCAACCCATAGCTGCCAAGTTATCCCCTTTTTAAAGGGATTTTCCCTTATGCTGAATAGGCTTCCTCGCGAGAAAAGGGAAAACTTGGCAGCTATGCACCAACCGTAGCATTTCCTGCTATTCTCATTCTCTCTCTCTCTCTCTGTTAATCTAATTAACTAAAGTCTAATAACCTTTGTGAAAACAGCTGTGATGGAAATAGATGTGTGTTCCTAGGAGAAATACTTCTCCCCATATCCCACTAAGTTTGCATATTCCCGCATGATTCCCTATCCATAACAGTTTCGCTTCCCAGAGAGGGGAGTTATGACATTTTAAAGCTCCTGGACATTTTAAAGCACACACACCCTCTTTGCTGAATGGATGGATAAAGCCTCCCCTCCCCACAAATGCACAGTTTGGGGGGGGGATCTGAAACATGCATGAAAAGACATCCATGAGCACCACTCTCCAAAGATACTGCATTAGGGTCTTGTAATTCATACAGAATCTCCAGAAGGTGGCAGTATTGCACTAGAAATGATGGGTGCCTCTTGCAGGTAAGCGCTAAGTGTGCAATTGTATGGACGTCTACTCAGAAATAAGAACTGCTGAATTCTACAGGGCTGGTTCCCAAGTAGGGATAAGGGAGGGGGAAATTTGTTCCGGTTCACTTTTAAAGGTGAACCTGCCTCATTTGCTCTTTTCTGAAATAACACGGGAATGGGAACATCTTTGAAATTAGCGCTTCTCTGATTATTGAAATTCAGTTGTGCGGCCAAGCAATGTGTATGGAAAACGAATAGACTAGGAGAAATTGTACAATGCAAGTCTGGAAGGGAACTTGGAAACATAGGGGGCTGGGATGTGGCAGAATTTAAAATCTTATCAATGTATGAATGGCCAATGTGGTACCCTCCAAATATTGGCCCACAAATCCCATCAGCTCTGACCATTGGCCATGCTGGCTGGGGCTGAGGGGAGCTGGAGTTCAGCAGTTTCTGGAGGGCAATGTTTTAGCTACCAATGCTCTAATAGATCTCCCAGTTGGCGGAGGAAGACCTCTCATTTTATTCAATCCCCTGGCAGGCAACTGACCAGGGACCACATTTTGAACTGAAAAAACAGAGTCT
The DNA here is from genome assembly GCF_965207765.1 of Zootoca vivipara. Taxonomy (NCBI): domain Eukaryota; kingdom Metazoa; phylum Chordata; class Lepidosauria; order Squamata; family Lacertidae; genus Zootoca; species Zootoca vivipara. The sequence continues at coordinate 89,689,507 of NC_142588.1, read as the reverse complement.
TCTTGTCCCCTGAAATTAAGATAGATTTTATAATGGGATAAACTTTTGTGATGCACTCAGTTGCATAGAGTGTGATGTTTAGTTGTCACCTCTCTCTCTCTCTCTCTCTCTCTCTCTCTCTCTCTCTCTCTCTCTGTGTGTGTGTGTGTGTGTGTGTGTAAAGGGGAAGTTAAAGGGCACAATAGTCAAAAAGCACAGGCTTTGACAATCAAATTAGAACTTAAACACATGCAAAAATGACATTTCAAGGCAGTGGATTGGTGATAACAGAAATGAGCATTGCTGAGTCAATAAATGCCTGCAATGAGACAGAGAAACCATTGTCTCAGTTCGGACCTCAATGAATAGAATAGAATTTTTATTTTACTTGATGAGTTGCGATTCAGCAGATTCACACTGGAGTTTCCCTTTCAAGTTGCTTCTCTCCAGGATGTCATCCTGAAGATCGACAACACAGTGTCCCGGTAGGCTGAAATGAATCCTTACTGGTTTCTTAAGGCTGCTTTCTGATTTTGAATTGGTGAACATTTATTCTTTTGTGTAGAGGATGCCTGCTTGAGTTTACAGAATGCAGAAGGGCACTGCTGCCAGTTTATAGCCTGTATGACAGCAGAAGAAGAGAAGTCAAATGTTGTGGCTGACATTTTTGGGTCCTGCCATAACCATTGCCAAATCACATAAGGGTTTGCTTGGGCTGGAGGAACAGCAACATTGGGGCCATCCACAGATGAATTCTTCTATGAGCCAAGGTTGCAATCCATACAGTGGTGTAGCATAGTGGGGTATGGGGCAGTTACAGCAGGCACAGAATTGTTAGGGGTGCAAAATTTCAACACCCAGTGCTGCCACAATACAGCTGCATGCTTCCATTGCTGGGCAGTGTTAAAAACGGCTTTTCCATACGAACCAGGAAGTGACCTCTCCAGACAACAGAGCGACTCTTCTTTTCTTATCTCTGCAGTTGTGATCTCCTGGGTGACGCAGACATCATTAGGCAGTTGAATATGCATACTCCATCCATTTCCCTTCCTCACATACACCCTCCGCACAGCCCCGGGCACGGGCAACCCGTGCTATGTCACTGCATCCATAGACTCTTTAATCCAGGGATAGGGGGACCTGTGGGTCTCCAGATTTTGTTGGGCTCCAAGTAGAGCATAGTCCAAATGTTGTGGGACTCTAACATTTAATGCACCTTCCTCTGATTTTAATCTATTGCCTCTCACCCTACCCTCAGCAATTATTTTTTCCATGAAGGGAGGGAAAGGGATACCTTTCCTGGAAACCACAGAAGGAGAGAGTTCTCTTGGGCTTGTGGGTTCCCCAAAGGCATCTGTCTGGCCACTGTGAGAACAGGATGCTGGACATAATAATAATAATAATAATAATAATAATAATAATAATAATAATAATAATAATAATTTATTATTATTATTTATACCCCGCCCATCTGGCCGGGTCTCCCCAGCCACTCCGGGCGGCTTCCAACAGATGAATAAAACACAATAATCTATTAAACATTAAAAGCCTCCCTGAACAGGGCTGCCTTCAGATGTTTTCTAAAAGTCTGGTAGTTGTTTTCCTCTTTGACATCTGTTGGGAGGGCGTTCCACAGGGCAGGCGCCACCACCGAAAAGGCCCTCTGCCTAGTTCCCTGCAACTTGGCTTCTCACAACGAGGGAACCGCCAGAAGGCCCTCGGTGCTGGACCTCAGTGTCCGGGCAGAATGATGGAGATGGAGACGCTCCTTCAGGTATACTGGACCGAGGCCATTTAGGGCTTTAAAGGTCAGCACCAACACTTTGAATTGTGCTCGGAAACGTACTGGGAGCCAATGTGGATCTTTCAAGACTGGTGTTATGTGGTCTCGGCGGCCGCTCCCAGTCACCAGTCTAGCTGCTGCATTCTGGATTAGTTGTAGTTTCCGAGTCACCTTCAAAGGTAGCCCCACGTAGAGCGCATTGCAGTAGTCCAAGCGGGAGATAACTAGAGCATGCACCATTCTGGCTAGACAGTCTGCAGGCAGGTAGGGTCTCAGCCTGCGTACCAGATGGAGCTGATAGACAGCTGCCCTGGACACAGAATTGACCTGCACTTCCATGGACAGCTGTGAGTCCAAAATGACTCCCAGGCTGCACACCTGGTCTTTCAGGGGCACAGTTACCCCGTTCAGAACCAGGGAATCCTCCACACCTGCCCGCCTCCTGTCCCCCACGAACAGTACTTCTGTCTTGTCAGGATTCAACCTCAATCTGTTAGCCGCCATCCATCCTCCAACCGCCTCCAGATGGGCCATTGGCCTGATCCAACATTCTCTCCTTATGCTCTTATGTTCCTGCTCAATCCTGTTGGGTTTCTTGGCCAATGATCTTCACCGCTTTCCTTTAGCCCTTTGAACCTCCCCTATTTTCCACTCTGATCTGCACACTCAGCCAAAAGCAGAGACTTGGAGGCGACCACCCTCTGCCACAACCATGACTCTGCAGAGAGACTGGAGTTTTTACAAGGCTCTGATGGTGATATTATAGAGCTGTCATCGTCTGCGGTTTGCTCATTTTCCCCGCTCGGCACTGGCTGTGCGCATTTTTCCTTGGTGTTTCAAAATTGTATCCGGCAGGATGTTGGGGTCTAGCCTTCCTCAACTCCTGGTGTTTGACTGCTGCTGCAGTAAGATCTGTGTCTATCGCAACAGAGTGGCCGGATAATGCTTTGGATCAGAGCCAGATCCAAAAGGTGACAAGATTGGGCATTGGGCAATAGCCCCTCCCCAAAGACCAACAGAGGGCCCATTGCCCAGAAGTTGTGACCACTGCCATTTTGCTCAGAATTTCCATGGAGACTGGATGAGGTTTCATAAAATCCCCATGTTGTATGTTCTGATCTGTTCCAGATTAAGGGGACCATACGGGCAGGGGGGCACCATGCCTGAAAGCCCATAAATCCAGGAATCAGGAATGACTTCGATGAATTACTGAATGCCCTCTACATGAAAACCAGTGAGGATGAGATGAATTCATGAAGGAGAGGTCTATTGAAGGCTATTAGCCATGATGGCTCTTTTCTGATTCTACAGCCAGAGGCCATGATGCTTCTGAAGACCAGTTGCTAGAAGCCACAGGAGGGGAGAGTTGCTCTTGCGGTCCAATCCTGCTAATAGGTTTCCCATAGGCATCTGGTTGACTCCTGTGAAAACAGGATGCTGGACTAGATGGGCCTGATCCAGCAGGCTCTTTCTTCTGCTTTTAAGCTAGCATTGGATAAAAGTTGTGTGTGTGTTGGGGTGGCTTCTGTTTGCCTCTCATTCCAGCCACAAACTCATCGGACAGGCTTAGATATACTTCTCTCTCCCTCACCCCAGTACCTGCTCACTGGGAATTATAACAACGCTGCCCACCAAACATGGCTATTGTAAGGATAACCAAACTTGAAATGCTATATGTCTGCACCTAAGGAAGCACACCCTCATTTGCAGGGCTGGCTCTAGGGGAAGGCTGGTGGCGCGGGGCACCAGGGCACCAGGGCGCCGGGCCGCCAGGGGACGGCGCACGACAGAGCCGCGCCCGCCCACAAACCGCGACAAGAAACGGGGCGGGGGCGCCGGAGCGATCTCTGCACCACGGCGCCCCAACATGCTTAAGACGGCCCTGCTCATTTGAAAGCATAAGCCCGCACCCTCTTCACAGCTGGCCTGAGGTGTGTACTTCTGAGACAGCTACTGGGCATGCTCAGATAACAGCTTCGTGAATAGGAGTTTTGTGGGGGGAGATTGCAGGTGCAGAGAAAGCAAACAGGTCAGGCACGTTGGATGGAGGCCCTCTCTCCTGGAATGGCCAGGGAAAACTCCTGTCGAGCCACTGCTAGTCAGTGTAGACAATACTGATCCAGGGGGGCTACTTTTGAAGGTGACTCGGAAACTACAACTAACCCAGAATGCGGCAGCTAGACTGGTGACTGGGAGCGGCCGCCGAGACCACATAACACCGGTCTTGAAAGATCTACACTGGCTCCCAGTACGTTTCCGAGCACAATTCAAAGTGTTGGTGCTGACCTTTAAAGCCCTAAATGGCCTCAGTCCAGTATACCTGAAGGAGCGTCTCCACCTCCATCATTCTGCCCGGACACTGAGGTCCAGCACCGAGGGCCTTCTGGCGGTTCCCTCGTTGCGAGAAGCCAAGTTGCAGGGAACTAGGCAGAGGGCCTTCTCGGTAGTGGCGCCTACCCTGTGGAACGCCCTCCCAACAGATGTCACAAAGGAAAACAACTACCAGACTTTTAGAAGACATCTGAAGGCAGCCCTGTTCAGGGAGGCTTTTAATGTTTAATACATTATTGTGTTTTATTCTTCTGTTGGAAGCCGCCCAGATGGGTGGGGTATAAATAATAAATTATTATTATTATTATTATTGTTATTATTATTATTGGTCTAACTTGGTATAAGGTGGCTTCCTAGCAACCACTTAAAGTGAGAAAAGACAGTGTTGTGAGGGCTGGAGGTGCCCTTCACCCAAGAAGGACAAGTTGCCCTCAACACCAAGTGCTCCCGAGCTGCTGCTCAGCCATGTTCCACTGGGTGGGTTGAGTGCAGGATCAGGCCCGGGCAGCCTTGCATTCTCCCCCTCTCATTTTGCCCTAACAAAGACGCCAACCTCGATGCCCATCTCATCTCCGCTGACAGCTCTGGAATCTCTCTGCGGAGGAGCTGGCTCCTTGCCCGCCGGGCTGTCCAGGAGTTAGACAATGGCCCCACAGATCTCTCAAGGCGGCCCCTTTCAACTCAGGTGAGGACTGTGTGCGTTCTCTCTCTCTCTCTTTCTCCCCCCCCCCACAGGAGCTGGAGTCTTGCCCATTCCACAAAGCCATCACCCCCACCCCCACCCACCCTGGACCGGAGCACCAGCCTGTTCTGAAAGAGGCTTTCATTTGTCTAGGATGACGGCAAAAGGCAAACCTGAGCGGTGACCAGGGAATGACCCCGGAGCCACGGCAGGGAGACACACAGCTGCCAAAGGCCTGTCTTGGGGGACAAGACGGAGGCCTGGCAGCGGCTGGGAGAGACGGGCGGGAGGGCAAAGGAGCTTGATTCGAGACCGACGCAGGCCCTCTGGAATGCCACTGTTATTGTGCCCTCCAAACAGATATGCTCGTTTTATAGGCTCCAAACAAGGGATCCATAGTCCAGCGCTGAGCCAGGAGACTCCTTCTCCCTTTGTAGGACATAGGGACTTGCCCCAGGCAATGTGGGGAAAATTAACTGTAAAATATATGCCCCATCCTAGCTAGCTAGCAGGAAGCGGTGGAGGCAGGCACCCAGGCACTGCTGGGCAGGGAAGGGGCGAGAGTTTCCCAGCACAAAGGGCAGGCACACACAAACTTAGCTTGGTGGCTTGCAGTTGCCGAGGCAGTGAGCAAAATCACCAAGCATTTTTCTCCTCCCCCAGGTGGGCTACAGTCCAGCTTGTCTCCCAGTCCTTGCCCAAGCAGGCTGGGTTGGTCAGGTATCTAGTAGCCACCAGCCATCAAAGGCCATTGCTGCTCATTTAATCCCCACAACAACAACACCCCTGTTGTTACGACCAGGTAATAGGGTGTTAGGGGAGGGGTAGTACCTCTGGTGGGGGACGTGTTGTGCTCCTTCTGGGGTACTTTGTCTGCCTTTGGTTCCCACCCTACACTCAGCTCTCACCCGGGGCTCCTAGAAGCAGTCAGCATGCGACAGTGGCCACACCCCACTGGGTAAACTCACATTTATACTGGCTACACTCTCAGTAAGGAAATAAACAGCTTTATCTAAGATCAACAGGCTGGGGCAGCAGCAAAGTCCCTCTCCTCACCCTCTCAGCATTCTCAATTTTTTACTGGCATTCCAGAGATTGCTGGCGAAAGGATGTGTGGGCCACATCCCCACAGCCAGGATCCCAGTGACCCCAAGGGCCACCTAGGGGGCAGAGCTGGATTTGAGGGCGGTCAACATTTGAACATGCCAAAGTGCAAACTTGCCACTTAAGACACCAAGGTCCCTGACCACCCTTTGTTTGGATTGTCTTTCTTGTGTGTTAAATGTAGGGTTAGAGATTTAAAGTTTGGGGTTTTGTCCCCTGTGACAGCAGCCATGAGCCAGAGAGCAATTCTGGGATCGAGCAAGCCCAGCCGAACTGCGGGCTTCCTTTTGCGCAAAATCCACACTGTGTCACAACTGGGGTAGTAGCCAATGCAATACTCTGCAGATGCTGTAGGATTCCAGTTCCCATCACCCACAGCCAGAAGAGCCAATGGCAAAGGAGGATGGGAGTTGTAGTCCAACAGCACTGGGCAGAGGACCACAGTGGCAGCTCCTTTAAAAGAAGAGTAGGCAGATTCGTGGAGGAGAGAGAGGGCCATTGGTGGCTAGGCTCTGCCTCCACAGCTGCCTCTGGAAACCACAGGAGGGGAGATGTGCTTTTCTGCTCAGATCCTGCTCGTTGGTTTTCCACAAACTTCTGTCTGGCCACTGTGAGAACAGGATGCCAGACTCGATGGGCCACTGGCCTGATCCAGCAGGCTCTTCTTATGTTCTTACGGTATAATGTCCCCCCCCCCCCCAGATTTTATTCTTCAGAAGAATTTCAGGCAGTCCTGAAGATGATGACCAGTAAGGACTTAGGGATTAGAGCATGGAGCTGATCATGCCAAGAGGCCTAGAATTCTATGATTCTATGAATCTGCCAATTTCGGTTTCTTTCCGTTTCTCCTTTCTTCAATCTTAAATTCCATTCTTTGCAGCGATTCGTGTCTTTCTTTCTTTCTTTCTTTCTCTTTTATCCTCCTGGCCAGCATTTCAATTCTAATTCCTCCTGATATACACAGTTTTGTATGCAGTCTTGCCTAACGCACACATTTCTTGCAAACCATTTCCCCTAATATCACACACTTTGCATGTTACTTATGCCTTTGTATGCACGCTTTCTCCTAACAGATGAACTTTGGCATGCATTTTTTTGGGTTAAGGGATGTCACCGCAAAATTCAGAGAAGCGCAAATTTCAAAGGGTAATTGTTTTTCGGTTCTCATGCTGGTTTGAAAAGTGCAGATATTAGGCAGTTTCTCATTAACATTCACACAAAATCAAATTTCTCTCCCCTCCCTGCTGTGGACAAACAAACATCCCTGAATGATGCCTTGGAGTCTTTAACTGGGAACAACTACCCAAGTGCTAACATGGCAGCTCTCCAGAGGAGTGAGGTGACGACCTATTCTCCGCTATGCTGTAGCAGCATCACTTCAGATGCCCAGGGATGGTACTGCAGCTTTGAAGTCAGTAGAGAGGTAAAGGTAAAGGTAAAGGGACCCCTGACCATTAGGTCCAGTCATGACCGACTCTAGGGTTGCGCGCTCATCTCGCATTATTGGCCGAGGGAGCCGGCGTACAGCTTCCAGGTCATGTGGCCAGCATGACAAAGCCGCTTCTGGCAAACCAGAGCAGCACATGGAAACGCTGTTTACCTTCCCGCTGTAGCGGTTCCTATTTATCTACTTGCATTTTGATGTGCTTTCGAACTGCTAGGTTGGCAGGAGCTGGGACCAAGCAACGGGAGCTCACCCATCACAGGGATTTGAACTGCCGACCTTCTGATCAGCAAGCCTTAGGCTCAGTGGTTTAGCCCACAGAGCCACCTGGGTGCCCAAATACCAATAGGGCTCTACATATTCCTATAGAGCTGTTGGCTATGGCTGACTCCTTCATTTGGGCTGCTCTAGCATGGCCCGTTCCTGCTTCGCAGCCTCCAGTCCACATGTCTTGATCTTGACAGAAAACCCATACCCTCCAATATTTCTCAGAAAAAAAATAGGGGCATCCTATTCTGCCTCAGGAAGCTTCTCCCACATTTGATCTTGCCGAACACATAGACATCATATTTACATTTGCATCTCAGCCAGTTGCAACCTCTCAGCCTAACCAACCTCGTAGGATTGTTGTAAAGAAGGAACGTGTGAGGGAAGGGATCATGCACAACACCTCCCACAGATAAATGGAAATAAATAATAATTTAGCTGTTAGCTGCCTTGAGTCGCTGTCAGGGGAAAAGTTGGGAAAGAATAATAATAATACAGTAACAACAACAACAACTGTGAGAATGATCAGGAACATACCAGAGAGTAAATCCTATAGAACTCAGTAGGACTTAGTTTTGAGTAAAAAAAATGTTTAGGGTTGCAATGTAAGGCTGCTGAGTCTGTTCCTCATTTTTCTTAACCTCAGTTCTGGATTGGTCCTTGTGAAAATTTCTGTGCATGTTTCTTCCAGTTTACAAAGGCTTTTGCATGCAATTTTCATTAGCATATGCATTTTTTTTGCATGTTGTTTTCCAGAGCATGTACCTTTGCCTGCACACTTTCCCCAAATATAAGCATTTTTGTACACACACACACACACACACCCAAACCTGGAGAACTGCTTTGCTGAATTCAGAGAAGTCTTGCTTTGGGAACAGTGACTTTAGGTAGGCTCACATTAAGATGTGGATTGAACTGCATTTCTTGCCCATCCTGAGAAGTGTGTAGATTTGCTGTGCCTTCCAACATCCCCAGCCATCCTCTCAATCCCGTTGAGGATGCTGGAAGGCACAGCAAATCTATCCTCTTGCCATCATCCCTCTTCCAAAATATTTCCTTCTTCTTGTGGTGCCCCTGGTGGGCTGGCACCATCTGCCCACCTCGTAAATCCCAACGCCCCAGCCATGCCAGTACAGACAACTGCCCAGCTGGTACGGGACAAAAGCTCCCTGGCTGGTTGATGACTTCCAAAGGCCCCCGTAATCCTATCATGAATTAGCCGGCCATCTGCTTAGTAGCTGCCGGAGCTGCTCCTCACCAGCTGGGACTGTACAAATGGCACAATGTTTGACATGGACTTCTCTTCACCCCTGGCACTCTGCCACTTCCCTCCTCCTCCTCCTCCTCCTCCTCCTCCTCCTCCTCCTCTCTCTCTCTCTCTCTCTCCCCCTGGGCTTTCTGCCCAACACTGCCTACCCCAAGGAAGGAGACAGTGCACATCCTCCCTCAAGACTGAGACGGGCCTGATGGGCATCAGGACTCAGAGGATGCTGAAAATGGTAAGCAGGAACATCTTTTAGGCCCTGGTTTCAACCCATCCCTCACATCCCTGTTGCATCCAGCTGTGGACCATGGGAGGGGCAGCTGCACTTACCATAGCTGCCAAGTCTCCCGTTTTCCCCGGGAAATCCCTGTTTTTCCAGCTGTTCCTAGCTGAAAAAACGGATTTTTTTGTTTTCCTCCGGTTTATTCTGGCGCGACGGCCATTTTGGAACTGGGCGGAGCATGCTCAGAAGCGACTTTTGATGCTGCTCTGCCCACTTCCAAAATGGGTGCAGTGCGAATTCTGGCGTGGCGGCCATTTTGGAACTGGGCAAAGCAGCATCAAAAGTCACTTCTGAGCATGCTCCGCCCAGTTCCAAAATGGCGGCAGCGCTACTTCCGGTCTGCTATTTCCGGCCCAGTCCCTTATTTATCTGACAGCAACTTGGCAGGTATGGCGCTTACTTGATGCTGTATCAAGTAGGAGGGAGGGGCAAGATGGCAGAGAGGTCAGCGCTGTGTTAATGGACTGGCAGAGCACAGTCCAGGCTCCCTATCGCCCCTCCCTTGCCACTCATCTTGGGCAATTGAGGTTGGAGAGGGCCTGGAAACCAAGCCTTATGATGAATGGTTGAGGGAGTTGGGCATATTTAGCCATGAGGAGACTGAGAGGTGATATGATAGCCATATTCAAATATCTGAAAGGCTGTCATAAGGATAAAAATAGGGACGTAGGTGGTGCTGTGTTCTAAACCTCTGAGCCTCTTGGGCTGGCCGATCAGAAGGTCGGCAGTTCGAATCCGCATGACAGGATGAGCTCCCACTGCTCTGTCCCAGCTTCTGCCAACCTAGAAGTTCAAAAGCACACCAGTGCAAGTAGATAAATAGGTACTGGTGTGGTGGGAAGGTAAACATCATTTCCGTGCGCTCTATCCAGGGGTCCTTTACCTTTTTACCTTTTCCTAATACTAATTAAAAAAATATATACTCTGCCACTTGAGCGGCTTCTAACATACATAAAAACGTAATAAAACATCAAAGAATTGTTTGACAGTGGAATGGACTATCTCAGATTATAGTGGACCCTCCTTCACTGGACACTTTTAGGCATAATTTGCATGACCGTCTTGTCAGGGCTTACTTAGCTTTGATTCCTGCATTGCAGTGGGTTGGACTAGATGACCCTTGGGGTACCCTTCCAACCCTAAAATTCAATGATTCCTTGAAATAATTACGAAACCGATATTTTCTGTCGGGGGAAGGCATCGACAAGAAAGAGGCAGCATGTATGTGACCTCTAGAGAACAGGGAGCACCCCCATGCTGGAAACGCAGAGAGCTGGCTTTTATTTTATTTTTTACGATGCATGCAAAACTACCGGCTCAGTAGAAACAACCAGGAATACATTCCCTGAATGGATCAATAAAGGGAGACTTGAAATGAAATAAAACCAGAGGCATGTGACTCAGCCAGCTGCTGCTGATTGGACAGCCATAGCCAGCCAGGTTAGGATTCCTCCCCCCCTCCATTTTGCTCAAGAGGAATTGCTCTGTGGGGGAGAGTCCCCTGTTCAATTTCCATTTTACAGCCTTGGTCTAACATTACAGGCAGCTGGATCTTTATATCCCACTGATTTCCTCTGCTGCCTCTGCCAAGGGGAGGGGGCAGGAGGGAGGGAGAAAAATGAGAAAAATGAGAAATATCTGGCAAGGCACAGACCCCACCACCACCCAAAGACTTCCTGGGACAAAGATTGGGACATATGTTATGGTCTGATTCCCCAGAGAAAAGACTGCTTTGTTGCAAACCTGACTCCATGCTGACAAGACTCCGGTGAATGCCCAAGAGGTATTAGAAGAGACTGGGAAGGGATGTCAATTTGGCATAATAATAATAATAATAATAATAATAATAATAATAATAATACACACGTGTTTGCAGCAGATGCTTAAGACCAGGTGCCTTGTTGCAGTGAGTGGGCCTCACCATGTCCACTTTCCCCTTTGCTACCAGCCTTTCCCCCTCAAAAAAGTCACAAAGCCTCCTTCCTCCATCTTTGCTCAGTGCAAAATGCCCCAGTGCCCCAGGAACTACCATTGCTTGTGATTTGTTTGTGTGCACCCTAATCTCCGAGCAGCGAGAGACTCGAGGGGGTGGGACTGTGCTTACCCAATGTTTGGCTTCCATCAGGTGAAAGTGTATGGGCGTCTTTAGGATACCTGGTTTTATTTACACAGGCAGTCAGGTCTTGCATCCATAGCAATGACCAGATGTCACAGACTGGTTGGAAGCAGAGGAATGGTGTGAAGAACCCAAGGGAAGAAGGCTCAGAGTCTGGGAACTGGTGGTGGGACAACAATGAGTAGTAAGAGGGAGAAGACTGGGGACTCAGCTATACACAGCTGCAAAGAAAATGTTTCAAGTGTGCTTTAAACGCAATATATAATGCAATGACAAACCTAGACAGCATCTTAAAAAGCAGAGACATCGCCTTGCCGACAAAAGTCCGTATAGTTCAAGCTATGGTTTTCCCAGTAGTGATGTATGGAAGTGAGAGCTGGACCATAAAGAAGGCTGATCGCTGAAGAATTGATGCCTTTGAATTATGGTGCTGGAGGAGACTCTTGAGAGTCCCATGGACTGCAAGAAGATCAAACCTATCCATTCTGAAAGAAATCAGCCCTGAGTGCTCACTGGAAGGACAGATCCTGAAGCTGAGGCTCCAATACTTTGTCCAATTCATGAGAAGAGAAGACTCCCTGGAAAAGACCCTGATGTTGGGAAAGATTGAGGGCACTAGGAGAAGGGGACGACAGAGGACGAGATGGTTGGATAGAGGACAAGATGGTTGGACAGTGTTCTCGAAGCTACAAACACGAGTCTAACCAAACTGCAGGAGGCAGTGGAAGACAGGAGTGCCTGGCGTGCTCTGGTCCATGGGGTCACGAAGAGTCGGACACGACTAAACGACTAAACAACAACAACAACAACAAATATGGCAATGGTGAGCGAAATTCAGTGTACAGTGGAACCTTGGTTTTCAAGTGTCTCGGAACCCAAATGTTTTGGAACCTGAATGCTGAAAACCCAGAAAAAAAATGCTTCCGTTTTTTAACGTGCCTCGGAAGTAGAACAACTTCCACTGCGTGTTTCTCAAATTTTTCACTTGAATTTGCTGACAGCCCTTTGAGCCTTGGTTGTCTTCCGGAATGGTTTCCATTCGACAACCGAGGTTCCACTGTATTTTTAAAAACACTTTTTAAAAAAAGGCATTTTCAGAACGGTTTTTATATGTGTGTAGATTCCACCTGGGAAGAGGAGGTGTCGGAAGATGAAGAGGTAACAGGGCTTAGTGAACTGGGAGAGTCGGTGGCAAAGAGAAGTCCAGACTCAGAGGAAGAAGCTGAAGCAGGAGAGGAGAATGAGGGAGGCCAAGAGGCAGAGATGGTTCTGAATAGTGAAGAGTCCTGGGGGTCTCCCTCTCCTGCTGTGACAAGCTACCCTTGCCCCTGTGATTCCCAGAACCAGAAGAGGCACGAAAAGGGTGGAGCGACAGCAGGCTGCATGCAGGCGCAGTCCCTCTTGCTTAATAAAATCCCTGGAGAGGAGGGGACTTGGGTGGCTGATTCGTGGGGTGAAGACCTACCGGGAATGAGCTGCTATGCTCATTAGGCCTGATGTTCAGCCAAGTGTGTGCAGATCGTGTTCTTGCTCATAAAGAGTTAACTCCAACTTAGGAAGGTGTGATTTAATGCTGGATAGTTCTTTGACACCAGAGGAGGAATGAGCTCTGGGAGAAGCACAGAGAAGGAACGCCATGGTGCATCTGTAGTAGCACAACCGGACACCTTCATCTGCCCCAGCTGCAATGAAACATGTCTCTCTCGTATCGGTCTCTACAGCCACAGCAGGCACTCCAACCTTCCAAGAGTTTGACTTCACCCCCCCAAAGGGGATGCCAACCCAGATACACAACCTGAGTATAGGATGGAAGTGTTCACAGCAGTAACACTGCAATAGTTCTGGTTACAGGTAGGTAGCCGTGTTGGTCTGGGTCGAAGTAAAATAAAAAAATTCCTTCAATAGTTGTCATCTAGTTGTTTCCCCATTAGGTTTCCAGATTGTCCCAGGTTCAATTGTTGGCAACGTCTCCAGGCAGGACTAGGAACATACCATGCCCGGGGAGCTGCTGCCAGTCAGAGACAGCCATGCTGATTTAGATGAACCCAGTGGTCTGGTTCAGAATAAGGCAGCTTCAGACTCCATCATTTCACACTATGATGGGCAACTCAGTGTTGGGCCTATGCATCTGCCAACGTAACAGCCAGTCTTGCCCCCAGACCCTGAAAACCCACTTTTTTTGCATTCCAAGCTGATATATATTCGATCAGTATCTCTTCGCTGCAGCACAAACTTCCACAGAAGGTAGTCTCTCTCTCTCTCTCTCTCTCTCTCTCTCTCTCTCTCTCTCTCTCTCTCTCTGATGTTTTATTTACCACAAAGTGCTGTTCCTTTCATTTCATCTGCTGGCAGGGAGCCAGCAACTCTTTGGGCTCAGCAGCTCCCACTGAAAGCCACCCCCCTCCAACAGCAGCAGGAGCAAGGAAATAAAAGATACAGAAAAGTTTTTCATCTTCTCTCCTAGCCCTAGAACTCATGGTCATCCAACGAAGCTGAGTGTTGGACAATTCGGGACAGATAACAGAAATCCCTACTTCACATGACAACGTAGTTAAACTACGGAACTCACTGCCACAGGAGGCAGGAATGGCCACCAACCTGGGTGGCTTTAAAAGAGGATTAGAGAAATTCATGGAGGAGGAGAGGGTGATCGGTAGCTACTAGCCACAACGGCTGCGCTCTGCCTCCACAGTTCGAGGGAGCAATGCTTCTGAATACCAGTTGCTGGAAACCACAGGAGGGGGGGAGGGTTGCTGTTGTGGCTCGAATCCTGCTTGCTGGTTTCCCACAGGCATCTGGTTGGCCACTGTGAGGGCAGGATGCTAGACTAGATGGGCTGTTGACCTGACCCAGCAAGCTCTTCTTATGTGCTTAACTTTCGGTAGAAATTAAAAGTTGTTACTGAAATTCTGAAGTGCACTGAAGCAAAATGCACAGTGAATTTAGGGATTTCCTAGTAGCCAAACAATCTGAGGAATTTATAAGAGTTCCAGCAAGACTGGTGGCATTTTTCCCAAGTGGACGTTATACATACCTAGTATGGGGGGGGGGAATCCATCAGATCTGCAGAGGGGGGAAATGTATTGGAAATGGGCTGAGAAAATTAAAGTGTTCCCCCTAATACTTCTCCTATTAGTATTTATTTTATTTTATTTATATTTTTTATTAAAGGTTTCTTGAATTACAAAGGAGCGTGCAGTGTCACTCATATTTTAACATGCATCATTTTTGCAAATCAGTTTCATTAGTATTTATGTACGGCTCCTCCTTGCCAGGGAAGAAGGAGCGAGTGAAGATCTGTATCAGGAACAAGGGGAATAAAAATCTGCCGCCCCTGTTGATTCTGCCACCTGAGGCAGACGTCTCACCTTGCCTTCTGGGTGGGCCAGCTCTGATATTGCCAACGCTCCCCCCCACCCCAAGTAATGAACAGCATATTCACACAAACATACAGTAAACGACACAGAATTTATACTGTTCTGTTTAGGCTGCATCAACAGAAATCTAGTCTCCAGGTCCAGGGAAGTCATGGTACCACTCTATTCTGCCCTGGTCAGACTACACCTCCTGGAATACTGTGTCCAATTCTGGACACTGCAATATAAGAAGGAGGTTGACAAGCTGGAAGGTGTGCAGAGGAGAGCGACCAAGATGATCAAGGGTCTGGAAACCAAGCCTGATGAGGAGCGGTTGAAAGAGCTGGGTATGTTTAGCCTGGAAAAGAGGAGACTGAGAGGAGAAATGAGAGCAATCTTCAAATATCTCAAGGGCTGTCACTTGGAAGAGGGAACAAGCTTGTTTTCTCCTGCTCTGGAGGCTAGGACCTGAACCAATGGATTCACATTACAAAAATTCTTTCTGGTTTCCTTTTCAGATAGCTAATAGAAAGATGTTGTGGCTAAGGACTAGTGTCTGCGTTTGCTTCTTTTCTTCCATCAAATTCCTTTTCCTTTTGTGTGGTGTCTTTTAGAGTGTAAGCTAGAGGGTAGATATTATCTCATTACAGTACTGATCTTTCTAAGCTGCACTTGTTGTTTAGTCGTTTAGTCGTGTCCGACTCTTCGTGACCCCCATAGACCAGAGCACACCAGGCACTCCTGTCTTCCACTGCCTCCCGCAGTTTGGTCAGCCTCATGTTCGTAGCTTCGAGAACACTGTTGAAATATACTCAGAGTCGAGAGTGAATTTCATGCTCTTTATTCAGCTCTTAGTCATCAAGGAGAAGAAGAGAAGAATGCCCCTTTCCCAAAATCATCTGCTTATATACATTATTTACACAATGGGCTTTGCGTGATTGGCTACTTCAGGGCTACACCTGTGGGCCAATCAGTTTGTGGATTGACTTCTGCCAGCAGCCTGATTGGCTGCTCCTGCAGGCCAATCAGGTTGCGGATTCACTTCCACCTGGAGTTGGATTGGGTGGCTCCTGCAGACCAATCAGACTGCTGATTCTGGATCCTATTGTTCTATGATGCAGCTCAGTACATAACAACTGTCCAACCATCTTGTCCTCTGTCGTCTCCTTCTCCTAGTGCCCTCAATCTTTTCCAACATCAGGGTCTTTTCCAGGGAGTCTTCTCTTCTCATGAGGTGGCCAAAGTATTGGAGCCTCAGCTTCACGATCTGTCCTTCCAGTGAGCACTTAGGGCTGATTTCCTTCAGAATGGATAGGTTTGATCTTCTTGCAATCCATGGGGCTCTCAAGAGTCTCCTCCAGCACCAAAATTCAAAAGCATCAACTCTTCAGCGATCAGCCTTCTTTATGGTCCAACTCTCACTTCCATACATCACTACTGGGAAAACCATAGCTTTAACTATACGGAACTTTGTCGGCAAGGCGATGTTTCTGCTTTTTAAGATGCTGTCTAGGTTTGTCATTGCTTTTCTCCCAAGAAGCAGACATCTTTTAATTTCGTGACTGCTGTCACCATCTGCAGTGATCACGGAACCCAAGAAAGTAAAATATCTCACTGCCTCAATTTCTTCCCCTTCTATTTGCCAGGAGGTGATGGGACCAGTGGCCATGATCAGTGGTGATGGGACCAGTGGCTGTATATTGTCTCCCTGCTTATTTAACTTATATGCAGAATTCATCATGCGAAAGGCTGGATTGGATGAATCCCAAACCAGAATTAAGATAGCGGGAAGAAATATCAACAACCTCAGATATGCTGATGACACAACCTTTATGGCAGGAATTAAAGAACCTTTTAATGAGGGTGAAAGAGGAGAGTGCAAAATATGTTCTGAAGCTCAACATCAAAAAGCTGCACTAGCAGCCCCTTTTCCCCATTAACTGAAGAGGGCGGCTAGGAGAGATGATTTAAACAAAATAAATGAATAAATAAAACATCGGTATCTTACACACGAAAGCTACCATACATTACTGGGAAGCAAAACACCTCTTTAATATTTTATTTTTCATTCCCTATCTAAGTATGTGCCAAAGCAAAAATTGCCTGAAAAAACAAACAAGCATACCTTTAATTCCCCCACTGATTAAAATTTGCTTTCCCTGATTAAAGATGAGTCCTCGCCCATTAATCAATTACACCTTCTGTTGATAAAGCTACCAATTAAACCAATTCCAGCCCTATAGTTATTTAATTTGGAAGCTTTAATTTAAACGTATTACTATTTCTTTCTAGCTTGCTGATATTGTTTTGCACCAATATACAAAGTCTCTCCCCCTGTCCCTACTGTTGCCATCATTTTCAAAAAGTCACACACCGAGGCTGCGCACATCAAAGTGATTCCTTAACCTGAACAGACCTTGTTTTAAAGCGACCTAATGGCAAAGTTGGAGCATTCTTTGGCACTGCCCTTCTTTGGAATTTGGAATTCTTTGGAATTGATTGAGGGCACTAGGAGAAGGGGACGACAGAGGACGAGATGGTTGGACAGTGTTCTTGAAGCTACCAACATGAGTTTGACCAAACTGCGGGAGGCAGTGGAAGACAGGAGTGCCTGGTGTGCTATGGTCCATCGGGTCACGAAGAGTCGGACACGACTAAACGACTAAACAACAACAACATTGGCAAAGTAAGGGACCCAGGTGGCGCTGTGGGTTAAACCACTGAGCCTAGGGCTTGCTGATCAGAAGGTCGGCGGTTCGAATCCCTGCAACAGGGTGAGCTCCCGTTGCTCGGTCCCAGCTCCTGCCCACCTAGCAGTTCGAAAGCACATCAAAGTGCAAGTAGATAAATAGGGACCACTCCGGCGGGAAGGTAAACAGTGTTTCCGTGTGCTGCTCTGGTTCGCCAGAAGCAGCTTTGTCATGCTGGCCACATGACCCGGAAGCTGTCTGCGGACAAACGCCGGCTCTCTCGGCCTATAGAGCGAGATGAGCGCCGCAACCCCAGAGTCGGACACGACTGGACCTGATAGTCAGGGGCCCCTTTTACCTTAATGGCAAAGTACTCATGACCATGTACAGAATGCCTTTCCTTTTTGAGGCAGCAGCAGCTTTAAAAATAACATTTAAAGCACACCAAACCTTTGACCATGTGCAGAGTGCTCTTCTTCAGAAAGATGCTATATTTTCTTCTACCTCACACTGGCCATGCCATTAGTGTCAATAATAATAATAATAATAATAATAATAATAATAATAAATAAATAAATAAATAAATAAATAAATAAATAAATAAATAAATTTATACACCACCCATCTGGCCGGGTTTCCCCAGCCACTCTGGGCGGCCCCCAACAGAATATTAAGAACACGATAAAACATCAAACATTAAAAACTTCCCTAAACAGGGTTGCCTTCAGATGTCTTCTAAAAGTCAGATAGTTGTTTAGTTCCTTGACATCTGATGGGATGAAAGTAGAGATGCTTTATGAGCTTTTGTTACACAAGAAAATGTTTAATAAAACATTTTTTAAAAAGAAGGAGGAGGAGGAGGGAAACAACAATAAAACACTGAGTCTTCTGGCTTTACATTCTCCTCCTCTGGCAACCAGCCAGACTCCTGGAGGATGCAATGCTGATCTGACCAGGTGGCCACCTGAGTAAACCCTTAGACCACTTCCGTATGAAAATTCCCAGTATTTGGAGCCCAGATAATGTGAAAGAAGTGTTCTTGTTTTCCTGTAACACACTGGCAGACCCTGGGAGGGACTGAGCCGCTTTGCCTCCAGCGCAGAAGATGGCTATCAAACAGCAAACACTCATCTCCTTCTCCAAAGGGTTCTGGCGAGTTTCTGTAGCGCCTCGGTGTATTTTTCGCCACGACCAAGCCGGAGCAAGGAAATGCTTGGGACAAGCAGCCCTGACAGTGTTTTCAATGGGGATGTTCAGAGACCAAAGGAGCCTCATTCCCCCCAAAAATTAGTCCCTCGGCTGGAGCCCAGCTGTACCCACAGAGGGACTGTAGCTCAATTTTATGGGCCTGACAGCATCAAACCCTCATGCCTTGTTTTGAGCTGCCCAGATAATTGCCATGGGATAGATAAATCCACAACAAGGCAGGCCTAAAGGAATGACCAAACGGTTTGGGTTTCTCTCTCAGGAATGGCTCGCCCTGTTGGTTATATATCCCTGCATGACACGAGCTCAGCTCTGGTCGGCGGGCAGAGGACATCCCTATTTTCATCAGAGAAATGCTGGAGGGTATGGCTGGAGGGTATGGCTATCTCCCGCTTGGACTACTGCAATGCGCTCTACGTGGGGCTACCCTTGAAGGTGACTTGGAAACTGCAATTAATCCAGAATGCGGCAGCCAGACTGGTGACTGGGAGCGGGCCGCCGGGACCACATAACACCGGTCCTGAAATATCTACATTGGCTCCCAGTACGTTTCCGAGCACAATTCAAAGTGTTGGTGCTGACCTTTAAAGCCCTAAATGGCTTCGGTCCTGTATACCTGAAGGAGCGTCTCCACCCCCATCGTTCAGCCTGGACACTGAGATCCAGCACCGAGGGCCTTCTGGCGGTTCCCTCACTGCGAGAAGCAAAGCTACAGGGAACCAGGCAGAGGACCTTCTCAGTAGTGGCAGCCGCCCTGTGGAACGCCCTCCCATCAGAGGTCAGAGAGATAAACAACTACCTGACATTTATAAAATACCTAAAGGCAGCCGTGTTTATTTTAGGGAAGTTGTTTAAATGAGTATTCTAAAAAGTAAAAAAGAATACACACACACACACACACACACACACACACACACACACACACACACAGAGTGGACGCTTGGGTTGTGAACGTGATCCATGCGGGAGGCACGTTCACAACCCACAGCGTTCGCAACCCACGTCTGTGCATGCGCGGGTTGTGATTCGGCACTTCTGTGCATGCATAAACTGCAATTTAGTGCTTCTGTGCATGCATGCATGCCGAAATCCAGAAGTAACCCATCCCAGTACTTCCGGGTTTGGCGCAGAGCACACAACAGGAAAAGACACAACCTGAAGCGGCTCGGGGTATATATATATGGTAAATATGGTATATATGGAGAATGAAATGGTAAAAGTGTTGTTGTTGTTGTTGAATAGGACACCTCTATTTTCATCAGAGAAATGTTGGAGGGTATGCTACCCAGAGATGCCACTGAGGAATGAACCTGTGACCTTCTGCACCCAAGGCAGGTGCTCTGCCGCTGAAGCACAGCCGCATCCTGCCCTACTACCCCACATTGAGCAATAGGCTTGTTGAGATGACCTTCATGGTCCCCTCCGATTCCACGACTCCGCTTCAGGCCGATGGTTTGCAGCATCCCCTGAAGAGCTCTGTGCAATAGCCACAGGGTGGGAAGCGGCCGTGTCTCGGCTCAGCCGGGGAGCGTGAGGTGGGCCTTGTGAGAGTAGCAGAGCTGCTCCGAAGCGCTGCATCCCCAGCTCTCTCTCTCCCCTCTCGCTCCTCAGAAGCTGCTGCCACAGGGTCATGGGCCTCTGTTCGTTCCTCACTCCTGCTTCCTAATTATAGGCTTTTCCGTGTTGGCAGTAAACAGAACCACCTCGCCGTGCCTCCCAGAAAGCGCCGCTGCCTTCATTAAGCTGTCCGTCGGCATCGCTCACACTTGGCTGGCCCAGGCAATGCTGGCACATCAGAACGTGGCCTTCAAAGCGGGCTGGGAAGAAGGACACCCCCCTTACGCACATCACCCTGGCATGGACTGAACTGAGATTTCCCCACTTCCATTTTGAAAGGTCTCTTTAATTACTCCCTTGCCTGGCCTCTGCTCTTCGCCCGCAGATAAAACCGTCTGTGTCTGTCTGCGCTGCCATACCAACCGAGCCAACCGTTCCCTCGCATTTCGCTTGGCACATATTCGAGGACACCTCTGGCGGCCCCTTATCGGAGGCTCAGAGCACAAGAGGAAGAGCCCCTTTTCTCGTGCACAACTGCCCTTCGAGCTTGGCCTCTCCTTCAGGCCTATTTGGACAGAGGTTAGCAGGTCGGTGTGCTCTGAGGCAAGTGCATGAGCAGCAAGGCATGCGCTGAATTAGGACAGCTGTGTCCACACACTCAAGGTGTTGGTTGGTTTGTGTATTGGCCTCAATCCAGGTCAAGTGGTCTTGTGAATGGAGTTTGTGATCTATTTTTATTTTTTATATTAACAGCTTTGAGCTATATTCCCAACAGAAAACAACAATACAGTGCATTGCGAGTGTTCTGCATGTTTCACACACATTATCTCAATAGTGTTGGTGAGGTCGAGCCAAGTGTGTGCACATGTGTATGAGACAGCCAAATATTTTCTTCCTAAATTTCCTGGGTAAGGCTTCTGCATCATAGGGTTCCCTTCCCCATACAAAGAACCAATACAGAACATCTGCAGGTTGGCGACTTGACTTACAACAGCCTTCAGAATGGGCCACCCTTGAGATCCTGACCGATACAAGTGGGTCCGGCAACAAAATGTTGCAGCATGGAGTGCTGCCATTCCGTATTGTGGGGCTGTCTCAAATGGTCATTGGTCAAACACATTGGGAATACCCCTGATGACATCTTTACCCCAAGTGAGGACCAAAGATTGGGGAGGGGTGTGTGCAATGCACTCCTTTGTTGTGGCCAGGCCTGTAGAGTTTGGGCTAGTATCAGCAGTTCCCCCTCCGTAAGGATGTTTGGGCCCATTTGGATGGCCCACTCTTGGAGACTGATGGAACCAGATGTGAACCTGGATGCTATGGGCAAAGCCCTGGTCTCACTATGGAATGGCAAGGATGAAATGGGTGGTTGGCACCATCGTTCTTAGCAACCCCATGGGCATCGTGAAGTCGAAGTGGCTCCTTGGTGTTCTGGGAAGCTTCAGGGTTTTGACCTTCCTTCCTTGGAGGTTTTTAAGCAAAGTGCATAACTGCACTTTTGCCCAGTCCCTCACTGCTGTCTCTGGGGCCTTGCAAAACCCACCCAGTCCTCTCCTCTCTGCTCTACAGCGCAGATGGTATTGGCTGCGAGCCGACAGCAAGTACATTCCAAGTATCACATTTCAACCACGTCTCTCCCCTTGCCATCAAGGGGGGGGGGGAGAGGCAGCGGGACCAGAACGGTCATGGCAATCAGGAACAGTTGCAGTCCTCAGACCACCATTCATCCTCCTCCAAAGAGGCATGAACAAAAGAGATATCATAGATATAGAGAGACAGAGAAATCAAACAGGTAGATAGGTTAATAGATATTTGCTGAGACCCCATTGCATTTTGAGCTTCCCAAATCCAGCCACGTGATTGCACTTCCTAACACCTGGCTGGAAACACCCCCCACCCCCACCAGCATTTTTTAAACGCACTGGACAGAGCAAAACAGTGTCTCCTACTTTTGTTGTGTAGCTCTTGCAAGGCAAGCCATCCAGGGCATGAATGTCAGTGCCCTGGACAAATGGCCCTGCTCAGCCATGTGCAGGCACAGCGACAGCAGGAGCCCATTAGCCAAACTGGAAACAAACTGGCCCTTTCGCAGTGCAGCCATTCCGAATCCCTCGGAGGCCCATAATGCCCCAAACGATCCCATAAATCAGGCAGGGAGCCAGATGGGGCCTCTTCCCCTAGCAGCCTTTGCCTGAGATGTGCCTCTTTATCAGCTCAACGCGGTTAACCCCCTCTGCTCTGGGCTCTTGAGCGTAGACCGGCTGCCCTATCTGTCTCTTGGTAAGGAGGCAGGGGAGAGGATTTTACAACTGCGGGGTAAGGTCTGCCGCCATCACAAGGAGAGGAAGGACCGTTAGCTCATCAACTGGAAGACGGAGTTGTCAACCCATTTCACCTGATCCCTGCTGCTCTTATTTCATTTTATCTTTTTAATTTGGAAGCCCTGGTCCCAGGTAACCATTGCGCCAGAGCAGACCCTCCAAGTATCCCTGTTTTCCAGGGATGTCCCTGATTTAGGAGAAGCCATCCCAGTTTCTGATTTGATCCCAGAATGTCCCACTTTTCCTTAGGATACCCATGTTTTCATTGGAAAGACGTTGGCGGGTTTTGAGTTATCCCACCCCCGAGCCATCTGACGGCAATCCTGTATAGGGAGGTTTAATGTATTATGAGAAGAGAAGACTCCCTGGAAAAGACCCTGATGTTGGGAAAGATGGAGGGCACAAGGAGAAGGGGACGACAGAGGACGAGATGGCTGGACAGTGTTCTTGAAGCTACAAACATGAGTTTGACCAAACTGTGGGAGGCAGTGAAAGACAGGAGTGCCTGGCGTGCTATGGTCCATGGCAGTGGTCCCCAAACTATGGCCCGGGGGCCGGATGCGGCCCAATTGGGCTCCCAATCCGGCCCACGACGACCCCCGCCGCTCGCCGCCGCCCGCTCTTACAGCGTGCAGCGCGGCGGCGCTCTTCCAGGTCGGAAAAAAGCGCCAAAAATCCTTTCTGCGCATGCGTATGGGCCTCTCCCGACCCAGAAGAGGTCATTTCTGGTGCACTTCCGGGTCGGGGGAGGCCCATACGCATGCGCACAAACGATTTCCGGCGCTTTTCCCGACCTGGAAGCGTGCCAGTGCGCCAGTAAGCGCCCGTGCGCATGCACACGGGCACGCACTCCCCCGCCCGCCGGCCCGCACAGACGCGCACTCCCCTGCCCTCCGGCCCGCCGCGCGATCGGCGCGGTGGGAACCGGCCCAAAGCCCGGTAAGTCTGGGGACCCCTGGTCCATGGGGTCACGAAGAGTTGGACACGACTAAACAACAAAATGTATTACTTATGTTTTCATATATGTTGGAAGCTGCCCAGAGAGGCTGGGGCAACACAGTCAGATGTGTGGAGTATAAATAGTACAATTATCATTATGGAATGGGACGTCCCTATTTTCATCAGAGAAATGTTGTAGGATATGCAGGGGTTCATTAGTGCTTTCATCTTCAATTGGTTCCCGAACATCCTCAGCAGTGAGTACAGATCTACCTTGGACAATGTGCCCACAGAAACCAGTCAATCCGCCTAATGGCTTTGAGGCTCTGCTCATTTTACCTGCGCCTACAAGTTGCCCATAGTCACCAGGTTGGCCACTGTGAGAACAGGATGCTGGACTAGATTGGCCTCATCTCTCTTCTCCCAGCAAGCCCTCATAGGAGCAGCGTTTGCCACCTCTTCTCTAGAGGCTGGAGTGGAAAGAGAGACGGTATGGTGTAGAGGTTAGAGTGTTAGACTGTGATGTGAGGGAGAAGGGTTCGAATCCCGGCTTGGCTAGGAAATGGGTGACCTTGGGCCTGCTGCTTTCTCTCAGCCTCATGGGGTTGTAGTGGGGACAAAATGAGGAGGGGGCAGACCATGCACTCCTTGGCGGAAAGGTGTGATAGGTGTGATAGGTGTGTGTGTGTGATAGAGAGAGAGAGAAAATAAATAGCAAAATAAAATGGAGGTTCTCGTTAGCTGTTATCAAACCCCTGAGCTCGGCGGAGGCAGCAAATATGATTAATTGATACGGAAGGGATACAGAGGCAAAGTGACAGCCACAAATCAAATCTCCCCAGCTGCAGCCTTGTTATCCCAATTAGACTGCCTTTCCCTTCTCGCTCCTTGAAATTCTTCTCCTTCCTCCCTTCTGGCTCTGGTTGGTGTTCTGTCCTTTCTGGAGATGGTGAGCCTCTCAGGATAACATGTTCCCTTTTGCTAAATCCCCCTTTGTGCTCCTCTGGGTCAAAACCAGGCCTTGATGTGTCAGCAAACTTTAAAGGTGGCTTAGGACAGCTTAGATATGGGCTCCAAGGGGGTGTGCGTTTGTGTATGGGGTGCCCTTGGGATTCTAAACTGCTCTCTCTCTGTGTGTTGTGTGCTTGTGTACAGTTGTGGCGCTGAGGATCACAGGGAGCATCTGAAGGAATGTTTCAGTTTGCTGAGCTCCATAACAGAAATGTGGCACCGAATCAAGGCAGCCTGAGTCATTTCCCCCCAACCCATTTGCACCTTTCTGCAAAATGGAGATGGAGCTGTACTTTGCAGGTATGTCAGGGCAGGTGAAGCACTGCCCCTCAAAGCTCAGCTTGGATTCCTCCTTTCTTACTTACGAGTAGCCCAGAGGAGGACTGTGATGCAGAGTTACTGCTCTTCCAGCCATAGGGGGCACTGAGTCCAACTGAGGTGGACAGTCATGCCGATGTTGTAGACCAGGGTTTCCCAACCCCGGGTCTCCAACTGTTTTTGCACTACAATTCCCATCACCCCTGACCACTGCTCCTACTAGCTTGGGATTATGGGTGTTGTAGTCCAAAAACAGCTGGAGAGCCAAGTTTGGGAATCACTGTTTTAGACTGTTCTTGTTTGCAATAAAACTGTTCCTCTGTTATGCATCCATTGAACCTGGCTTCTTCTCTCAAATAACCTGGCAGTGGCCCTGGCTGTCCACTTCCTCCTCCTTCATCCCAGTGCTGCCCTTGTAGACCTTACCAGGGAGGAGGTTGATAAGGACAAAATTAGAGTTAGATCACTCCACCCGTCATGGGCTCTGGCTCCACCTGCGGTTGGGCTTCCTGCCTTCCACCTGACCAGTCCCAGAGTACACTAGGCACCCCGGCGGAGGCTCTAGCTGAGGCCGATGTTTGCATTTTGTGAAACTCCGGTGGAGAGAAGCCACTCTCCTTCTCCCTTTAATACTAAAGCCTTGGCAAGGCTGGCTCAAGGTCTTTTGCTGCCCGACAAGAAGGAAAATATGAAATGAATTGGGTAATGCCAATCTAAATTTTATGCTATTAATTATGTAAGTTATGTGATTTTGCCATAGTGGACAGCGAGATAAATAGCATAGTTCTGGGCGGAAGGTGGCCTGCAGTGGAATGGAAACAGCAATGAATAGGCAGCAGAACAGAATGCCTTCTTGCATCTCGGCTTAGGAGGCGTAGGGCTGACTGTGGTGGAGCATACAGTTCCACCCTCCAACACCTCTCCATCCCCCAGCAGGTGTCACCCAGTGTGGTGTAGTGGTTAAGAGCGGTAGACTCATAATCTGGGGAACCGGGTTCGAGTCTCCGCTCCTCCACATGCAGCTGCTGGGTGACCTTGGGCTAATCACACTTCTCTGAAGTCTCTCAGCCCCACTCACCTCACAGGGTGTCTGTTGCGGGGGAGGAGGGGAAAGGAGATTGTTAGCCGCTTTGAGACTCCTTCGGGTAGTGATAAAGCAGGATATCAAATCCAAACTCTTCTTCTTCAACCGAGGCAGTGAGGCTGCCTCAGTTGGCCCAGTGGCAGGGCCGGTCCTCAGCAACATAGGGACATAGGAAATTGCCTTATGGTCACGCCATTGGGCCATCAAATTCAGTACTGCCTACACCAACCAGAATAAATTCCATATGCAGAATCAGATGCTGTACCATGAGCTGCAGTTTTTATCTGTTGTGCCCAATCTGCTCCATACTGCTGAATGGGGGGCTAAACCACCTGACGCCTGCGTAGCCAGCTGAATTGATTTGTGGGTGCTGCGCCCATCTTGCCATGAGGCACGGATTGGAAAGTTGTACAATAGGACGTGCAAATTAAGCACGTCGCCCTGGAATTCATGAGATGTGCAATGTGAGCACTTGTCAAACGGAGTCTATCATATAATAGAACTCTCCCTCCCTCCCTCCCTTCCCGCCCCCGTCCCATAATTGCATCCAGCGAGGTTGAAGTGAAAGTGGGAAGGAAATCCCAAACCTTCCAGCATACAACGCTTCTGTTATGTACTGAGCTGAATCCTAGAATCCAGAATGCAGCAGTCTGATTGGTCTGCAGGAGCCACCCAATCCAGCTCCAGGTGGAAGTGAATCAGCAACCTGATTGGCCCACAGGTGCAGCCCTGAAGTAGCCAATCACGCAAGGCCCATTGTGTAAATAATGTATATAAGCAGACGTTTTTGGGGAAAGAGCCATTCTTCTCTTCTTCCTCTATTGCTACTACTAACTTAATAAAGAACATGAAATTCACTCTCGACTCCGAGTATATTTCAGCTTCATATAAACATGAGCATTGTTTACACATGCTCCCAGTGACATGGAGAGAAGTGGCAGCAGAGTCAGATTCCTAGGTATCCAACATAACTACGGACTGCCCAGTAATATGGGGATAATCTAAAACACAACGTATGGGGAATCAGCCCTACTACTTCGCAACAGCATTTCATCCCCAGCATTTCACAGGTAAAAATATAGTCCTAGAACTGGAGGATGTGAGAGCAGGATGCTGAACTAGACAGGTATGAGCCAGCATGGCTATTCTGATGCTCTTATACATACACCTTAGGCCTATCTGGCTGAGAGCCGCAGCACCACATCAGCAGAAGTTCAAATTTCAGAGGATAGCGATGGCTTGGTTCACAATTAAGAACCTAAGCCAAGCTTGCTGGATCAGGCCAATGGCCCTTCTAGTCCAGCACCCTCTTCTCACAGTGGCCAACCAGATGCCTGTGGGAAGACTGCAAGAAAGGCATGAGAGCAGCAGCTCACTGTTTCCGAAGGTATGAATTAGGTATGTTCCCACTAAGATTCAGACTGAGCCAGATTTCTCCCCCATCTCCACAGGAGTGCCATAGCGCTTTCCTGAGTCGTGGTTCTCAGCTAGTGGTATTCGGAGGAAACTGCCTCTGACATTGGTGACAGAACATAGCTATTGGTAGCCTTAGAAATCATAGAACTGTAGAGTTGGAAGGGACCCCAAGGGTCATCTAAGGTAAAAGGTAAAGGATCATTTTGATTTCAGTCCAAGGGAGCCAGCGTTTGTCTACAGACAGCTTTCCGGGTCGTGTGGCCAGCATGACTAAACCACTTCTGGTGCAATGGAACACCATGGTGGAAGCCAGAGCACACGGAAACACTGTTAAACTTCCCACTGTAGTGGTACCTATTTATCTACTTGCACTGGTGTGCTTTTGAACTGCTAGGTTGGCAGAAGCTGGGACAGAGCAACGGGAGCTCACCCCACCACACAGATTTCACCTTCCAAACAGCCAGCCCAAGAGACTCAGTGATCCAGTGGACTAGGGTCATCTAGTCCAACCCCCTGCAACGCAGAAATCACAGCTGAAGCATCCATGACACATGGGCATCCGACCTCAGCTTTAAAACCTCCAAGGAAGGAGAGTCCACTACCTTCCAGGGGAGGCAGGTCTTCTCTCCTGTTGAACAATTCTTACTGTCAGGAAGTTCTTCCTGGTGTTTAGTTGGAATCTCCTTTCTTGTAACTTGAAGCCATTGGTTCAGGTCCTATCCTTCCAAGCAGCAGAAGACAAGCTTGTTCCATCTTCCATGTGACAGCCCATCAGCTATTTGAAGATGGCTATCATATCTCCTCTCAGTCTCCTCTTCTCCAGGCTAAACATTCCCAACTCCCTCAAACGTTCCTCATCAGGCTTGGTCACCCTTCTCTGCACACCTTCCAGCTTGCCAACATCCTTGTTAACCTGTGCTGCCCAGAACTTGACAAAGGACTCCAGATGGAGCCTTATCGCCCTTGACTTTGTCCAATCCCTTTTTAAAGGCACCCAAGCTGGGGGCCATCACTACATCTTGTAGGATTGAATTCCATCTATGCGCTCTGTGATGAAGCACTTTCTCTCCACATGAATTCCCTTCCCAAAGCATTTCAGGCCATTGAAGCGAAGACAGCAACAAAGACACCATGCAAGGGACTTAAGCAGAGCCAAGCTTCACCTGGAACTCAGCATCGGAATTATTTTTAATCCCAGCCCTGGAGTTTGGAAAGTAAAATACACAAAGACATCACTCTGCAGGGAGCCACACGATCGCAAACCGACAAACACTTGGGAGCAGGAGGAAGAACCC
Source organism: Zootoca vivipara (assembly GCF_965207765.1). Classification (NCBI taxonomy): domain Eukaryota; kingdom Metazoa; phylum Chordata; class Lepidosauria; order Squamata; family Lacertidae; genus Zootoca; species Zootoca vivipara. Next base: position 89,661,061 of record NC_142588.1, on the reverse strand, counting down.
TGACACATCTTGGTTTATTTTTAAAAAGAAAATAGCCACCAATTTAAACTATTGGAGAAGAATTAAGATGCAAACGACACACTCTGCAACATTACTTCTTAGGATGCTCTTAGAATGCAACCGTTAGAATTTGCCATGTTAAAAAAAACACCGCACTGTACATGAGAAACTAGCATGTCAGGGATTTCTAGCCTATCCTTCTCCCTGACACATTAGCTCTCTACATGCGGGGTTTTGAAGGTGTGTTTTTTTTTAAAAAAAGGTGGGCATTCAAATATGTGATTCCTCCCTATGTGTTCCAAAGTGGCATGCATGATTTTGTTGAACGTGTGGTTTGATTGTTTGTCCTAGGTCTGTGCAGCAGGTGGGCAACTCTTTGCTTTTCCGAATGCTTCCTGTCCTGTCCTATCTACCTTTGCACATCTGATGGCTTTTCTGCCTCCAGGATGCCCAGGGCTGGGCTGGCTTCAGCCACCCCCACCTATGATATTGGGAGCAGAAACACTGCATTGCATGACCACACAGATGCCTGCGCTGGATTTCCTTTTGCAGCTTCAGCTCTCGAGGACTTTGCCCTCCGGCGTTTCCTATTCTCGGTGAGTGTGGCATGTCCAAGGCATTATTCCGTGAACTCTGCCACTCTACCCTGCCTTTTCACAGATTTACAAGTAATGAAACATGATCAGATTCTGCCAACACAGCACTTCTCCCCTGCTTATGTACCAAGGTTGTCTCTGAGCCCGGTGTTTTATAAGGGGAAGTGCTGCAGACAGGACAGAGTCACTGCAAAGCTCTCCCAAGTTTGGAATGTTCTCTCTCTCTCTCTCTCTCTCTCTCTCTCTCTCTCTCTCTCTCTCTCTCTCTCTCTCTCTCCTCTGTCCCACTGCCCTGCAGCCCCACCCTGGTGTGACCAAGAAATGGCCCCCATGCAAGTGGGAGGGGAAAAAATCACACAAGGTCACCAGGACCAGGTAGCAGGTTTATCACCCTAAATGCAGTGATGCACCCCATAGCTTTCCCCCATATAAGCAAATGTTCGCCATTCGTTAATACTGGGAAAAGTAAAATGCACCTCTTGGGGGTAAAGTTGCAGTGAGAGCAAGGGATGCCCTTACCTAGAATAACACGGCATTAACAGAGGGGAGAAAGAGGCAGGGGAATATTACGTCCCCTAATCTGTACCCTGTATTTCTGTTGATGCAGCCTAGAATAGCATTAGCTTTTTTTGTTGCTGCATCACACGGTTGACTCATGTTAAGCTTGTGGTCTACTAAGACCCCTAGATCCTTTTCACATGTACTGCTGTCAAGTCAGTCTTGCTTATAATTATTGCCTGGCCTGTAAAACACAACACAACACAACACAACACAACACAACACAACACAAGGTGACCATGAACAAATAGCTCAGACATACGTGGACATTCTATGCCAGAGGTTGTCCGATGCGAGAATATCTTGATTGGATCAGAACTGCTGGTTTTCATTTATACGTCCATTTGCTGATCCCTCCTCCATCACTGGTTGAACCAGACATGACTGCCATGAAATGTTTAGTCCCCAGCACATTGGAAGGCCAGCTACCAATGACAGTGAATTATCAAATAATCTTTGGATCCGGAACAAACAAACAAAATTGTAGTTTAGCTCTCAGTGTCAAGATCTGGCCTCTGCCATGATGTGGAAAACACAAATACTGCGGTCACTCTGGACAAATATGTCGGTTTCTCCCTTCAGCTCAACTCTGCAGCTCAAAAAGCCATTTGAGCATTTTGCTTCAATAAAACAAAATAAGATTCTAAATGCAGTGTGTTCAAAAGAGCAACCATTTATTTAAATCATTGGATTACCGAGTCTACAGCAATGCATTAAACCAAGGAGACGCTGATAATAGGATGAGACTCACATTTCAATATGCATTTGGAGAATTCCTGTGATATTTTTTCTCCTGGGCTGTTCACTGCAGTGCTAGAAAGATTAATCTATAATTCCTTGGAGATGCCATGATAATGCAGGAAGCCTAGCACAATATCTCCCCATCGCCCTCTCGGGAGAAAAGAGTAGCAGCCGTTTCAGGACTTCTTTGACGAGCAGGTACTGTAACGTATTTTGAAGCCCACTTTAATATATATAAAAAACCTGAATAAGAGTGCCACATGCGTTTGGCTAGTTTTGAATCTCTTCTCCACATAACTTCCCCTCTAATTTTAGCTTCGGGGCAATGCAGAGGGCATTTTGAACTTACACACATGCAAACTGAGTTAATGGAAGCCAAACCATGACATAGGATAGAAATGTAGGTGCCTGGGCTCCTGAAGAAGAGATTTTGGTTTCTCCATATTAGTTACAGCTTGTTGTTTGCCTGGAGCGAGACAAACCATAATCCCAGAAAACATGCCAAGCCAAACCATGACTTTTCATTGGTAGCGCAGCAACAAGAAGAGTGAGGGAAGGTATGCAGGAGCCAATATCTCTTCTCCGGGAACCTATTTTTCCCCAATGAGCCTTGGTTTTGCCTAGTGTAAGGTGTGAATCAGATCATCAGACCCTCCAAGTGTCCCTATTTTCCAGGGACATCTCTGATTTAGAGAAGCCGTCCCAGTTTTTGATTTCATACTGGAATGTTCCACTTTTCTTTAGGGTGTCCCTATTTCCACTGGAGAAATATTGGAGAGTATGGAGTTATCTGACCCCTGAGCCATCTGAAGGCAATCCTGTATAGGGAATTTTTTAAAAAAAATGTTTAATGCTTTATTATGTTTTCATACCGTGTTTCTCATATTATAAGACACGTCTTATATTTATTTTTTCCTCAAAAAAACACACTATGGCTTATTTTCAAGGGATGTCTTATTTTTTTCCTCCTCCTCCTGCCGCGGCCGGCATTGTTGCTGCGCCTATCACTATGTCTTATTTTCGGGGTATGGCTTATATTCCTTGAATGCTTAAAAATCCTGCTATGGCTTATTTTATGGGCATGTCTTAAAATATGAGAAACAGGGTATATGTTGGAAGCTGGCCAGAGTGGCTGGGTCAACCGAGTCAGTGTGTGGGGTATAAATTGTAAAAGTATCATTGTGGAATGGGGCGTCCCTATTTTCATCAGAGAAATGTCGGAGGGTATGGAGCCATTATAATGAATTGGCATCCCTGAACTGCTTCGTTGCTCAGGACAAAGCAGCAAATGATTTCTGTGGGGACATGACATACATCCTGGAAGCCAGGTGGCCATTTTGAGGGCCAGCTTGACAGAGAGTGCGGCAGCCATATTGGGCCTACCTTCTTCGACCCAAGCCTTGGTCACGCTCTTCGAGTTATCACATCGGGAGCCATTTTGCAAACACAAAAAGCGGTCCCATTAACTCCGGGGTGTGTGTGTGTGTGTGTTATGAAGTTGCCGAGGTCTGGCCTGCGGCAATACGTGTGATTCTCCTCAGGGGCAATGGCACAGTCATTGGCAAAGATTGCTCTTGCGTGTCCCACTCTAAATAAATGTGAGTTTGTCACTGTTAGTTGTGTTTCCCAGAGCCCAGGCAAGTGGGACATTGTGCGTCTCTCTGTGTTGTTGTTTTTAATCATATGGTTAATTACCATTCCAGCTGCTGTGTGCTGGGGATCCCTGGGGTCAGGCGCTGACAAAGAGCACTTTCCACTCTCCAAGGATGGAGTCCAGATGGCGGCTTGGTTCCAGCAACACATTATAACCTCGTAAGCAGCAGAGCCCTGGAGATAGGCGCAGGAGAGGCCTGGCCCGGCCGGCTGGAGAGCCTCCATTGTGCTCCATGGGGCCCAGAGACTGTCTCGCACGTCCCCACGGCATCCTGTGGGGTTTGCACCACCAGGCCTGGGAGGGGAGAGGCTTAGCGCGAAGCAGGTCTGCTCCTGGAAAAGCTCCGTACTGCGGGAATTAGGGGGACCGCCTGGTCCCGAGGAACTTGAGATTAGAGCCGTGCAGAAAAGTAGAGAGCGAGAGAAAATGATTAAGAAGGAAACATTAATTAATCCTCTTTGCTGGTGACTGAGTCCTTTGGTGGGAGCTGCCTGACTCACAGCCAAGCAACAGATCACAAAGCGTTCTTAGGACTCCGCTTGCTGATTGCAGTAGCTTAATCCCCATTGATTTCCGCAAGCGCTTGCTAGGAGGGAGCCAGAATCCAAGGTCACTGTAGGAAGAACCCCATCTTCCACGTCCTAGAAGGCTGGGGGAGGAAAGGCAGGTGGGACAGCCACTCCGTGCTACAGGCTGTGAAGGTTGAGAAGTTCAGGCACACTGAGCTGGCCTTTTGCACTTGGCGTATGGAGGGCGAAGCTATCAAAGAAGGTAAAGTGGGGCTACCTTTGAAGGTGACCCAGAAACTACAACTAATCCAGAATGCGGCAGCCAGACTGGTGATTGGGAGTGGCCGCCAAGACCATATAACACCGGCCCTGAAAGACCTACATTGGCTCCCAGTAAGTTTCCGAGCACAATTCAAAGGGTTGGTGCTGACCTTGAAAGCCCTAAACGGCCCTGTATCCTTGAAGAAGCATCTCCACCCCCACCGTCCAGCTCAGACACTGAGGGCCAGCTCCAGGGCCCTTCTGGCGGTCAGGGCCGGTGCGTCCATTTAGGCGAACTAGGCAGTCGCCTAGAGCGCATAAATGGAGGGGGCGCTGGCCAGCCTGCCCCGCAAAACCCCCGCGCCACCGCTGCCCTCCCACAGTGTGCGCTCGCGCTCCTCCTGCCTATGGAGGGGACGCTGTGAGCTCCTCAGTGGCTGCAATGAGTGAGCAGTGGCGGTGGTGGTGGTAGCACTCGTAGTTGAAGCCTTCAGCTATGGGCGCTGCTGCTGCCGCCGCTGCTCACTCACTGCAGCCGCCGCTGAGGAGTTCACAGCCTGCGCAAGCCAAAAGCAGAGCTCAGCGCCCTCCCGCCTAGGGAGGGAACGCTGTGAGCTCCTCAGCGGATGCAATGAGCAAGCGGTGGCGGTGGCAGCGCCCGTAGCTGAAGCCTTCAGCTATGGGCGCTGCTGCTGCCGCCACCGCTGACGAACTCACAGCGTCCCCTCCATAGGCGGGAGGGCGCTGAGCTCTGCTTTTGGCTTGCGCTCCTCCCGCCTATGGGGGGGAAGCAGCGGCTTTGTGCATGAGGCATGACGCAAGCGTCATGACGCATGTGCCGGGAGCGCCAGAAGGTGATTTTGCCTAGGGCGCAAAAGCCCTAGCACCGGCCCTTCTGGCGGTTCCCTCCCTGTGAGAAGCGAAGCTACAGGGAACCAGACAGAGGGCCTTCTCGGTAGTGGTGCCCACCCTGTAGAATGCCCTCCCATCAGATGTCAAGGAAATAAACAACTACCTGACTTTTAGAAGACACCTGAAAGCAGCCCTGTTTAGGGAAGTTTTTAATTTTTGATCTTTTATTGTGTTTTTAATGTTCTTTTCGGAGCCGCCCAGAGTGGCTGGGGTATAAATAAATAATTATAATTTTAATTATAAAGCTATCAAGGACCACCAGATAAGATGGCCCTCCACTGTGTTACACAGTATGCCTCTGAATTCCAGCTGCTGGGAATCACAACGGAAGACAGGGCTGCCGCACTCAGGCAACTGGTTGGCCCCTTTCCTTAAATATGCCAAATGTTAGATAAATTCCAACATTTAGAGAAATTCTATCATTCACTAAATTTAAGAATTTAGTAGGGTCTGCCTCCCCACACCACCAACTCATAACCCTATATCTACGTGGTTGCCACCTAGTGGCCAAAGGCAGGCTTTCTTTTGAGAAACAGCCAGAAATGTGCACGCAGGAGGTCTTTGCTCTCGGGAGCGTTTGCTAGAGATGGATGCTGGACAAAACACTGTGTAACAGAAACCAAGAAATAAAAACCAGTTATTCTTCATCTTGCTGATGTAGGCTGCATATACTATAGCACAGGCATCCCCAAACTTTGGCCCTCCAGATGTTTTGGACTACAATTCCCATCATCCCTGACCACTGGTCCTCTTAGCTAGGGATCATGGGAGTTGTAGGCCAGAACATCTGGAGGGCCACAGTTTGGAGATGCCTGCTGTAGCACCTACCCTGCCGAACTCCCTCCCACTGCATATCAGACAGGCAACTTCTCTATTATCTTTCTGGCGCCTGCTGAAGATGTTCCTCTTTCCACAGGCCTTATCCCATTTGGCAGCTCTCTTGGATCTGAAACGGTTTCATGTATGGGATGTTGTTGTTTTTATGGTTGTACTTGTTTTTTGTTATAAAATAAAACTTTCACGTATTTGCAATTTTAAAATGTGTTTTAAAAAAAATATATGCTACTGGCTTGTATATAAGTTACGTAAATTGTTTCGGGATGCATCCCGGGAAGCGAACAGGAGGAGGATTCCTACTGTTTGGAAGAAATTAGGTTACAACTTGGAACGGCGCTTTTGGATGTTGATGTTGCTCTCTTCCCCCTTGAGAGGGAGGGCTACATCAGTCTTGGCAACGAACAACCACACTCATCTGTTGCTGATCATCGGTTGAGATCACCAAAGGACCCATTCCACATACGCCCTGCCCAGAGAGACTTGGGATGTCCCGCTTTCAACCCTAGACGTTGCCAACCTTTCCTCTTTCCATAAGGGCGCCGGCAACTCTTGAGTGTATAACCGCCGTCTTAGGGGGAGCCCTTAATTATTTATCTGCCCAAGACAATGAACAACAATAAAAATCTGCAACAGAAAAGCACCAATCCACATAATGCAATAAAAAATGGTATTTGCAGTGCATAGGGGAATGGCTATAACTCAATGGTAGAGTTTCTGCTTTGTGTGGAGATACTCCCAGATTCGATCCCTGGCCAGCATCTACGGGTAGCGCTAGGAATGTTGCAGGGTATTTAAAGTGCAGTCAAACCAACAATTTTCTAGATAGGCACATGATAGAAGCTGAAGCTCATGGAGTTTTCCTGTAAGTTTGTTAGAGAGGACTGTGAGAGACACCTCCACTGTGCCCTGACAGGGGGAGGTAGTAGCTACTCTATATATTCTGCCTGCCTGGGCACACACCCTTCCCCTTTCCATCTTGTAAGGGGAAGGCTTATAGGGAACAGCCCCCCTCATCAGGAGCAGCCCATCTCCCAGCAGTAATGAAAGCGAAGGGTCGGAAGGGGAAGGTCAGGAGACGCAGAGGGAGTGCCAGAGCTCTGGCAAAATCCAAGAGCCACTGCTCCTCATGCAGGAAGAGAGGGAGGAGGAAAGAGAGGATGGGACTCAGACGGGCCACAGACCTTTCCCACCGACGCCGGAATTAAGGAGGAGGAGAAGGGGGAGGAGATTTGCAGTCCCGCGACTCTTATGTTGGTCCAGATCACGAAAGGGGGCAGTGCCGGATTCTGATTCGGACTGATGAGACATGACACCAGCAGCTCACTTCACTGTAAATAATGTGCACTAATAAAAAATTCTGAAAGACAAGCATGTGGAGGGTTGTTACTCAAGAGTAGTCGCAACAACCCTGACACATCTCTTCCTGCTCTTCCCGAAAGATGTAAGACATCTGCTTAGTCTGGTCTCCAAGCTCAGACGCCATTTTTAAGCTAGACTTAAGTATGTCTTTGGAACCAAATTGCCATTTTAAGCCTGCCTGAGCAAAGCTGCTCTGTCTGTTACTCTTCAACAACCATCCTGAGTGTGTGAATGTTATTTTTACCTTTTACAAGACTGTTTGGGCGATTATTGTAAAGAGGGAGATACCAGGAGAATCCAGTCTGCCTTAAAGCATCCTGGATTATTTAAACCAAAAGGCTAAAACTCGCCTTTCTCACCTTCCCTTTTAATATGAATACTGTATTATTAATATTAAATTATTATTTATACCCCGCTCATCTGGGTGGGTTTTCCCAGCCACTCTGGGCGGCTCCCAACAGAATATTAAAAACACGATAAAACATCAAACATTAAAAATTTCCCTAAACAGGGCTACCTTCAGGTGTCTTCCAAAAGTCAGATAGTTGTTTATTTCCTTGACATCTGATGGGAGGGCGTTCTACAGGGCGGGTGCCACTACCAAGAAGGCCCTGTGCCTGGTTCCCTGTAGCTTCACTTCACACAGCGAGGGAACCACCGGAAGGCCCTCGGAGCTGGACCTCAGTGTCTGGGCTGAACGATGGGGGTGGAGACACTGCTTCAGAGGAATGGAGGATGAGCCTATCAATGGCCAGTTGCCATGACAGAGGCCATAATCTGCCTCCACAGTTAGAGGCAGCAAGGCTTCTGAAGACCAGTCACCGGAAACCAAATATGTTCATGTGCTCAGGTTCTGCTTGTTGGTTTCCTACAGGCATCCATTTGGCCACTGTGAGAACAGGATGCTGGACTAAATGGGCCATTCATCTTTTCACATGGCCACTCTACAAGTTAACCATATCCTGAGCATGAATTTACGGCGACTTTCCTCTTTCACTTTATTTAGCAAAAATGTATGTACTACTTAATAAATAAATATAATAAAATATCTCAGTAGTTTACCTAATAGTATAAAATATCTGGTAAAAAGAAACCAGCAATAAAACAGTAGACATAAGAAAGTTATCAAAAGAGAGATGAAATCAAAAGAGTTACAACAATTGTTTATTATAAATAATAAAATTACACATTCTGGGCAGCCTTGCCTAAACAAAAGGGTTTCTAGCAGAGGCTGGGAATATTAGGCGTCTGCCTAGGATCAGTAAGAAAGGGATTTCAGAAAATAGGTCCTGCCACACCGAAGGATCGATTCCTTGCAAGTGCGGAATGAAATTTTGTGGTGCTTATAGCAGTGCCAGTTTTGCAGACTGACGTGGTTGAGTTTGGCAGCTACGGGGTAAGGCGATCCTTCAAGTAAACTGGCCCAAAGTTTGCATATGGCTCTGTGGTGGGACTCTCATGAATTCATTTCGCCCTCCCTTCCCTGCTCTTATACGAACACATCTTAGTTTGGCATTTACTGAATTTATATCCTGCCCTTCCTCCCAATGAAGCCCAGGGTGGCAAACAACAGGCCATAAAACATCTTCAAAACATCTTTAAAGCAATTCCAATGCAGAGGCAACCTGGGAAAAGAGCTTGACTTAAATGCCTTCACTTGCTGAAAGCGGAAAGTCTTTTGTACATGTTGAAAAGTCAGAGAGATGGTGCCTGTTAAATATTCAAAGTGATAGGCATTCCAGAGGGTAGATTCCACAACACTAAAGGTCCAATTCTATATTGTTCAGAACAGATTTAATGGTAAAATGATAGGATTTGCTTTTCTCACCAGAATGTGTTTGTGTGTGTGTTTGTGTGAAGCATTTGGTTGGCAGCCATAGGGTTATGAAGATATGCTGTGGACATTTGGAAGGAAGCAGAAAGCAGGATCCAGCCTACACGCAGTTTCTTTGCAGGAACTGGCTCCAACTTCCCAGACGGAGTTCTCCACACGAAACTTCATCAGATAGTTTGGAACAACAGGGTGCTAACTAGTTGGGAGGGTGAAATATACATTCAGCTCAGTACATAACAGAGGGACATGTTCCAGGTCTCCTTAAGTTCCACCTCCCTTAAGTGCAGGACCCTCTCTGATATTTGGGCCTGCCTCCTGACCCACCCTTGGCTCCTGATCTCTCCTCTGCGTACTGGCCTTGACACAGCTCCCACCTGGGTCCATCTACAGGCGGATGTGCCCCAGGGGCTGGTTTTCTGTGCCAGGACTCCCCCCCATCTCCAAATCATGGCTTCTGACCCAGCATCCTGTCTCCAGTGCATCTGCTTCCCATTAGGCTCTGCGTATATACAGGCCAGAGAGAGAGGCTGGGAAGCGATTTCTGCTCTGGCAACGATGGCCTCCTCAGAAGAGAGTCTGAACTTCATACTGGAAGCAGATATTGAACGATGGCAAAGGTCCAGGGTGTGTGTGTGTGTGTGTGTGTGTGTGTGTGTGTGTGTGTGTGTGTGTGGAATCCAGTTGAGCAAATGGAGATATTGAGAGGGTAGCACTGCCCTCTGAGGCAGGAATGAGGAACAGCTGGTGCTGGGCTAGAACCTCCATGAAATTTGGCCATACCGTATGGGGCTTATGGGAACTGGAGTCAAACAACATTGGGAGGGCCACAGGTTCACCACCCCAGCTCTGGAGGGCTCCCTAGATGATACCCAATGATGTCTGGTGGATGCACATTCCAGGGGAAGGTAGGCGGTTGCAGGTAAGCTGCCTCGAAGGTGGTGCTTCTCAAGATACCGGATGTGGTAGACCAACAATGTGGTAGACCAACACACACGTACACCCCAATATATATTTGGTCACTGAAGTGTTCCCACCACAATGTTGACTGGCATTCTTAGGAACCAAAGGGCAGCGTCATGAGCCCAGCAAGACAAGGTGTCCTACATTTGAACATGAGCGATGGGAGTACCCCATATAGAGATGTGGAAGTTAAGGCTTTTGTTCTTGCCTGAGCCAGTTAAATGCCAGGTGGAAACTATGCCTGGGAAATGGATCAGGTGCTTGATGGGCATTGACTTAGATTGGTCATTGTACTTTTCAGTCACATGAGGACAATTAGTTTCCTTTCAGTGCCCAGGTACACTTCCTCTGCTGTACTTGCAAAGAGAAAACGCTCATTGCCCAGCTCCCTGTAGAGCAAATGTGAAGGAGTTCGAGGGCATGCACAGAGTGCTTTTGTCACAATGGCCATCCTTGAGTCATCACAGTGCTGGCTTTTTGGGGAATGACAAAACACACGAAGCTTCTTTATACTGAGCTGATCCCTCTCGGTCAGCATTGTTGATTGCCCTGACTCCAAACTTTCAGGTCAGGGATATTCCTAGCATTCCCTGCAGATATTGGGGACTGAACCTGAGACCTTCTGCATGCAAGGCGGATTGTTAACCGCTATGCTATGGAGAGGTGGGAGTTCTCCCCTGGAATCGGAGGTGGTTAACAATGCGACCCCCTCTCTTACCTCCAACCGAAGGCAACAGATTCATGCTCCTTCCTCAGCGTTGGAGGTAGCGGCCAGCCCCCAGATCATACAACCCACACCTTGGCCTTGGGGGCGACTGTGAGGAAGCGATGACCTTCCCCGCAGAAGTTCCTTCCCACAAGCAACTGGCACAGGAGCTGCTCAAACCTTCTGCACAGTCAATGCCACTGTCCGGACAGCAGGAGGAGAACAATGAAGGGATTTATTAGGCCCCGGTAGAGCTGGCGGGGAGGGCGGCTGGAGAACCGGAGGCCTTGGCGAGTCCATAAATCTCCACATTTTTTCCCACTGACTCCGACCGTCTCCTGTGGCATCAATAAATTCTGATGACAGCTCTTAACATGCTACAGTGCTTCTCTCATGCAGCACATTCATTTATTAAAGGAATCAAAGGGACCCGGGTGACAGCCTCATGTCACCCCACTGCACTGCATTGATTACGGCCTGCCCCCCCTGCAGCCCCCAAGCGCCTCCAGGTTTTTCGGGAAGCTGTGCCCCAGGGCAACTTTCTCCCTCCATGGGCCACAAGGGCACACAACGGGACAGGATCTCTGCTGGGTTGATTTACTTCAGATATCTTGAGCGGAGTTGGCTGCCTCTGGAGCCTGCAGGAGCTCTCTCAGCAAACTACCGGCCAAAGCTGTGAATTTGCAGGGAGAATTTTGAGCATCTAAAGATTTCTTAGACACATCTAGGCCATCCTTGCAACAGAGGCAGCTAAACATGCTTTGTCAATCACCCTTGGTCAACTTTCTGTTGGTGTGTGCGGCAAAATATGGGTGCAGCCGCCCCAAAGTGACATCCCTACATCTTTCTCTGTTCAAGAAGGCAGTTGCTATCTGAAAAATGAAACTGGGGCGTCAGGTCATGCAGCTCTCGGTTTAAGCACTGTCTTCCTCATGCTGAGTTGAGTTTGAAGTAAAAGTGGGGGGAAGAATCACAGAGCCTTTAATGCAGACCCTCCAAGTGTCCCTATTTTCCAGGGACAGTCCCAGATTTACAGAAGCTGTCCCGGTTTCTGATTTGATCCTGGAATGTCCTGCTTTTCCTTAGGATGTCCCTATTTTCGTCAGAGAAATGCTGGAGGGTGTGGAGTTATGCAACCCTCGAGCCAAGGAGATCAGTAACGATACAACCCTGAGAAGACTTCTGCATAGGGAACTTCCCTGCATAGGGAAGTTTGTTTAAAAAAACATTATCATATGTTGGAAGCTGCCCAGAGTGGCTGGGGCAACCTGGTCAAATGGGTGGGGCATAATAATAATAATAATAATAATAATAATAATAATAATAATAATAATAATAGAAATCGGATGTCCCTATTCTCATCTGAGAAATGTTGGAGGGTATGGTGTAATATCCTGAGCCTCAGTGGTCTCCCTGAATGCTGCTAGTTAGGGCAGCTGCATTCTCACGATTTACAGGAAAAGTTGCACATACAGGTTTCTTCGTCTTGCAAACAGGAAGGGAAACTTGGGGAAACTTATGGGATGTGAAACACAAGAGCAGTCAAGTACAACATCCCTAGGGTGGACATAAAAGGGGATGTCTGGACCAGCCAGTCGGAACTTCCTGTTTCTCCTAGGCTGGGACAGACTTCCTCTGCATGCGACTAGAAGTGGGCATGACCTCACCTGCCCAGGTAACAAAAGAGCAGGACTGGTCAGGCATCTCTCTCTCTCTCTCTCTCTCTCTCTCTCTCTCTCTCTCTCTCTCTCTCTCTCTCTCTCTCTCTCTCTCTCTCACACACACACACACACACACACACACACCACATTCATTGATGAAGCAACATCTGCTTAGCCTAAGATGCCAAGAGAGGGCAAAGGGGCTGTCTCTTATGGGATAGTTTCCAGGTGTATATTACTTTTGTAACTTAAAGTCTGCTTTCTGGGATTCAATTGTGAACAGAATGTGTGAGTAAACTCTTTATAAACTTTTATAGAAGACTGTGTCCTGTCCATCTTTTTATGAGGGACTGAAGGGGAAATTGCCAACGAAACTTATTTTAGAGGTTTTAGTGAGCCTGAGCAAACGCATCCGCTGTGCAAGTTTAAAAAGGGGAATGGTACTCTGCTAAATTGTAGAACTTGTTAACACAAGTTGGAAAGGACATAATCAAACAATATATCCTCTCCTGCATCCCTGAACATTCCCACAAAACTGAGTGTGAGCAGCCTGACACCACCTTACCATCTCAAACAAGATTTCCCAGCGATTGCAGGTGGCGTTCCAGTGCTTGGAGGGTGCCTTGACCCCTCCCCATAATTAAATGACACGGACTCCACCGTGCAAAAAGAAAGAGTATAAATTACACACGTTACACGGGATTTCTAAAAGCTGCAAAACAAAGTTTCTTGGCATGGAATCCAAAGTTGCCTGGGCGCAGGATTATTTTTTCCTCTTTTTTTTTCTTTTAAATATATCTTTCTTAGCAGGGTGGTGTCCCTACAGAGCCCCGATCACTTCCCACACAAAAAGCCTCACCTCTGCAAATTTATCACGCTTCCGGCCTCCATCTGTTTAGTTACAGTACAAATCACAGCAGGGACAGGAGACCCCCCCCTCCCCCCTGTCCCTGGGGCCATATATTGCCACCTCCCTGGGTCTGCAGGAATTGCCCTTTGAAAAGATCTGGCAAGACCGAAGGGAGAGTTTATGGCTCCTGATGGCTCCATGGCAACAGTGGGACTTGACTGGCAGGCACTGGGCTTGGCATTCCAGCAGGCAGGCAAAGCCTCTGAAAGAGGGCTAAAGTGGGGTGGCGTGGGGTAGAAGCTTGGAAAGGAGCGACCTTCCTCTGCCTGCAGGTCCCTTTGAGGCTACAGAGGCAGCTTGGCAGAACTGGCACCTAGCCTGGCACTTCCCAGCTGGCATGAGGTCTTCTCCGGCCTGGCTCACCCAAGCTTCCCAGATGCTGCATGGTCTGCAAGCCACGGTCGAGGGAGGCTGCCCGCTGCCCTGCCATATGCTGGTGCTGCTGCGAGATCCCTGCCAAATCCGTCCCCGAGGCTGGCTGGGACCCAAGCCTGTAAATCAAAGCCATCCTTGGCCTCCAGCCCTGGGGTTCAGGGAGAGGGGGTGTGGTAGCAGCGCTGGCGAGCGCCAAGCTTCCCAGGAAAACAGGTCTGTCTGAGATGCTGGCTCCCAGCCCTGGGCTCCTCGTCTGAGCGCTGGTCCGTTCAGCCGTCTGCAGGGCTGGTTTGCAAAAGATGCCGGCACAACACTTTGGAGAAGCAGAGCTGGGGCCTGGGTCATCTGCTGGTGGGAACAGCCTGAAAATGGGAGCCGAAGGTGACGGGGCTTTCAGGATTAGATCCTTAAAGTGTCCCTATTTCCCAGGGACAATCCTGGATGTACAGAAGCCGCCCCGCTTTCTGATTTGATCCCAGAGCATTCCGTTTTTCCTTAGGATGTCCCCATTTTCATCAGAGAAATGTTGGAGGGTATGAAGTTGTGCAACCCCCCAAGCCAAGGAGATAAGTAACTATGCAACCTTTAGAAGACATCTGAAGGTAGCCATGTAAAGGGATGGTTAATAATAATAATAATAATAATAATAATAATAATAATAATAATGTTTTTTATACATGTTGGAAGCCACTCAGCCACTTGGGGCTACCCAGTCAGATGGGAGGGGTATAAATAATAAAATTATAATTCATATGGAATTGGACACCCCTATTTTCATCGGAGAAATGTTGGAGATGCAACGGGGGGAACAGCAGCTTGCTCACCACAATGGCCCTGATGTCACTACTAGTTTCTCTCTCTTCCTTGCTGCTTTGCACATTATCAAGCCGGATCAGCCATTCTCCAGGTCCCAGCAGTCCAATGTGTCACTTGGCCTTGTCTGATTGCCTTCCATTACGGGGTATCTGAGGAGCTGCTTCAGCTCTCATCCAAGCTCAAGGTACACTTAATCCAAGGATGGGCTACTTACGGCCCTGCAGAGGTTCTCAGACTCCCATCAGCCCTGGGTAGCAGGACCAATGGCCAGGGATGATGGGAGTTGTAGGTAGGTAATGTCTGGGGAGCTTCCTTGATCAAGCTTGGGGATAGCCAATGCAGTGCCCTCCAGGTGTTTGGAAACATACCTCCCATTGCTCCTGACTCTTCACCATGCTGGATGGACCTGATTAATAGACTCTCTACCTGGCAGGGGTTTTGAACATTGACTTATCCATGTGCTTTGCTTATTTCCTTCCTTCCTTCCTTCCTTCCTTCCTTCCTTCCTTCCTTCCTTCCTTCCTTCCTTCCTTCCTTCCTTCCTTCCTTCCTTCCTCTTTGCATTTAGAGAATGCCCCGCGAAGGTTGGGATAGGGCAGGAGTCAGCAAACTTTTTCAGCAGGGGGCCGGTCCACTGTCCCTCAGACCTTGTGGGGGGCCGGACTATATTTTGAAAACAAAACAAAACAAAACAAAACAACAAATTCCTATGCCCCACAAATAACCCAGAGATGCGTTTTAAATAAAAGGACACATTCTACTCATGTAAAAACACGCTGATTCCCGGACCATCCGTGGGCTGGATTGAGAAGGCGATTGGATCTGGCCCCTGGGCCTTAGTTTGCCTACCCATGGGATAGGGTGTGTTGCTTCAGTTGCCATTTTTCAGCTTGCCTTGGCTCGCAGAAGTTAAATCTCCGACGACAGGAACATCAGGGCTTGCCTTGCCCGTCGCATCAGACTGTCTGCCTCGTGGAAGGTGTCTTCCCCAGTCCTAACTGCACATGTCTGGGACTGAGTTGGGGATTTCCTGCAGGCAAAGCCGTACAGTTCCATGGATTAAAAACAATTCTTGTACGCTACTTGAAAACTGTAAACTGCCTTGAGTGCCTTGGCAGAAAGGAGGTATATAAATGCAACAAACAAACAAACAAATCCCGTATATACAAACAAGCAAAAAACAAATGTATACACACAAACACGCCACTTAAGAAACAATTTCATATGTAAAAGCAGTTTGATGTCCAATGAAGATACAGATTAGGGTGAAGACAACATCCACATTTGAAAAACTTTTTGAAAGAGGAAGGTGCTTGGAGAGTAACAGATTTTGCCAGCCCTTAAGGGAGCCAAGAGACCTATGCTTTGAGCCTGGAAGGACAAACACCATCTATTATGCAATGATCAGAGGACCTCACTGTCATTGCTACCTTAAAAGGTCTTTTGTATAAATGTCAATTTTGTTTGGATATCAAAATCTTTGGATGGCACATATTGACTTGTGTGTTTAAACAGAGCTGGTTGCATTGATGGTCATTGTGATCTGGTTTTTCCTTTTTCTTCTGTCTCCCCATTTCTACTTTTACGGTCACTGCGTTGGATATTCTCATGGGGGGTAGGGAGTCCTCAGATGTTTTCTTTCCAGAGAAATTTGGCGCAGCCTTGCCCTAGAGTGTATCAAATGCTCCCCTGCAACACCTGCACATTTTAGGGCATGGCTGGGAAAAACCTCCCAAATATGGCCCTCCAGGGTCCTCTGTTTGGACCTCAGGAGCTTCCCCAAGCCACACCTGCTCCTCAGTTCCATTCCACTCACCTGAGTGCTTGCACCTGGCTGGAATTTGTCTGCAAATTGTGAAGAAGCCACTTGCCTGCATCGAAGAAGGATGGAGGGGTGTGTGGCCCCTGGAAGCTTGATTATGAAACAATGTGGCCCTCAGGTTGTTGTAGCGGGAAGTGAGGAGGAGAAAAATAGCTATAGCTGTTTCCTGGAGATTATTTGCTATTTTTTTATCCCTCCCCAATAAACTTTCAGGTAAACTCAGTATTCCCCAGAAACAGTCTGCAAACCGCTGAACTCGTTCACAAGGTAGGATTGCTGGCTAAATAAGGAAATAATGATGTGGTTGTTTTGCTTCCAGGCATTTAAAAACAAATCCTGCACACCACTGAATAGGCAGATTGTGTGCTGTGCTCCTGGACCTGTCGGAAACAACTGCATTCCCCCCCAAGAAATGTGGGGCTCTGCTGAAAACCACACTACTGGGATCTTCTGCCTTGCTCCAATGTTGTACCATAGCTCAGTGGCGGAGCATCTGCTTTGCATGCAGAAGGTCTCGGGTTCAATACCTGGCACCTCTAGGTAGAGACAGGAAAGACTCTATGCCAGGCATCCCCAAACTGCGGCCCTCCAGATGGGCCGAAGTTTGGGGATGCCTGCTCTATGCCCAAAATCCTGGAGAGCTGCTGCCAGTCAGTGTAGACAACACTGGTCTGGATAGACTAATGGCTTGACTCGGTATAAGACAGCTTCCTATGGGCTCTTTCCCCAGTCCCATACAGCTACCAGAATTGTGTATGTCCAGAATCAATCATTCTAGTCCTCAGTGATGCAGATGCAGATTCACCAGGTTTAAAAAACACTGAGTGTGCAAAGCTTTTTTGCATAAGGCTCCTCAACCTGGGAAGGGAGCCCATCTAGGAGAAGAAAAACTCTGATCCTAAACCTCCACTGCCTTGCAGGATATCTTCGGGAGTAGAAAGGACTCAGGAGCAAGGCTTACGCAAATCCAGAGTGGAGTCCCTAAATTGGTTGACTGGCACTTTGTTTGCCTCCTTCCGGCAACTCCTGCAGCCAAGTTGGCACCAAACATGTTGCTCTGCTTTCTTTTGGACCCCATCAGCGAGGGCAGCCCAGGACCTCCAGACACACTGCCCAGGCTTGTGCCCCAGGGAGGGCACTTCGGTGCTGCTAATGCAGTGTTTTGACTTCACCCCCAGAGGTGCACTCCATTGTCTCTCGAGACAGACAGATGCCAGCAGCAGCAACAACGACAAACATGGAAGGGAGGCCAATATTATTAGCGCAGATGAGGAGCTGAGGCTGCCCAGCAAATATACACCTGGGTCTGGCAAGATGTGAGCCAGGGAAGTGGAGAGGCAATAAGGATATGCCTACTGATAGGGAAAGAAGGTGAGCTGGAGCAGGGACCATCTTTCGTAGGGATGAGGACCGCCATATATTGCTGGACTCCCCAGCCAACCAGGTGTCCTTTCCACCTTCTTCTTTCAGAACTGTAGGCAAGGACAGACCCAATTTCTGGAATGCTGTGTCCAGTTCTGGGCTACCCAATTTAAGAAGGATGTTGATCAGCTGGAACATGGGCAGATGAAGGCAAACAAGATGACCAAGGGTCTGGAAACCCAGCCTTATGAGGAACGGTTGAAGGAGCTGGGTATGTTTAGCCTGGAAAAGATGAGACCCAGAGGAGATATGACAGCCACCTTCAAATATCTGAAGCACTGTCCCATGGAAGATGGAGCAAGCTTTTTTTTCATCTAGTCCAGAGGGTAGGACTCGAACCAATGGCTTCAAGTTACAAGAAAGATTCCAACTAAACATTGAGAAGAACTTTCCGACAGTACAAACTGTTTGACAGTGGAACGGTCTCCCTTGGGAGGTGGTGGATTCTCCTTCCTTGGATGTTTTGAAGCAGAGGTTGGATGGCCATCTGTCATGGATGCTTTAGCTGAGATTCCTGCACTGCAGGGGGTTGGACTAGATAAGCCTTGGGATCCCTTCCAACTCTACAATTCTGTGATTCTATGATTCTGTACAGCTTCTTGAGATCATTTGGCTCTATAAGCTGCCTTCAGTCTTAGGCAGGCATCCCCAAACTCCAGCCCTCCAGATGTTTTGGACTACAATTCCCATCATCCCTGATCACTGGTCCTGTTAGCTAGGGATCATGGGAGTTGTAGGCTAAAACATCTGGAGGGCCGCAGTTTGCGGATGCCTGGTCTTAGGACTCTTTCCCCATGCCAAACTTAAAAGCAAGCCTTGATCCTTTCTTGGGCTACCTGGCCCACAGGTGAATGCCATCAACAAGGGCTATCTAATGTCCTACACAATGCACAGATGCTTTGCAGCTGCATCACTGGTGTATCTTTTGTGGGGGGGGGGATTTAAGCTCTGGGCATGAGAATGCCCTTTGTGTCAAAGTCCAAGAAGGAAGTTGTTTCCCTTCACTAACCCAGGAGCCTGTAGATGGCAGTCTAAGCTTGCAGAAGATTTCTGGCTTCTCCCACACCCCACCAGCAAAAGCTGGACTTTTCTTGTAGCAAGATAGAGAAAAACACACATTCCATGACTTATGGGATGGGCAGTGGGGAGGGGGGCGGGTTGGCTTCCAACAGATGAGGAAATGGGGTCACTATTTCTCTTTCTTGTCCCACTCCTAGCACTCACTTGCCAGCTCCCACCAACCCATATTTGCACCAACATGCCACAGGCATTATTGATTACATATTTACTGGTTCGAACCTCCCTTTCTTCCAAGGTGCTCAAGGTAGCTCGCATGGTGTCCTCTGCCTCCCCACAGTGATTCGTTTTGTCCTTACAACAAGCCCGTGAGGTAGGCCAGGTTGAGAGATGGCGACTGGCCCAAGGTCACCCTGCGAGCTTCAGGGTTATGTGAGGATTTGAACCCAGGCCTTCCAAGTCCTAGACTGACACAGGAATATAAGGAGAGTCCTGGTGGATCAGGCCAGTGGTCCATGTAGCCCAGCATCCCGTTCTCACATGCACGCCTGGGGGGGGGGACCTGCAAGCAGAAATCAAACACGACAGCAGTCTCCCACCCCGCAGTTTCCAGCAACGGGGATTCAGAAGCATTTCTGTCTCTGATCATGGAGCCATTATGGCTAATAGCCATTGGCATGCTAACCACTGTACCACACTGCCTTGCACACCCCACCACAATAGCCCACACTCAAAATTACATGTTCAAGCAGACATGAAGCAGAGGGCTGAATTCGAACCTCGGCAGCCGCTGAGTTGGGTGCCCAACGGGGCAGGAGGAACAGGCAGATATCTGTGCTCCTTCCAAAACAAACCAGAGGCCTCTGGCAGGAGAGGAAGGATCTTAGCAAATTCCCTGGGCATCTTCCACCACGGTGGGGCGCAGAAGAAATACCCCCACCCTATTTCTGGCCAAGGAACCAGGCAGGTCATTTCACCAGAATTTCTCCACGGGGAGGACAAATCCTTCTTCTTCTGTTTCCCAAGGGTGAAGAAATGGCAGGATCAGCGCAGCTGATTTAATTTAATTTATTTACTGCTGCAAAAATGTCTGCAGCAGAACCAACTGATATCGGCAGACTTGCCCCCTATTTAAACCCTACACAGTGCCCCCCCCAGCCTAATCTCATTCCAGGGTGTTGGGCAGGAGAAAGAGAGAGAAAAAGAAAAGGGGGAAAAAAACCTCAGAAAGACATTTTCCTTAGAGTTTCAGCTCAGCTTTGATGCAGGCTGAACTGCCCCAACTAATCCCAATGTACATTAATACAGTATACCAAATTTGCATCTAATTCTTCCTCCAAGAAGCACCACGTAGCTCTCCCACTTTAGCCCTGCCGAGGTAGGTAAGCGATGGATAGACTGAGTCATAGGATCATTGAGCTGTAGAGTTGGAAGGTACCCCCAAGGGTCATCTAGTCCAACCCCGCTTTGCAATGCAGGAAATACAGCTAAAGAATCCCTGACAGGTGGCCATCCAACCTCTGCTTGATTATTGCATTCGTACCCCACTTTTCCTCCAAGGAGCTGAATGTGGCGTAAATGGCCCTCACTCTCTTTGCTGCATCCTCCCTGCAGCCCTGCGAGGTAGGTCAGTGACTGGCCCAAGGTCGCCCAGCGATCTTCTTGCTCGAGTGGAGATATGAACCCTGGTCCCAGTTTGCACTCTACCCACTACACCACACTGGTAAAGGGGAGAGAGAATGATAATGGCTGGCCACTATCAGAAAGTATAACCCAAGGATTTGAACTCAGATCTTTCCAGCACTGTAGCTGCTGTGCCATACTGACTGTCTTCCTAGCCTTTCCCAACAGGTGGCGCTATACCCTGTAACCCTTTTCTGCCAAGCATAACAATCTGAGTCACAAGTACCTTCTGCCAGTCTTGCCAAGGCCACCTTCAAAGGTTAGTTCAAGAACATGACTTTGGAGACACCGCCAACTTGTCTGCCAAAAGCAAATCCTCTTTATCGGCACTAGAATGCTGAGTCACCGGCTACCTGGGGCCTGGCAGACCACTCTATTCCTAGAACTGCCTGTTCCTGCTGCCCTCCTGTGGTAGGGTTACCATACGTCTGGAATTTGCTGGACATAGCCGGGATACTGCAGTCGGAAGCAGTGTCCGGGCAAAAATCGCTTAAATATCCGGGAAAATCTGGACATATGGCAACTGATGTCGGAGGTCTAGTTTTTTGGTGAATTTCCTTTAAAACAGCTCAAAAACTTCATTTGGGAAACTTTAAATTATGTGTATACACACACACACACACACACACATACAGACAGACATACATACACACGATATTTTGTTTTTCAAGTTTTAAAATTTTACAATCAATTATCCAACAACCAACATAAAAACAAGATTTCAAAGAATCCATTGAACTCCTCTCCTCCCCTTTGTGAGTCCTTATACTAACCTTTTCCTCCTGCAACTTTTATATTAATCCAAATTTCGTACATCATTTGAGCAACTTCATTTGGTCAAAACTAAAAAAAAACTTTTGCCCCCCTCCCCCAAAAAAGCTCAACTACTTTGAAATACAGCAACCCTATCCTGTGGCACAATGGGTCTGTTCATCTGGCTGTTAACCAGAAGGTTGGTGGTTCGAACCCACCCAGGGGTTGGATGATGATTTTTGGGTTCCCTTCCAACTCCATGATTCTATGCCTATACCTAGAACACAGGATGGAACAGGCCAAAGAGAGCGGGAGCCCTGCGCTCCAACATTACTGTCTGTCCATAGCCTGCAGCAGCAAGGACAAGCACCACCAATGTTGCTAACTGACCAGAAAAACTCAATTAAAAAACACACACAAAACAAATGAGTAATAACATCCAGCAGATCAGTGGTTCCCAAATTAACTGCCCCCAAACTACTTGGTGACCACTTAGTAATTTTTTGTGCCTCTTGCAGCAATTGTAATGGTGGTATGGTTTTTAATGGTGTTTCTGTTGCTTCTTTTCTTTCTCATATTGTATGGGAATGGGATCTCCATGGAGTTGACATGTCAAGCATCCTCTACAGACATGCCAAGGACCACCTGAATGATGCTCCAGTGGTCTGCAGGAACCTCCTACAGTAGAGCAAATGAAGCCATCAGCCGGCTTAAGTGATGCATTGAAAAGACATGGCGGATCAATGCAATGTTTGTTTGGTGCTGGAAGGATGCCAGGTTTGGCTCCAGGCAGCCCTCCCTTAGGATGGATGAGGAACCCTCTTTCTAGGCAGCCTTCTGAGAGTCAGGGATTGGTTGGATGCAGAGGAATGATGGGAGGAACCAGCTGGGGAATCCTCAAGGGAAGAAGGCTCAGAGCCCAGGGAGTGGTGGTGGGCAATGATGAGTGGTCAGAGGGAGAAGACTGGGGAGAGGAATTTCGGAAGCTGAAGAGGTAATAGGGCTTAGTGAGCGGGGGGATTCTGTGGCAGAGAGCAGTCCAGAGGCAGCGGTAGAAGCAGAAGCAGGAGAGGAGATGAGGGAGGCCAAGAGGCAGAGGTGAGTCAGGCGGGTGAAAAGTCACCCCCTCTTGCAACACCAAGCTTGTCTCCTAAAACCAGAGGAGAGCTGAAATGGGTGGAGCAGTGGCATGCTAAATGCAGGCGCAGTCTCCGATTGCTCTGAGAAAACCCTGGAAAGGAGGAGACTTAGATGGCTGCAGGGAGGCGGGGACTTTTGGCCTTAGCAATTGATCCTACCAGGAATGAGCTGCTGTGCTCATTAGGCCCGACACTCCACCAAGTCTGTGCAGGTTGTGTTCTTGCTAATCATGAGTTAACTCCAACTTTGAATGGTGTGATTTACTGCTGGCTCCTTGACACTGAGGAGCACATGCAGGGCAGGGCCAGGGGCAAAAGTGGGTGGAACAAGGAGTGTATCTTTTACCTTTTTGCAATCAGCTGTTTTTCACACTCTCTATCGTCTATCCAGACAAGCAAGAGGCATGATCAAGGACACATCTTAGACAGGCAAAAACTCATGGGGGGGGGGGTTTGAAGCAAGCCCTGTGAGGGGTGTGGCCTGGGGAGAATTCCAAGGGCCATATAGAATGCTTGGAGGGCTACACTGTGTCCTCAAGACTGAGGTTGCCTGGGCCTGTTGCACAGGGCTCTTTAACTGAGAAGACCCCTCTCCCGTCATTGCTTACTGGTGGGTGACTGAGCAGAGGACCACACACCACCTCAAATTCCTACTTGCCAAATGAGTTTGATACTTTGGGAAGGCGGATTTTAGGGAATGAACAGCAAGCGCCAATGGGGTCAAGCCACTCCACAACCCACTGCTGCTTGTCTGCTTCTAAACACCCTGTCCAAAAGCACTTTCCCTATCTAGATAAATATATGCATGCACCAAAGCCAAGAACCAAGGGCTGCTCTGCCCTAGCTATCTGAAGTTTGGGGGAGATTGCACTAATTACAGCAGATAACGGTGTTATTTTGCTTATCGCCTACCTGCTGAAGACCCCCTTTGGGCCCTGCTCTCCTTCCGCCCTCAGATGCACACATGCAGACCATCATTTGCTGATAGCTCTTATCCCATCCCATCCCTGGGAGCTGGTGATGCTCCCGGGACTCCACAGCCGTGCAGCCTGAGCTGAAGTCATCCCAAGGCGAGATCTTGCAGTTTGCATTTCCTTCCTCCGTATTTCACAGATAAGGTTATCTGGTCCATATGCCAAGCAGGGGCTCCTGCGCCTTTAAGGCTTGCTGGGGAAGGGAGGAATGCAAGGCTTTCTTTCTAAGCTTTCCACTCCAAGCAGGGTGGACCCCCTGAAGGTCGTTGGACTCCAACTCCCATCAGCCCCAGCAGCATGGCCAATGGTCTGGGATGATGGGAGTTGTTGTCCGACAACATCTTGAAGGTTGCAGGTGCCCCGCCCATGTCTTAAAGGTACAGGATCCTTCTTAGGGTCCAAACCTATGCCACCATCTCTCCTCATTGGATGACTTTTGGGTGAACAGGTGCTAAGCTGTGGAGTGGAAGAGGCGATTCCGGAGCTGGTCGCTCACAGAAGGGAGAAGCTGCCCCTGCTGAAATTCTCTCTTCCATGTGGCCACTGCAGGGACAGGAGTTCTTGGCAATGGGTGAACCTGTTTGGATGCATTGCTTAGTAGTATAACTCATTGGGAGGGAGGGAGGGGATGTTAAGCTCACGGAGGTCCCATCCATTGATTTCATTTGGAGAGTTAAGCACACATCTCAGTCGCCGTCATTGACATCCTCCGGACTGGGAATGCCTTGCAATTGGCTGGCTCATGGCCACATACCATTTTCCTGCTTAAGAAGAGTTTGGATTTGATATCCCGCTTTATCACTACCCTAAGGAGTAGAACCTAGCAGTTCAAAAGCATGTCAAAGTGCAAGTAGAAAAATATGTACCGCTCCGGCGGGAAGGTAAACGGCATTTCTGTGCGGTGCTCTGGTTTGCCAGAAGTGGCTTAGTCGTGCTGGCCACATGACCTGGAAGCTGTATGCCAGCTCCCTCGGCCAGTAAAGCGAGATGAGCGCCGCAACCCCAGAGTCAGTCACGACTGCACCTAATGATCAGGGGTCCCTTTAAGGAGTCTCAAAGCGGCTAACACTCTCCTTTTCCCTTCCTCCCCCACGACAAACACTCTGTGAGGTGAGTGAGGCTGAGAGACTTCAGAGTAGTGCGACTAGCCCAAGGTCACCCAGCAGCTGCATGTGAAGGAGCGGGGACGCAAACCCGGTTCACCAGATTACGAGTCCACTGCTCCTAACCACTACACCACACTGGCTTAGCCCTTTGACTCCTCTTGCGCATGCATGCTGGACCCAGACATCACATGAGCTTCATTCACAGCTCTTCCTGGCCCATTGCCCACCGCCAGCCAGCCAGCCCCTTTGGACTACTTTATGAAAGCTAGAAACCGAGAGACCCTCATTTACATAATTGCGCATGCTTGATGTAAATTTATGCAGATTTAACATAATACGTTGCCAAACATTTCACCTCAGGTGGAAAGGGGAAAAAACCCTACGCATGTTTCACTCTAGAGAATCTACTTGCATTAAGGATAATTTCCTGCAGATTGCATCTGACACTGTGCTGTCTGGCTTTCAGTTACATCTACAAATACATTTCAGAGGATCTAAGAACACCCGACGTATTCAGATTCAGAATATCCATCTCCCCACCCCACCCCACCCCGTAGCCAGGATGTATATTTCTCATACAGGTTCTGGATGTTTCTAATCTCAGATGGCCACACAGACATTTCGCTCCCTAAATGAAGTGTGGGGAACCTTTGCCCCTCTAGGCGTTGCTAAACTACAAATCCCATCAGCCCCAGCATGCATGCTCAATAGCTAGGGATGATGGAGTCTGTAGTTCAGCAACATATGGAAGGCTTAAGATTCCCCAGACCTGACCTGAGTGACTCGAAATTGCAGTGGATGGTGTATTAGAGGACTGGAATTGGTCCAGGGATCTGTGTGCAAGTCCCCACTTAACCACAAAGATCACCGGCTGAACTTGGACTAGCTCTCTGGAATTCTTTATTTTTATTATTGTTGAAAATGCTAGGCATTGTGCAAAAGTAGACATAGCAGAAGCCCTGCTTTATGACCTAATGCAAACTTCACCAACCTAGTGACCTCTATCTGTTCTGGACAGCATCTCCCAGCAGTCTCACATCCTCCAAGTGTCCCTATTTTCCAGGGACAGCCCCAGATTTACAGAAGCTGTCCCAGTTTCTGTTATGATCCCAGAATGTCTTGCTTTTCCTTAGGGTATCCCTCTTTTTTATCGCAGAAATGTTGGAGGGTATGGAGTTATGTAACCCCCCCCCCCGAATCAAGGAGATAATTATGTATACTTTAGAAGATATCTAAAAGCAGCCCTGAATGGGGAAGTGTGTACATGTTCAACATTTTATTATGTTTCTTAATATGTTGTAAGCCACCCAGAGGGGCTGGGGTGACCTAAATAATAAAATTTTGGTGGTTGCTGGTGAATAGGTAAAGGGACTCCTGACCATTAGGTCCAGTCGCGGACGACTCTGGGGTTGCGGCGCTCATCTCGCTTTATTGGCCGAGGGAGCCAGCGTACAGCTTCCGGGTCATGTGGCCAGCATGTCTAAGCCGCTTCTGGCAAAACCAGAGCAGCGCATGGAAACGCTGTTACCTTCCCCCTGCAGCGGTACCTATTTATCTACTTGCACTTTGACGTGCTTTCAAACTGCTAGGTTGGCAGGAGCTGGGACTGAGCAACAGGAGCTCACCCCGTCACAGGGATTCGAACCACCGACCTTCTGATCAGCAAGCCCTAGGCTCTAGGCTCTGTGGTTTAACCCGCAGCGCCACCCCCCCCTGATGTTGAATAGGACATCCCTATTTTCACTGGAGAAATGTTGGAGAGTGAAACTGGGGCAGGGGCCTGCCCTCTTATATTCTGTAAAGCACCATGTGCCTGCATGGGGAGCAATCTATCGTGCAGGGTTGTTTTTGAGGATAAACTTAGCCAGGGAGAGCCCTGCATGCTGGCTCTTGCTTGCCCAGATAGAGAATACATGGTTAGGTGTGGAAATCGGCCGACCGCACAGAGGTAAAATTTGCAGCTGTTTCTCCACCTGCTTTTGGCTCCGATCCCAAGCATAACTGGCATGTGGCCCCCAGAGGGCTTCTCAGAAGGGAATGCGGCCCCCGGTCTGGGAAATGTTCCCTGCCGTAAGACATTCAGGGCAGCGCTCACGGCTCCCTCCTAGGCGTATGAATGTTAAAAAGCAAAAGGTTCAGGAATCTCCTCGGTTCAGTACAATAGCCTGGTTGTTAGAGCTCGCTGGCAAGAAATCCAGACAGGAGTGGGGCAGCCAAATGAGGTACAGTTGGCAGGAAAGCCCCTTATAGGAGTCGCGAGCACTCGGTATATGAACTGGAAATCTGTTCGCGTAATGAGAAAATTGGTACCCCGGCTGCTTATTAACTAGGTGCATTTGGAGGGTAGGATGCAAAGCGGCAGCCGTGCATTCGCTGCTAGTAAGCCCTGGTGGATATATGGAGTTAAGGTTGCTAAATCAGTTGAATCAAAGGATGGGGTGGAATGGGATGACCATTCCTCAGTCTCTAGGACTCACAAAGTAGACATTTGCTGCTCCCGGGAGGCAGAGAAACCCTTTTTCTTCCTTGCAAACATCCGTCTTCCCTGGCTCAGAGGATGGTGGGGGCAAAAAGGAGGTGAGAGAACGAAAGACTCCCAAAACCTTATTTTCAGCCTTAGCTCCACTGCCTGCTGCTTATATTTTTCTATGACTCTTTTTTGTGTGAGCAGGGAGGGAAATGGGGGGCACCCCTTGATGCATTTATACAGATCATTTGCTCCTCCATAGAGTGTTCTATCTATCCATCTGTCATGGGTGTTTGGTTCAGCTTCCTGCATTGCAGGGGGTTGGACTAGAGGACCCTCGGGATCCCATCCAACTCTACAATTCTAAGATTCAGCACACGTGCACAAAACATTTTAATGACATTTCGGTTATTTATCTTGGGAGGCGAGTGCCACATGCTTCTTCTTCTTCAGGCATTGTCTTCTAAGTGTGTTTTGCAGAGGGCACCACTGCCCTTCCAGAAGGGACCTGCTCTATAGATGAATAAATTAGGCATAAGGCTCCGCATCTCCTGCTTCCTCATTGCAGGCATTCAGCTGTTTCCTCTCCTTCCATTATGCAAATCAGATTTCTGAGCTACCCCTTCTCTTTGTAAATTTAACTACTGAGAAGATGCATGAAGGCAGTAGGAAATGATTGGCCTCTGTGTGGTGTGAGAACCCATGAACATAGGAGCTGTAAAACCGCTTGTGGAGAAGTGGGATACAAAGAAACAGATGACGATTGATGATGAGTTGACCCCACTGGGATCTGGGCTGGAACCACAGCATTTTAGAGAACAGGAAACAATTTTTCCAGAATGTTTTCTGCGCCTGCTCTTCTTTATTTATTTAAATTTACATACTGCCCTTCTTCTGAGGATCGCAGGACACTTTACAGTATTAAAACACAAAAATACATAACATAATAACAAAGAAAATGCCCAACCAACCCAGTTTAAAAGGCCACAGGTTGTTTAATTACCCAAAGGTCTGGGAGAAGAGGAATGTTTTTGCCCGGCACCTGAAAATATGTAATGAAGGCTTCTTCTTCTTTGGCAATCATTTGTAGCCGAATCAAATTGTCTTCCATGGACACAGTCTTAACAGTGAGTCCGTAAGTGACTGTGGAGGCCAGTTCCGGATCCACATGTCCTTCTAGTGGGGACATTGGTTTCCGGGTGGGAGTTGATCACGGTGAGGGTTTGCCAAGCATGCCTTCCTCTTAGCACGTTTCTCCCTTTCGTCCTGAGTTTGAGTGTCTTCAAAGCCCATGACACCTTTGGTAAAGGCTGTTCTCCGATTGGGGCGCTCGCAGGCCAGTGTTTCCCAGTTGTTGGTGTTTATGCTACATTTTTAAAGATTTGCCTTGAGACAGTCTTTAAACCTCTCTTGTTGACCACCAGCATTACCCTTTCCATTTTTAAGTTCGGAATAGAGAAGTTGCTTTGGAAGATGGTAATCAGGCATCCGCAAAACATGACCAAGTCCAACAAAGTTGATGTTGAAGAATCATTGCTTCGACACTGTAATGAAGGCACCAGATGGTCCACAATGTAAGATTATAAAATATGAGCACAAAAATGCATAACAAACAAATGAAAGCAAACCAATACCCCCCCCCCTTTCCAGTTGTGGACGGATCTTGCTTACAGGTTTCCCCCAAACCTCTGGTTGTCCCCTGCAAGAACAGGATGCTGGACCAGATGAGTCAATTGCCTGATTCAGCAGGCTTTCCTTCTTATGTTTTGAATCCTGCTTGCCCTCTCCCTTACCCCACCCCAAGGGCGAACTTTTACAGGGGTGGGATCCACACACCTTTCAGTCACCTGGCACCATTCTGCTGATTGGCAGCTTGGTGGTCCTGCAGGTGTGCAGTTAGATCTGGTCTTCCCACACATTTTAAAAGGGCATAGGATGTAAATCGGAACAACCAAAGGCCTGGTTAAAAAGGAATGTTTTTGCCTGGTGCCTAAAGGTGTATCATGAAGGCACCTGGCAAGCCTCCCTGGGGAGAGCATTCCATAGATGGGGAGCCACTGCAGAGAAGGCCCGTTCTTGTGTTGCCACCCTCCAGACCTCTTGAGGAGGAGGCACCCAAAGGAGGGCCTCAGAAGATGATCTCAGGGTCCGGGTAAGTTCATATGGAAAGAGACGGTCCTTGAGGTATTGTGGTCCTGAGCCGAAAATAGGGACATTCCAGTATCAAATGAGAAACTGGGACAGCTTCTGTAAATCTGGGACTGTCCCTGGAAAATAGGGGCACTTGGAGGGTCTGCAATACAGACTGGGGAGAGGACAATAGCGATAGCAGAAGGGGAATGGGGAAAAGTGGAAGGGTTGATATTTCTGATAGAGAGTAAAAGCAGAGAGGCTGCCTTTGCCAAGCCCCTCCATGCCCACCTGGCTCAATGCAGCCGCAGCATTTGCAAACTCTTGGCGGCACATGCTCCCGGCTGTTGACTCATCAAAAGCTCCTTAACTCTTTGCCTGGCTGTTTGTTCTTCAGCTGTTTCCCACGTCGCTTTCCCAGGTTGCGGCCGATAAGGCTCCTTTGTTGGCTCCCGACCCGTTGGGGACACGTCAAAGAGAAACACACAGGCGCACGGAAGGAACAAAGGCCCCTTAGCCCTGGCAGCAGATGCCAGGAGCACAGGAGGGAGGAGGGAGGGAGTGTCAACATCAGAAGGTGTGCAGGAAGCTGTAGCCGGTGGGAAGGTGACTGTGTTGGGTGGCATGGCGACTCTTGGAGGTCACAGACATAGCTGCATTAGAGCTCCTGTGCTGTGGGGAAGGAGGAGGGCAAGTTGAATTCTGGTCCCCTGAAAAGGATGCTGGGCTTGCTGCTGTTGCAATGAAGACCTGCCACTTTAGACACACATTTACCTGTTGTTTGATTGCTAGGGAATAGGATGATGATTATAGGAGTCAACTCCTAGGGGCCAGGGCCCTTTCAGCTCCCCCCCCCCGGCTGAATGGGCATTGCCATTCAAATGGTGCACGTGTACCATGTCTTGTGATCATGGGCGTACCCAGCGAGGGGTAGGAGGGGCAGTTGCCCCCCCAGAAGCAAAAAATATATATTAAATGGTTATAAATTGATGAAACGAAACAAAATTAGGTAGGGCGATGGCGAAAATCAGTTGTTTACCACACTGAAATGGTGTAAAAACCGAGAAGTATCTAGAGCCACTTAGCGACTGGTAGAGGAATCTATGTCAGCCAGCCATTGGGATTCAAGGGAGGGAGAGGTTCCTAGCGGGCTCTAGCAGAGAGAAGAGGGAATCTTCTAGAGGGGTCTAGTGAGTTCCGTGTCACTAAACTGAGCTGCCCGCCGCTAAACTGAGCTGCCCGCTATTAGTTTACCTTCTTATTTACATTTAGAAGACATCGAGGCTGCCTAAATGGATATAAGAAACTGGTTCCAAAAAGGTAAGTTAAGTAATTTCTGTAGAAAATTAAAATTTAAAGGGTAAAGACCTGGCTCAGAAGTATAGTGGGAGAGGACAGACTGACTGGGTTGTGTTTGATGAGTGTCCATCGGAAATTCTTCAAGGAAAATCAGGACTGGATTGAAACAAAAGTTTTGAACAAGTTTTCTTCAAACCCAAGAAAAATGATATTAGTATAAGACATGTAACTAGAATAAAAAAAATTCAAGCAAATAATTGTAAGAACTACCGTAATAAAGCACTGCTATAATTATATATAAATTTCTTAAAATTTTGGTTTCATTCGCCTTTTCCGTGCTGAAATGTCACAACCTGAACAACCATGGCTTGCCCCCACCCCCCACCCCCTTTTTTGATCCTGGGTACGCCCCTGCTTGTGATCGATTATGCAGGGCAGAGCTTAGCTGGTATCCTTTAATATTTTATTCAAGTTGGCACCCCTGATGATGATGATGCAGTATCAAATGTCCTTGCTTCTACCATGGAACATTCCCCCTCTCTTTCCCCCATGTAGCCCACACCATCCCCAAAGGCTGGAGGGTTGGGGGAACCCACAGAACACATTTATGGGGGGAGTTCCACTGGGCAAGCGCAAATCCTTGTACTAATGGGACGAGGGACTTAGAATCATAGAACTGTAGAGTTGGAAGGGACTCCAAGGGTCATCTAGTCCAGCCCCCTGCAATGCAGGAATCTCAGTTAAAGAATCCATGACAGGTGACCACCCAACCTCTGCTTCAAAGCCTCCAAGGAAGGAGAGCCCACAACTTCCTGAGAGAGTCCATTTTACCATCGTACAGCTCTTACTGCCAGAAAAAACATTTTTGGTAAACATTTTTTAAAAAATTTTTTTTGTTTCAAATATTCAAGAATATTTAAATTGGCCACAAACTGAGAACAGGCTAAAACACACATGCACATTCTACATATCAGGGTAGGCTTGTCTAAACAAAAAATGTTCTTAGCAGCTGCTAAACAGAGAACATCTAAATAGGCAGGGAGTTCCAAAGTTCCACTAAAAGACTGAGTTCATACAAATGGGAAACAGGTATTATGTGGCACCCATAAGAGCGCTAGTTCTGCCAATCAAAGCTTCTGAGTGAACATATATGGGGTAAGGCAATCTCGTAGGTAAACTGCTACTGGAAGGAATTTTTTTTATTTTGTTTTGACTAAGGCAGACCAACACAGCTACCTACCTGTAACTGGTCTTATGTTGTTAAAGGTTTTATATACTAATAGCCCAATAGACGTGTTGTTCCTAATGGGGTGCCGGGCAGGATCACATTGCAGTCTGCCCAACTGCACTTTCTGCAGCCAAATGCCCCCGGATCGTTTGCATTCTCCCGCTCTGGGCCTGGCGATACAGTACCAGGGGATTAATCACCACACGCCGTCGTATGCAACGATGCTCTTGATAGGCAATGATTGGGCCTGACAGGCAGAAATTGAACAGGCGAAGCTTTCCCCAGCACGGCGGGGGTTAGAAGTAATTGGAGAACGCGAGATATAAGTAAATCAATGCAATGAAATATGTAAGACCTACTAGGCGAGGGAGAGGCTGCAAGCAGTGCCTGTTGCGGGGGGGGGGCACCCAGTTGCCAGAGGATTGCTGCAACGAGAACAGTCCGTGATCATGTGGGGCCTGCCTGTGTACTTAACGGCCTCTCCTGTGGCTAGCAGAATAATTTGCAGATAGGAAATGCCTATAAAAATAGCTGAATTGGCATTATTTATGCAGGTTGCAAGGTTCAGTTCTAAATCTCTCTCTCCCCCCCATTTATCAGGGACAACAGTTCCGATTTCTGCTACCTGCTCCCAGGTAAAACAACATCCCTGTTTTTATCCCTATGCTGCGTTTGGAAAAGATTTTATTTAATAATAATAATAATCAGAAACAAGAGCAAAGGAAAGAAAGGAAAGATAACAAAAATAATAAAGGAGTAAATAATAATAATAATTAATAGGGGGGAGTTAAAGAAATGAGTAAAAAGAACTTCCAACTATCCACCTGTTACGTTATATACATAAGAGTTTATAGAACCATAGAACTGGAAGGGACTCCGGGGATCATCTGTTCTGACCCCCTGCAAGCAGGAATATGCAGCTGTTCCATATGGGGATCGAACTGTCAGGATCTCCTACTCTTGAGTAGGACCCTGGTAGAGACACATGCCCGGCTGGCATGTTCTCTCCCTTCTGGTAGATTGTTCGGAAGCTTCACAAGCTTTCTCCAGCCCAAACATCACAGCGACTGATGCCTTGGAGACATCAGCACACTTACGGATCTGCAGAGTTTGTGCATAACAGAACTCAGTAGCACAGCATTTGGCTAATCTACTTTTATTTACATATAAACACACATGGAGCACTGCAACATGGCTCCTTCTCTCTCTAGCATCAGACAGCAAAGAGAAAGAACAAACGACAATAGTCCCATGAATGCAAACACGGGGAATGAATCTCCAACACGAACCTGCAACCTTGGCATTATCAGCACCATGCTCTAACCAACTGAGCCATCCAGAGGAATATGACAGGGGTTCTTCAAAATATACAAATATTCACTCCAGATATATAGTATCCAGCTCTTTCTCCCTCTCCTAGATGATGTTCTTGCACTCTTCAAGTCCAGGCATCTCTAATGTATTCATTTTTCCTTCTTTTAGAGAAAATTTTGATGATGAATCTCTCTCTCTCTCTCTCTCTCTCTCTCTCTCTCTCTCTCTCTCTCTCTCTCTCTCTCTCTCACACACACACACACACACACACACACACTGACTGAGCATGAGGGTCAAGATCAAAGCAGCTTCAGTTGTTTTTTGGAATCCTATGCCCTGTCTCTTCCTTTGTCGAATGTCAAAGAGACCACATCTCTTTTTATGCCACAACTGATACTGCTCCTCTTGAGCCTCCCAGCTCTTCCTCTGGCAGTGTTGAAGACCCACAAGCCATCCAGGGACTGGGTATGCAGCCACCACCAGTGTTGAAGCAAGACCCAGCTTGC
Source organism: Zootoca vivipara (assembly GCF_965207765.1). NCBI lineage: Eukaryota > Metazoa > Chordata > Lepidosauria > Squamata > Lacertidae > Zootoca > Zootoca vivipara. The sequence goes on along the minus strand of NC_142588.1, from coordinate 89,627,512 downwards.
CATTAGGCATGTGGGAGAGGGTGCCACCATGCCCTTTGCATCAGGCAGCAAAATGTCTTGGGCTGGCCCTGGCATGAATGCAAGTCCCCAGGCTGCCTAAGCTCCCTTTCTTTAAATGTGTTGGAAGTTTGGGTGCAACAAAGCTTGCATGGGGTTAAGAAACATTCACAGGCTACCTTTGTGCCTTGGACCCTCTTTTGCTCACCTGTCTATCTCTTTAAAGTGTAGACTGAGATACCCTGGGTTGCATCTTGTTTGCAACTTCCTCCTCCTCCTCCAACTTCTCTCTTTAACCTCAAGATGAGAGAGGTCACCTTGGATCTCTCCCTGAGAACAAAGGAGCAAGCCCGGCTTCCTTTAACTTTCTAGATTAGTATTATGACGGGAAGCCTTCTATCCAAGTTCAGCACTTCCTGCAATAAAGCCCTTTATTATTTTCTTACTGCATCTCTGTGTCTGCGTGATTGCAACAGGTAAAGTCTGCTCTCCGGCCAAATGCACAAGCCGTACGCTGTACACTTTGCATGCCAAAGATCTCCAATACCTTACGGAGCTCGGTTTCGATCATATGGCCATGGTTTTTTTTTTGTCATGGCCTCTGTCTTCTACCTGCCATTGGCTAAAGCCCGTCTGGCAAGAGTCCGGCTGCCAACATGAAAGTGTTCTAGGAGCTCTTTATCCAAATCCCCATTCAAAGTGTTTGCCGCAGCCACTCAGAATTTATCTCCAGTCACAAGGACGACAAAGAACCGCACTGGGACATGGGCCAGGGGGCAGTTTCCCCGTTGCAGGCCAGTCTGTCCCCAGCAAGGGGGTCAGCTTAGTGGGGATTCTCATACTCTGGCTGCAGGAGCTGGGTGCTGCGGTTCTGTCTAGGAGCGTGTGTCTGGGAGTGGGGAGAGAATATATAGACTAGTTTCCGGGGGCAGAAGCAACTGCAACAACTGGAGGCACAGCTGCTCCTGGTGGGCAGAAGATTATATAAGAAGACACAAATGCCCTGGCCTTGTTCAGAACAAGGTTTCTTCTCCAAGGGAGCTATGGGTTCTCCTAGTCTTTGCACATGTTGCGATTGACAATTCCCCAGCCCAAGAGCTGGCATGGCTTGGCACTTTGTCTTGATACGGAAAACAGGACTATTATTTTCCTGTATCAGCCTCCTGGTTGGACATGTTGACAACCCACCTCTCTGCTGCAGGCCGTATCCCATGTAAGGGCAAAGTCTCTCCTTTGTGAGTGAAGCCCCAAGGTGAAGCCTGCCATGCGGTCCCGCTCTGCCCCTGCTAG